>NW_024609838.1:3466582-3835943 GCF_016920785.2 Ixodes scapularis | reverse complement strand
AACAAAAAGGTGTAGTCAATAGAAAAGTAGAGCTATCTGCACGAAACCCGTGAACTCTAGCGCCTTCCAATTGGCAGGTAAAGTGATTTGCTATTTTTACCCAACTCTGCTACGTCAAAATAAAAAGGTTGGCGTTTGAATATGAGACCGACTGATAAAGTTCATTTATATAATAATCTAGAGGGACATGTCCCGTGAATTTTGGCAGCTTCGGAACGGCGGTGGCATAGACGCGTACATCAGTGGTCCTGACGGAATCACATCGCTGGCGACGCTTTGATGCACACAAAGAGCAATAACACATACCTTGCAAGGTATGTATCAACTGTTATTTTTTTTTTTTCCCTTTTCTTGTAGCTGTGTACTGCACAAAATAACGGGCGTCGCATAAAGCAATAAGGTTCACGAGCACTCGAACAACCTCAACTCGTCGCGGCTAAACGAACGCGCCCATGGACATACCAACCGGAAAGGGAAGGGGGGGAGGGGGGGGGGTGGGGGGGGGGGGCGGGGCGGTGGAGACAAAGGCAGCTCTCGTTTCGGCGGCGTTCCAGCGTCCCCACATGCTCTCGTTTCCTCCTCTCCCGCGGTTTCGGCCCGCATAGGGAAGCCGCAAGCCTGCCGACGATCGCGTTCGAAGTCTCACGAAGTTTTAACGGAATAAAGTTCGAAGAAACTTTCGACTGAAGTACGACTCGCGCGTGGAACTCCTCCCTGCCGTTCTCTCTCTGACAGTGAATATAAAATACGCATTGAAAATAAATAAATAAATAAATAAATGCTCATACGCTCATCCAACGTACAAAAGACGGCGTCGTTCGCTCGGAGCGGAATGACAGACCCTTTCCGCGGACACGCGTGAAGCATCTTCGACGAATATTTCCATCGCACGCATCTATTTCTGCTTGGAAGATGTCTACAGACACAGACGCGTTCCAGGCACTAGCGAGAACGGTCGACTTCTCCGGGCTCCGCAGACGCCGGAAGAGAACATGATCCGCCATTAACCCAGGCCCCCGCATGTACGGGTACATCAAGGCTTTCTTAACTGACAGGCAGGCAACCATAACACCAGGGTCCCTCACCTCCGACCCCATACAAATGGGAAGCTACGATACCTTCCCTCCCCCCCCCCCCCCCCCCCCCCCGAGGCTCCGTACTTTCCCCCTTCCTTTTCAACTTAGTCCTCTTACCCTTTCCGGCTAAGCCTAACACCCTTCCGGGCCTTCATTATAGTCTCTACGCAGACGACATCACGCTGGGGATGGGAGGGTGGCAGCGATGGAAACATCGAGGTCACCCTACAGTCCGCTGTGGACACCATAGCAGTACACGCGGGAAGGGCCAACGTATCTTGCTCTCCACAAAAGTCCGAACTCCTCCTACTGCGCCCTAGCAGAGTGGCTACGGCCCACAACCCCTCCCGAGATCCCATTACAAGTAAAGAACTATTTCATCCCTGAAGTTCATACCATACGAGTTCTCGGTCTCTTAATCCAAAACAACGGCAAGAATGCACAAGCACTACAACAACTACAAATAAGCGTAGATCAAACGCTCCGACTCATTCATCGAATCTCCTCATGACATCCTGGCCTCAAGGAGCAGGACATGCTTCTGCTGGTCCAAACCTTTGTGATCACGCGACTAGTCTTCTCCACTGCCTACCTTCCCCTACAACGAGCAGAGCTCGACAAAGTTAACGCCCTTATTAGAAGAAACCTACAGGGCGGCCCTCAGCCTCTCACCTTCTTGATCCACCGATAGATTCCTTAAATTAGGGTCACGGTCGAGGAATTAGCTGAAGCCCATCTCAAAGCACAATACGAACGGCTATCCGCTACTCAGGCGGGCCGATACATCCTAACGTCACTGCAGATTAACTTTCCGTCCAACCCATCTCATAAATGCTCACTATTCCTCGATATCCGCCAATCACTCCAAGTTTCTCCTATCCCACGAAACGTGCACCCTCAATATCACGAACAGAGGCGCCTTAAGCGTACCTAGGCCCTCCGTAAGCGCCTCGGCGGCTCAGAGGACATGGCCTCCGTCGACGCCGCCGAATACACCCGCCGAGCGGCGTTTGCCCTCTCGGCGGTTAACAATGCAGGCTCCCTTTTGACCTCCGCAACTCTTAGCACTGCACTTTCAGAAGAAGCGGAAGAGTTCGCCATCACTCTGGCGATGACCAGCACCCAAGCCACCACAATCGTCAGCGCGATTCCGAAACAGTAATCCGTAATTGCATGAAGGGCAAGTGTTTCCCTACACCCTACGCCTTCTCACCAAACACCCTCCTCCCCATTCCGTCCACCTTTTAAGAACCCCTGCACACTCCTCCCTTCCTGGCAACGAGGCCGCCCACACTTTCGCCCGAGGACTCACCAACCGGGCTGGGGACCCCGCACCTCCTGGGATGAAGTTTGGCACTGCCCGAGACGAAGGGTCGCCTTTCACGAGATCACTAACCACTATCGACTCGGCGCATCGACCTTCCCCCACACACTTCAACACCTCGAGCTCGAGCCACTACGTAGCAACAGCTCCAGACCAACACATACCCCGATCCACTCCTGGTGGCCTAGTGGGCTAAAGCGCACACCCAGCTCGACGCGCGTGGAGCGAAAGCTCGCGCTGCAGAACCCAGGGATCCTGGGTTCGAGCCCCACCCCTGCCCGTTTCGATCTGGATGAGCATCGCACCGGCGTGCGGTCGTGTATCACTACTGCGTGATGCACGTTAAAGACCCCAGGCTAGCGGTTGTACTGCACTGGCTAAATTGCTCATCTACAGCGTGTGACTCGTCGCAACTTTATAATGGCTGACCAACTACACGCTGCATAAATATCCCCACAACCCTACCCCCCCCCCCCCCTACTCCCATATACATCCAGGCCTCTTCACCCCCTCCTGTGCGCTATGCCATGGGAGAGCGGACCTATATTATTTGGAACTGCTCGAAGGTCCCGTGGTCCGACGGGCCTGGCATCGCCACCCTGGGGCAGTGGGAGGCCGTGCTGCTCAGCTCGGACCCGGTCCTTCAGAACAGGGTCCGCCAACGGGCTGAGCGGGTCGCCGGGATCCATGGACTCCTAACCACCAGGCGGGAATAAGCTCCCCATCCTGCCCGCTCAACAATCACTCTGAGACAAATAAAGTTTTTCCTCCTCCTCTTCTTCCTCCTCCTCATTCTCCTCTGCAGACAGTGTTTGTTTGACCAATGTGAACGCCATACAAGAAACACACCTCATCTACAGACTGTCTTTTGTACGAGCTTTGAGCAGTTTGGAAAACGTCGAAAACGGTGCCGTTTTCGACGTTTTCCAACCTGTCTTTGATAAAAAGCAAACACTTTTTTTTTCTTGCTTCTCTTTTTTACATAAATAAATAAGTAAATAGAATTCCGTTTGCGCGCAACGAAGACTCCGTTCTACGAGTCTGGTCAGGCGAGTCGAGGCCGCGGCGACGGCAGCTCGAGGGAGCGGAGAGAGCAGGCGCGGGCGCGCGCCGTCCGCGTGCCCGACGCCGTGAGTGGCGCATTGGCCACGGCGCCTGGAGGGACGCACGCTCTCGGGCCAGGGGGAGATCCCCGCGTCGTCCGCGAAGGTCCGGCGGCCGAAGGAAACAGCACGGCACACGCCGGAAACGAGGCGGCAATCACTCGTGTACGGCGGGGGGAGAAGGGCCCCCCCTCCCGTACTCGTGGGTGGCCCTGACGTCAAGCCGTCGGAGAGGGAGCGCGTCGCGCGTGAGGCCCTGCGGATAACTGATGGACCGGATGGAGAGACACGCCGACGAATACGCACCTCGGCGGCGGTGGAGAGATAGGCGACGCTGCGGTCGTCGTCAAATCGTCTTCGGCGGTGAGACTCGATGGGGTGCTCTCCCGGGACCCGTGGAAGCAGGGCCGTACCCAGGAAAAAATTTCGGGGGGGGTTTTCGGGGACAACGGCGGCCATTTTGAAAGTGTCTATTGTCTTATTTTCGTCTATGAATCATGTGCATCGGTGGCATATAATGGAGAGTTGCAGCAAACCGGAGAACCGGTCCCGGTTTGGTATCCGGTAGCCGACCGGCGCCACTGCGCGTGCGCAGAGGTGGAGATTAAAATCGGCTGGCTGCAAGTGCACCGACCAGGGCCGTACCCAGAAAAAAATTTCGGGGGGTCAGAACCCCCTATCCCCCCCCCCCCCCCCCCCCTGGTTACGGCCCTGCGTAGAAGTGATGTGTCCCGGTCACACCGCCTGTACGTCGTAAAATAAATAAAAAGAAAAAGCCAGTCACCTGACGTCGTCCGGGGAGTGTTGCTTCCCTGTATGGCGGTAGTGTCACACACCTGCGGAGATGTTCGAAGCCGTACACGCGTATGAAGCAAGGAGGTGATATTGCGAATTACGAAGTGTGGAGCGCGAAGGCAATAAGCGGCGCCCTGCGTTTCTTTGCATCAATCGCGAACGGAAGTTCCGAAGAGGTACGAAGCGATCGTAGTATGATGCTCACTACACTTTTTGGAACACGCGAAGTGTTTCTTACCCCGTGGAGGGAGCGCTATTCTGGCCGCAGCCGAGCAACGCGCTAAACGGAATATCCCGCGGGCAGGGGAGGTCACTCGCTCAAAGTCGAAATTGCGGCTGGATCGAGGACACCGCGATTTCGGCAGCCGCCCACGCACCGTAGTGCGACAGCTGCGGCGAAGTACGTAGATGTCCCGACAGGCAAAAACTGCCGCGTTATCCCCGGTTCAGCAGCGACTTCGACCTCGAGGGAGAGACTTCCCCTGCTCGGGGCTGTTCCACTGAGCGCTACGTCATCGAGAGGCTCTTGGGCGGCCGCCGGAACGGTGCTCCCACGAGATAAGACACAGTTCGCGTGTTTCGTGTAAGTTTAGTTAGCGCTGGGGCCTTAGACCAACACCTCCTAGACAGCTTTCAAGGCCTGCGCGTTACGTGACGTGACGTCACGTCTCTGAGGCTTGCACAAGCGCTGATTGGATTCGAGTGTCGCGTCAGCCTTTGCATGGGACTACGATAGGAAATGAGTGGCACGGCGGACGCTAACGCGGCACTCGCATCCAATCAGCGCCCGTGCAGGCCTCCGGGAAGTGACGTCATGTCACGTGACGCGTAGGCCTTGAAAGCTGTCTATAGACCTTTCCAGGACTTTTCACCCGGGCAAAAAATGCTGAGTCACTGAGCTGTGGACGCTTGCGCAGTGTCTGCTTGCGCAGCGGAGCAACAGCGCATGCTCGAAAGGCGTTTCACAGCTCAGCAGACAAAGATGGCAACGCCCAAAAGGCAATTTTTGCAAAGGTCTATAGGAGCTGTGTTGCTTAGACTGGTCAAACACAAAGTCGAGGGCCGAAGCTTATGGAGCTCGCCGATTGGACCCTGAGAACAGTGACGCCGCGCTTTTTGTAGCCCTAGTTCGATCGGCGAACTCTTTCGAGCATTCGGCTTCAAGTGGTACATTCCGTACCATTTGGGACTGCTTGCTAAAATCAGCGTCTTTGCTGTGTATATGAGAGACTGCCAAGCTTGGGCAGTGCTTTCTTTCACGCAGTCTTGGGCGCTCATTCCAGAAACCCGGTCCTGGAACCCTGCAGAAGAAGCCACAATTTCAAGAAACTTCCGTTTCAGGCGATCTAAAGTGCCTAGCCCTGTAATGATTTTGTGTAATGATTTTGAGCATAGACTGCCGCGTTTTTGTTTACTGTTGACGCAAACAAACAAAATATCTGGAAGCTCAAAGATTGGGTTCAAGGAAGTTCCACTTTAAGTAATCACTCTCAAGTTCCAAGGTTATTTATTCGTTCTTTCTATCGACTTATATTGCAATCGTCTTTTTTTATTTTTCTTTGATTATTTGGGGATCTCTGACATAGAACGAAATCTCAGGGTTTCGGAACCTACGCCGCCATAAGTCTGTGTCAGATTCTAAACATCTTTGCGAGGATTCAAACCCGTCAGTTGGAGATATGTACACCGAAATTTGCCCCCAAAGAACTGAGAAAGTTTGATGAATCGATGTAAATAGTGCTGCATCCTTTCCAGCTTTGAAAATGTTAACATAACTGTCACATCCAAAGCCGCACGCAGTTGCACTCGAGGCATCTACGAATGACAACTAGGGTTCACCGAACTTCAAGTTCCCCGATGCTATGCACCTCCTTTTAGAGATAACGACGAGCGATACGCATAAGGCATCTTATCTTAAGAAAATCATATACGACGTCCTCTAGTTCGTTATTCTGCTCTATTCTCCGCCATGCTCTTCCCAAAACTATACACCGTCGCGCCAGGCGACGCCGCAAGGAGCATCGCTACACGCTGTAGTCATGAGGCGTACATGTTATCTACCTGCTTTACTCGAATCAGGTTACAAAAAGCTTGTGTCAAATTGCGTTCCGTCCCGCGAAGGTTCTCGCTGTACGAAAAATTTAAAAAAGAAGCGGGTACGATTGATCTAATCACGCAAGGCTTCGTCAGGCAGAACAAATCCCTTTTACGCCGCGTTACCCCTTGTGTCAGAATCAAAAAGAAACAAAAATGTACCGAGAGCTTCGAATGCAACCTCGTTTAATGAACGTTACGAGGGTCAGGTTCAATCGCTTCTTTCATTGCCCTGAGGCTGATTTTTTTAAATGTTTCTCTCGCGTCGATTTTTTATTTTTTATTTTAAGATGTTTTGAAGCGATCGGCAACCGTCCCGAGCCATCTTCGAAGAGACCATCTTCTCGACCTCCGGGGCGCTGCGCGGCGGAAGAGACTCTTCCATTCGCAGAGGCTCCCAAACAAAATCTCCATTCACCTTCTCGCGTAGAGAGCTGCGGGGTAGGGGGAGGAACGGGAGAGGGAAGGGGGGCTCGATGGGGCACCCACGCTCTTCTGCGTGAGCCGCAAACCGAACAACTCAGCCGAGATGCCGCCGCCGCTGCAGAAGCGGCAACGGATGCCTCCTCGAAGGTCGCCCACGGAATACTCGGCCGCGGACCGGCGTTTCCCCCGACGCTTATCGGCCGTCGAGGGATGCTCAGACCGACGCGGATTGCTGCCGCGAAGAAGAAGAAGAAAGCCCGATTTATGGACCGTCTTCTGTCAGAGGGGGAGGGAAGGCTGGTGGCTTCGGGGAGGGAGGGAGATAGGATTGAAGAGCCAAAAAGAGTACGCGTTCTCTGCGGGACAACGTTGCACCGAGGAGCAATGTTCGACACTAATTTACATGGTTTGCACGTTACGTCATAGCGTCATGTTTGTGGGCATTCCTACGTTGCACCGAGGAGCAATTTTTGACGCTAATTTACGTGGTTTGCACGTGACGTCATGGTATGATGCTGGTGGGCATTCCTACCTGGGCTTGCCAAGAAGAACGAATTTGATGGTGCGGTATGTATGTGTATTAGCAAGATTGTAAGTATTTTAGCGAGGGAAGTATATGTAGAATATTAGAAATATTGTTCTGGCATCATGTTTGCTTGTTCTATGTTCTTAAGTACGCGTGTGAACATGTTGCGTAGTTACACTGTCTTGCGCCGCCATTTAACCATCTGTAATCTTGGTGCTGGGACCTCGGGAAGCTGCACTCACTGCAGCTTGTTTGCCTCAATCACCATCTTTCTTGGTCGAAGATACAAAAATGAATGATTGATCGACTGATTGATTGATTGACCAATTGATTGATTGATTTGATTGACTCATTCTGCAGAAGGAGCGCGCGCGGGAGCAAGGCTAGCACTATGGCCGCTGGCGGGACGTCAAGTGCAGATCATGCATACGGACGCCAACTTTTAGTTCCTTCTTGAGAAAGAGATGAAGTAACAATGGTGGAAATTTGAGAGTATCAATAGCAAAAACAAACGATTTGAAACCTAACGAACGCGTATATATTATTCGTCGTTTTCGTGTTTTATTTTTTTTTTATTTTTGTATTGACAGCTTAGCGGAGGAAAGCAGAAAAATCCAACAGCTCGGTGTGTCTCCCTGAAACGTGTCTTCGCTGCGAGAGAAGTTCCTTAGGCCCCCTTCCAAGGTCTTCGAAGCATGCCAGCAACCATTCACCAAATTCTAGTGGCGTCCTTTGGCAGAACGTTTTTAGGGCAATCATTAGTCAACTCAGGCAACTATTCCTTTTTAAACGTGTCCAGTATTGTTTGTTTTTTTTTTTTTTGGAGGGGGGGGGGGGGTGAACACGGTAATAAGAATTAAACCGTACTTTAAGACCCACCTCTAACACTTTAGTTCTGAGGCACTACGGCGACAGTATGCACACCAATGACAATACTAATACTAATCCTACAAAACGCACTACAAAAAAAAAAAATGAAGATACCTTATTTTCCGGGCTATAGTCCGCAAACTGTATACATGTTTAAAAGTTGAAATATCAGGCTGTGCAAACTATCTACACTTGCGGACTATGCAGGACTATTGTTTCTCAAGATTTTTCATTATGACGAGACGCCAAGAAGTTTGTGAATGAAAGAAATGTTAATGATGATTTGTGTATAATACGAGCTTCCTTGTGGGCTAAAAAAGCCGACATTTGTCAAAATCTATGAGAAGGTTTTCGTGTCGACTAAGCACCAGGTGCGGACTATCTAAGTAAAAACTTTTATTTTTGACTCCAAATTTGCACCTGCTAACTTTAGTCCGGAACTTTAGTCCGGAAAAAACGGCAGTTGATCTTGGTAAGCCGCTACGTCTCTTACCGACGAGGGTGGAGATTCGGTAGAGTCGATGATTCATAATGGTTAAAAAGCGCAACCGGACAACGGACGGAAAGGAAGACACAGACTCGACGCTTTTCTCGAAATGCCGGCTGCCGCCACGTTCTGAGGTTTTCAGTTGGTCCATCAAGAGCAGCGTGGACACTCGACGTTAAAGAAGGACACAGAGACGATGGGCTAACAATAAATACAGTGTTTGTTTGCTTTTTTTATTGTTATCATTCCTCGGTCACCTCGGGGCCTTCACAATGCGCTGAGGGTTGCGCCATGAACGGAGACCCATGCCGGCCTTTGGGAGCGCCACACACACACGACGAGTTCGAAGATGTGATGCGGCAGCACGCGCACATGTACAAACTAAGGCCACCATTCACGGAGAGAGAGAGAGAAAAAAATTCACTTCTGCGGCCACGCTGTATGTTCTTCAAAAGGAACACAATACCTTCGAAGGAAAAAAACAGAAAAAAAAAAAAAAAAACAGGCACCGCTCGGGGAAGGGTGAATGAACAAACGTGGTGATTTCATACATTGAAGTTGGGAAAACTTCGACATTTGGTCGTTAGAGGAGGCGGCACTTGTCATTGGCCATTCGATATGCTTTTAAGACACTTGGCGCGCGCGCCCGCAGCGCCACAAGGCAAGCACGACCATTTCGGAAACTAGAAACTAGATGAAGCTAGAAAAAAAACAAAAAACTTCATCTAGGCATGTGGAAGAGGAGCAGATGAGTAGGATTGGCAGGAAGAATGTTAAACGGGGAAGAAAGTCAAATAAAAAATTAAAAAATAACGTTGTATTCTGGTTTTGGTTTTGATCAGGGCTGGCAAAATATGAAAGTAACCGGCCACTTTTTCGTGCTCCGTGCCAATGCAGTACTGTATCACATGATGAGAACGTTTATCTTCTTGTCCGTTTAGGACGGTCATGTTACACTCTGAATCGAGCCTTACACAGACGAGTATTATGTCGATGCTTCGCAAACTTCACAAAATATAAGAAAGCAGAATGCCAAATTCCAACCATATCGTCCACCACGCTAGCGATGACACCGCCGTCCGATGTCATGTGACTTGTCTATATACCATTTCATTACCTTTTGTTGCAAATTAACTACTCTGCCGCACATTTCGTTCTCAACCCAGCACACCTGTTTGCGTTGCTTAGAAAAGCGAGGAAACGCCTGCATCAAACGCAACGCACAAACGCTGGAAAGGGCATAGGACAGGAGTCCTTTCTTCTCGAATTCCAGACAACCATGTTCGCCAATTCGTTAGGTAGATTTTCTGCTTCTTTACCGCTATCGAATTGGGTCTGTTGCTCCTAGCGGGTCGTAGTTATAGTTAGACTACAAGATGGCTCAAACGCTCGCAGTGAGGCCGCGGTTGGAGGGAGTCCGCACAATACGAACTACACGGAGCGTAAGTTCGTCTGCTTCTTTTACAGGGGTGGTGGTGACGTCAGAACGCCGAGCTCTGATTGGCTCTGATCAAAGGATTGTGGGTAGGCCTTAATATAAACTGCCTTGAGTTCTACACCACTATCCTTCCAATCGGAGCCAATCAGATCTCTCGGCCTTCTGACGTCACTACAAGCCCTGCAAAAGAAGCAGACAAACTTGCGCTCCGTATAGGCGGAACTGCGTGGACCCTCTAGTGATGCCTGATTATGTTTACGCTGCTTGTTTCATGACTCGTTCTTCGGCGCCGTTATTAACTGACATTGCAATGCCATTTGCCGCAGAGCGAATATTGGCAGCTCAGGATTCGCTACGTTCTGCGTCTCTTAACTTATCGATGACCCTTTTTTTTTAAGGCAAACGTACGAATGCGGAATTCGGCAAGGCAGACAGTCATCGTAGTTTTTTCGTTTCCCAAAATCCGAGGGTAACGAAGGAATAAAAAAAGAGGGCACGATTCTGCAGTCTCCGCTCGGATAGGGAGAAGAGAGAATTCCTTCTATTGTAGATCAAAAATCCCATAAATTTCCACAATTTTGAAACTTTGTGCGATCAAGAAATCGCTGGCTACGCTTTAAAAAAATCGATGGAGTGTCTTTTTTTTTTTTTAGTTTTGTGTCAGATTCAAATCACCGGAGTTGTTTGAAGTCGTTCGAGAGCATTTTTCATCGAAAGGACGGGAGACAAACAAAAAACACAAGTTACAAAAATAAATATGATAATTGGCTAAGTGTGGTATTGCTCATGTGACGGTGGCAAAATCATACAATATGTTCTTCGAATGTCTGATGAGCACCCGGCCAATCCAAGTTCAACAAAAAGGATCAACGCTTGAGTATAGTTTGTTTGTTTAGGGCCTCCATATTTACTTCTGGTTACCGACAAATTTACCGAAACGAACTGCCAACAATTTGATTTCCAAGCAATGCCACAAAGTAGAGTGAATTCAGAAAGCGAGGGAATAACCGTCATCTTAAAATCATAACCGCTTACAATAAAACCCACAAAAAATATTAAATTTACGAGCAGCATTTTGTTGAAAATATCCCCACTGTCATCGACAGCTCCAGGAACACGGGTGTGGTTGATTCTGTACACTTTCGAGATTCCTCAGCCAATGAAAACGCGAATGTCGTTCTCATCGGTTGAAGCTGTGATCTGATTGGTTACCCGCTGGTCACGTGACCGACACTGGCGAAGCTAGTGCCTTATTAGTTGTAGACCACTAGAGCCCCACAGTTGATTTCCATCTACTCATGAAGCAACTCAAAAGAAAAAAATCAGTGACCTATCACTGTTTTGTATACACTGGTGAACAAACAGTTTCCGCTAACACGAATGACAAATCATTAATTTTTTTTTCTGTTCATGGCTGACTACTATGCGCCGGTCTAAAATAGATCCCAGCTGAACCAATCACTCATCTCGAAGAAGCCAGTCGTCCTTACCCACTAAGCGCATGCGTGCTTATCAGTCAGGTGGGCAGACCCAGCACAGGAAATTCACCTGTTCAAGTGTGCACGCCAGTACGCTTCTTAATTTGAATTCATCACGTCCTGTGTTCCTCGAGAGCTCCGAGACAACGTGCGGATTGTTTTTAGTTTTTTTGTTTTTTTTTATGCGACTGAGTCAAGTATACAAACGTTCTACCAACTTCGCTCACAGACACGTCCAAAACAACTTGTGTGCAACCCGGTTCTGACTCAGCAGTGACGCCTTCTGACCAACAGGTTTGTTGGTCACCTGTTGGTGACGAGATGATCCTGAAGGTCACTAGCGGAGCTTGTTCGGTTCTGTCGGCCAACAGAGCTAGTCGAGTGTTCCTCAGCACACGGGGACAACGTTCTCGGGTGGCGCAATCAGGGCCATGGTCGCCCGTGCTCATCACCGTGGAGGTACACCTATCAAAACTGCTCACGTTCTTGTACCTCCGCGATGCCGATCAATGCTATGTTCGCATATCTCTTCGCATCCACCACGCATTCCCAGAAGGTTGTCCCCAAAGTACACACTGTATTCGCTGGTGGCCATAGACGAGTCGCTTTGTTGCTATGCGCCAACTGACGACTGCCTTCCACACCGCTTCTTGGATCGATCCTTCCACATAGCAGACGACAATATGTGGAAGCGCGTTTTGCGCAAGCGCAGTGAACAAGGCGCTCGCAAATATATGTACTGCTTGCGGTAGCTTCCACAACGCATTCACAAGGTGCGTGTCACATGCCTATCAAAATGGCCGCTCTTAAACGGTAAAACAAGATACGCCAGCTAGCCTGCGCTCTAAGCATTGTATATGCGTTGGAGCTCGTTCTGTGCATGCGCTGTGAGTGACGCACTCAAATATGGCGTCCAGCGAATACCCCTCGTAGATGGCCCTCGGCCATGACGTTTAAACCAGCAGCAACCCGACATCCTACAAACTTAATAATAATCGTCATCATAATAACGGCGTTCCCCGAGCGGGCATCAGAACAATTCCGGGAAGGTTGCGGCCGCGACCGCAGACGAAGAAGACCTCTGAGTCGTCCCAGGTGTGACGTGGTCGTCGCCGCGGCCTAGGAGTCGCCGCGATGCGTCTTTGGTCGATGAGGAGGGTGGACGCGAGCGGTCTCGCTGGGGACAGTTCGCGCCGAGTATACTATTATATATGCAATAGCAGTAATAACAACACCTGTACAGAGAGTACGTCGAGTGGTCGCACCGCACGCATCGACGAGAGGGGCACGTCCACACTGTCCTGGCGTGTGTCCCTGACTCGTCAAGGGCACAGGCGCGAGGCTGCCGCCGAGCCTTGAGGGAAGGGGCCACTTGGTCGCCGTCCGCGTCGCCGGCTGGAGTTGAGCAATCGGCGCGCGTGGGCGGCGGGAGACCGGATGGTGGTCGAACGCGGCCAGAAGTCGCTTCTTGGGGGTCTCGGGGAAGGAGGGACTCCGGCACTTGGGGTCTCCTCACCGGCCGCCGCTGCAGAAAGAGGAAACGGGAACATGTACGGCAAGCGGGACAACTTCACGGCGCTCATACTAGCCGAGCGAAAAGTGCCGAGTCATTAAGCTGTGGACGCATGCGCGTCGTCTGATAGGTTGGTGAAGAAGTATATTGCGCGTTCTAAGAACACCTTCCACAAGCCAGTGGACAAAGATTTAAGGGCTCATTCACACTGGAAGCGGATCCGCGTTCGCAAAGCGGTTGCGAACGCGGTTGTATAAGGATTCAGTACAATTGCACGCGCACACGATGACATCAAATGCGCGTGCAATTGCACTGGATCTTTATACAACCGCTTTCGCAACCGCTTCGCGAACGCGGATCCGCTTCCAGTGTGAATGGGGGGTAAGTGCGCAGGAGGCGATCGTTGAATGGTGTATGCGGAACGGAAGTTCGTCTGCTTCTTGTGCAGGAGTTGCGGTGACGTCATAAAGACGCCGAGATCTGATTGGCTCTGATTGAAGGATAGTGGGTAGACCTCACAGCAAGCTGCCTTGAGGTCCACCCACTATCCTTCAATCGGAGCCAATCGTAGCTCGGCGTTCTGACGCCTCCACAACCACCGCAAAAGAAGCAGACGAACTTCCGGTTCGCATAACCCGGCAGCCAGTGTTGTACATGTTCATCGAAACCAAAAACAAGAGTTAGTTCAATTTGGTTCGTTTCTCTTTCCTTCTCAATCTTGGAACGACTTCCCGTTACAAGTTCTAGTGGTTTGAAAGGAACGCGTTCCCGTTACCATTTTAAGATTGGAACGTGTCATTGCCTTCACGTGACGTTTGCAGATTTTTAATGAAATGTCGTGCTGGATAATCCGTAAAAAACATAAAGCAAACGAGTGAAAGTATCCCCGTCAAACTACGCGTCGAGTTGCCGCAACCGCGTTTGTTCCAGTTCTTTCGTTTGCGACTCCCTCTTGGACACTTCACCATCCCCTTGAAGTTGAAGGTTAAGGCCCGTTCACACTCTTGCGACCGAGTTAGACCGAGAGAAACCAGACCGGTTTTTAAGCCTCTTGCGACTTCTTAGGACCAGCTCCGATACAGCGGAGCTGGTCCTAAGAGATCGCAAGAGGCTTAAAAACCGGTCTCGTCTCTCTCAGTCGTACTCGGTTGCAAGAGTGTGAACGGGCCTTTATGATAAAATCGCTAATATAAAACCCAACTGTCTCCTAAATTCTGGTAAAATCACAAAAAGAAAAAACGTTTGCAATCTTGCAATGCTCAAGTTAAAATCATCGTTAAAAATTTTTTTTTCTTTTGGCTAGTGCCATTTTTAACGTCCGCAAGTATGGCGCGTGCTTTATTCGTTCTCAAAGGCGATGAACGCGGGCGAGCTGGGAGGTGGGTCTAACATAAAAATGGTCTATATTACGCTACAAAAACTAGACGATGAAGACAATTCTTTGTGCTCTTCTTGACGTCCTCCGTTCGCGCTACGAAAATTACGTAATGGCGCTACCAAAGCTTTGATTTCCGCGAGGCTTAGCTCGATTCTTGTAGAAATAGCGTGGTTCGGGCGCGTACTTTATTGTTCGAGCTTCGCCTTCCCCCTCTCCGCCCCCTCCCTCTCTCCCCCTTTCCCCTCCGAGCTCTTCCCGTGATTGGTGGAGTCTCCATGGCGTCGAAATGACCGCGTATCGCGTGTATAGGTTGGCATGCGGAACCCTCAAAATCGATCCGCCGTGGCCTTCGACACGCATGCGCGGGAATTGTGTAGCTGCCCTTTGCTGAAATTCCACGAGGGAGAGCTCGAATCCCAGCTTTCTGAAAATGCGTCCCTCGTCGGCGTATTTAGGAATTCGCTACTCCAGCTACCTATACGCGTTTTCAAAGAGTAGTCGCGCTTCTAAAGCTATAGTCTGGCCACCGTGGGGGGACAGCGCATTTTTAGAGCAAACATCTGACAACAGTGGAAACGCCTTAGCAAGGCTCGACTACCAGACAATTTACATGTACTGCGAGCAAGATGTCGACACCTTGAGGTGAATTAATGCGAAACTCGTCCAAAAGCTGGAGAATTCATTACTAAAAAAAAAAAAGTTCGCGCCGGTTTAGCATAACAAATACACCAACAAGATGTTTAAACGTACACACTCATACAAAACGCTATACTCTAGCCTAAAAAATGGCGGCCGAGGACGGGTTGCGTTCCGACGGCTTACCTTGACCCGAGTTCAATCTAGCGGATGTATTCAGTTTCTGCACACCGTTCTGTATACGTCTGAACTGCGCGACTGTTGTAAGCACGTTCGGCGTACTCGAAGTATACAATGCATTGTTTGCTCTTCCTGATACTAATATATAGTTCTGGGTATCAAACTTTCGGTTTCGGATATTTCGGGCTTGGGAGCAGCAGTAACGCCGGTCATCGACTCGAATCAACGCTATACCATCGAACGACGTCGGCGATGTCACTTCTTTGACAGGGAGCGTGCAGTTTTTTTTTTTTTTTTTTTTTGAGTCGCGTGAGCCTTGATTGCGTCTTTTCTCTGCCGGCGAAATCCAGTGGTTGCGCCGAGCGCGCAACCAGAAAGCACCTTCTGTCGTTGGGTCGCACACATAACTTGAAACGGCACTCGTTACAAGCAATCAAAATACTCCTAGTCGATCACGTTTTGAGTAATTTAGTAATCGTATGAATACATTTACTAGGAATTAATCGCATGAGTAATCTCGTTCCTTATGGAAGTACTAAAATTACCTGAAACCGTTACTATTTCCCCCTCCCCTTTTTTAATGCCGCCCCCCTTCGTCTCTACAAGATTCCCACCAATGATCGAGTCATAGAACCAAGCAGACATGTACACATCACCCCCCAAAAAAATTGACTAGATACCATTACTCGTTACTCGCTCAAAAAGTAACTAAGTACGTTACTCGTTACCGATTCTCGAAAGGAACGTGGGAGTTACTTCAAAAGTAACGAGTTCCTTTTCACGTTACTTTGACGACCAAATACACAACTGTCTTTGTTTGTTCATTGTTTTCTTCTTAGAAGTCGTAGCACTTAAGCAGTAGCTGCCTCTCGAAATTTTCATCAGTTACGTTCTCCCCGCTTCCTTCAGAATAGAACGACTCTTCAGCGTCCGGCGACGCTGAAGAGTCGTTCTACTGACGCGCTCAGAGGAACGGCAGTGTTGTGCTTCAGCAAGAACTGGTGGATCTGGGATTCCCCTCTCTCTTGTGTTCTCGCAACTTCTCAAGTTCGAAGTCGACAATAGATTATGGGTTTTCCCGCGTTGGCAACGTCAGGGTTTACATTCGGTCCGTGCTCCGTTCTAGAAGTTTCAGCCAACGAATCTTATTGTGTTCGCTGTGTGAAGGACATTCCCAGCTGTAGAGTTGAGTACAGCAACGTTTATCACGGGACACGTCAGTCGAACCGTTCGACTGAATTGTGTTCAGCGACTAATGTTGATACACTTTTTCTACTGTTCAGATGTTTTTCGAGCTGCCCACCTACCGTTCTCGCAATAGACGTAGACTCAGGTTAGAAGTAAAATGAGTCTGTTAAACAGTGTTGTACACGTTACTTTTCAAAAGTAACGAGATACCGTTACTCGCTACTTGGCCTTAAAGGCAACTAAATACTTTACTCGTTTCTTTTCTAGAAAAGTAACTAAATACGTTACTCGTTACCGAAGATAGTAACTAGGTAGAAGTAACTCGGTACTTGTAACGCGTTACCTACATGTCCGGAACCAATCTCTAGGAGGACGGTTTACCACAAAATTGGCGGTGTAAAAAAGGTAGAATACCGCGCATCCGCCAATTCCACACTAAGCGCCCATACCCGAATTTGTAAGATCTGAGCAAATACGCACAGTACATTTATATCTAAAAGTGATGACTGGACAAGCGCCCATACCCCATTTTTTCGCGATTTCCTCCAAAGTATGAGTGCGCGTTTTCCTGGTATATTACGATAAGTAGTTCATAATTCGTTGATTCCAATCGAATAATGGACAGTATATGTCGGAAAAATCTGTCGTTTTGAAAATCTGAAGGAATCAGAAAAATAAGGGTTACTTTTTTGAGCCACGACCAATTATTTTTTTCCCCAGCATTCCAGTAATCTAATAGACATTTTTGCCGAATCACAGGAGCATCAAAGAGAATGACGGGAACGTAGGTACACGCGCTATGTGATCTGCTATCTGCAGTTGTAACTGTTTGAAAGCGAAAAAAAATCTAAAACAAATGGCGCTTCGCACGCCCGTTCCATAAACGCTTTGTTTTTTGTTAATTCCGTCGAATCATTTGTAGAAGGAAGGCGAGCGCGTGCAGCGCGCTTACCTACGTTCCCAGCATTCTCTTTGATGCTTGGGTAATTTAGCGAAAGGTCTATTCAATACTTTTTTTTTTAACATAGAGCAATTTGAATTGGAATCGATTCCTTTTTAGAGCAACGCGTACAACACTGGCCACACATATACTTTTTCCGACGTGCTCGACCAAAAGCGTTCGGGGTCGGCCTTTCACGATTGCCCAAACGCTCACTTTGACGTCTCGGTTAAGAATTAATTCTGCTCTCAACGACGGAAAGAAGAACAAACTGGGCTCTGAACTCGGACGGTGTCGATTTAGGAACGCGATGACCGGGCCTCCACCGCGCTGTTGGCGTGCCATCGAACTTATCGCTCGGCTGGCTACAAATAATCTTGGTCGTGACGTCAGGGATAGGAATTCCATAAGAGGGCGCCACCTAAACACCTCTTCAGTGTAAGAAACACAGGGCGTGCGCCAGTACGTTCAGGATTCTTGCCTCGTGATTCATTCTTCGCTGTTCCCATAGTTTAATCTAGCTTCTCATTGGCCGCGTTTCTCGAAAGGTCAGTGGTTAGAGGGTAGGAGCAGGTATTGACGAAAATGACAAAGATTGTTGACAAGTATCGCGTCAGTATGGTGCCCGACACGTTGGTGTCCCGTTAAACCACCGATAATAGCATGTTGAAAACGGTTTCAAGCGATAAAATCTCAACAAAATTTCGACAAATATATATAAATCGGTTTTGATTATCGCATTGTGTCCCACAAACACGACAAATTAGTCGTTTTTGTTTGTTTTCACATCAGCGTATGGTTAACCCTATCGGTGTACAGTAGCGATACCGAAGGCGAAATGCTGCTCCTAGCCGGCCAAGTGATTCTAGCTGGCGCAATACGGAAAAGGAACATCAATCCACCGAAGGTGACGAGACCAGTCACCGAAAATACTAAAAAACGCTTGGCTTTGAATTCTCGACAGAATACTTGACCCGAGTTACGACAAAATGACTCTTCCGTGGTCGGGCAATGTGAAAACTACAAAAAAACCTCGAGCCACTCCCTTCGTTTATGAATTTGTCACTAGCTATATAACATAAGAAACGCGTTCTCAGTGAACGTATTCAGTTCAAAAAGGTATATAATGTAAATAATAATACGAAAGAGAAATAGTAATGATGATAATAATAATAATGATAAGGGTGATGATGATGATGATGATGGTGGTGGAGGTGGTGGTGGCGATGTGATGTGATGACGATAACTTTATTTTTTCATCAACTGATGAAAAGGAGACCGGGAAAAAAAAGTTGTCAGTACATCTTGACGAGTTCCCGGCCCCGTGTACAGGTGGCAGAAGAATGCAACTCAAAGCAAAGAAACAAAACAAGATGAACTTTTGCGGAAACACAGACAGGCAACACAAGTTGCTTTTACACATAGAATTTACGAATTTGTTTTATGGCCAGTGAATCTAAGTGCAGGTAGCGGCTATTTAATGGCAAATTCTTGTGGCCAATTGCCGGTTAATTGCCGGCAACCAAAACCGCGCCATTGGTGCACCACGTTGACCTTCCCACCCGAACTCAAAGCGCCGGCAACTGGCGTTTTCGTTTGCCTGGATTGCGTGTGAGCTTTGTTCGCTACTTCAATAACTTTATGGCCCACACTGTACGCATCAGGCAACACACACTTCGACTCTAAGATGTGGGTAAATACAAATGGCGTCAATATTGTTGTTAATATTAACATTACAACATTCGCACAACTTACAGTATCTTAAATTATGAACTTAATAGACGCGCAGATTAATAAATATGTGTGGCGTCAAATTTCAACATATTTTGTATGGATTTCCAAAGAACTGTTGCCATTTTACATAGCTTACCAGCGTCGCAATTTCTTGTTATTACCAGCGTCACCGCCTATTCTTTTATTATTATACCTTTTTTGTAGAACCTTCAGTGTTTTCAGTGCGACAGTTCAGAAAACACACTGCAACACAATACATTTTTTTTTTTTTTAGAGCGGCGTAATAGCACGCCCTGTCCCAGGGCCACACCCAGGGCAAACTGATTTTGCTCGAGCTTCTTTAAAATATTTTATCTTCATCTTCGTTGATTTTGCAATCTTTCCTCGGAGCACAAAGGGGTGCCCGTCTCAATGACTTATGTTCTCTACTCGAACCAGCTATCGGCGAGCATTGTTTCGTTTTGGTTTCCTTTCCCGATTCGGATATGAAGATACCGGATACAGTCTGGCAGGCAAGCTGCCCGACATCTCGGATCTCGGGCGAAAAATCGTGCCGGTAAGAATTTCCGGCACACGCCCGAGAAGCGCCCCCCGAACGGTGAACACGCGCCAGCCCTTGACCAAGCGAACGTCCCCTTGCCGAAGATATGACGAGAAACTACCATTCGAATGAGCCATCAGCTGTTCAGCAAGTGCAGTAACGTGTATATTTTAGTATTTAAAGAGTGTAATTTAGTTCCATGAGGGACCGCCTCTTAGCGTTCAGCGTGTCGGGTGGAATAGACTATAACATTGTCACCAACTAAAAAAAAATCCCAAAAACAAACGTGCCAAAATACTTTTTTTTCTTTGCGTGATTGGTTTATTTGGTGACAGCGTACCCACCAAGACAAAAGGCGCCGTTACGATGCACTCTGGCGCTGCTAGGTTAGCTCTATTGGGTAGCAGCGTAAGCTGCGGTCGACTCTGAAGTAAGACATGTAGTACGCATAGATAAAACAAAAAACACAAAAACATTATAACGTCGCGCAGGTTTTACTCCTGCGACTTCGTGAGACCCGTTATTCGCCCCAAACGACATCCGTTGTAACGCAGAAGGCATATATATACTTTGTTTCGCCGTTAGTGAAAACGCAGCCGGCGGAATACCTAAGATATACACAGTGGAATCTCGTTAACTTCAAACCCTCTTAAATCAAACTCGCGCATAATTCAAACGAACATGCAGGTCACGTCCTATGTGTTACTAGGAAGGAAACTCCCAGTATTTCAAACTTCGCGTTATTTAAACAAAGTTCTGGTTCCCCTCGGGTTCAAATGAACGAGATTCCACTTACCAGTTTATGGCGCCAGTCAAACAGCTTCAAAAGGGACAGAATATACAATGTTCGTTGGTTTCTGTTCTTTGTTTTCCCGTGTTATACTACGAGTTAAACCATGCAGTCAGGCATGCACGGTGAATGCGTGGCGACTTGCCACTTTTACTCCGCGTGTCTCCGATTGAATGTCACAGATCAGAGGTCTCAAACGCGCTGCTCGCGACTTCCTGGTACGCGGCCCGCAAGCCTATCCCGCGGCTGCGAGCCCCCGTTTTCATGCCTCAAGCATTACACACATTCGCCGTAAATGATGCTTCGTATCGTCGATTCATTTCTGCTCGGAAAGTAGCTTTCCTGATACAATCTATTCGCCCATTTTGCATTATTTTGTTGTTTTTGGACTCCGTTTTGCCTCGTCTAAATAGTTGCTTCTGACACCAACTTTTCTCGCAAATCCACCGGAGCCACAATATTCCCTACTCGGCCACAAGCACGAGCTCTTTACTCAAGGACAGCAGCTCTTCTCTACAAACTTTCACACAGCAGGAGGAATTGCCAAACGTAAAGCTATGAGCTAAGGCTTCTGGCCGGAAAACAATACCTTTAAAATTCGTATGAAGAGATATGTTTTATAGTGAAGCTGTTTATGAAATCCGCGGGACCATGTGGTTCGTCGAGGCAGATGAGTAGACGCACTTCCATACTTTCACCGGTGTCGAACGTCAAATTTACGCCCTACGGTGGCGGAACGAGTTGGCGTACCTGAATGCCCATATCTAGGTCACACTCCACAAACGTATCGATGACAAACATTATAATTGACTGCATCGAATTTTTTACGTTCGAGTGCGATTGGACCGTACGAAAAATGTCAAGTCATATAAAAAGACATTACCACAGTGGGACTCTTCTAAACAATTCATAAGGCCTTTGTATGGAAAGAAAAAAAAAAAGAAAAAAATATAAAATCCCACATTATTATTACCAATCACAAATAGTATATGCAAAGTGCTTTAAAATCCAAAGAATTATTTTGAAAGCTGAAATCAATGTTGATCGAGATATACCACGGCTTCTGGGATGTTCGTAAATAGACCCCCTTCGAAAATGTGTTATCCGTAGGAAGCTGTAGAATACCTAACGATGGTGGACTCAAGTGGTTCATTCCTTGCCAGAGGAGAAGCGGCAATTTTTTCATGTCTGGGATATGTACTAAAAAAATTACTTTCGATATAGAAACCTCTGAAATGCAAGAAAAACATTTATCTTTATCGTGAAAAAAAAAATTGGTTTTTTTTTTGCTAATAGTGTATTTTAAATTCTGCAATGTGCATAAAGCCCGTGTTGCTAAGAAACACGCTGTCAAAAAAAAAAAAAAAAAAGTTGGGTATCAGATTAATGCAGGTTGGTGCCTAATAACCTAAAAACATGCCCCTATTTTGCAAAAAAAAAAAATACAAATATTTAAAGACGCCATTTCAAGCGTAAACAGGAGCTCCAAAAAGAAGAAACCATGAGATTTCTTTATTTTTTAAGTCAACTTTGAAGGTGGGTGTAAGCCCCAAGAAGTTCTTGTTTTTTTCTAAAAGAAACTAACAATTGAATTGCACGAGTTAAATTTTAAAAGCCTCGTTTTGTTGCGTTTTACTGAAATGACGAATTGTCCAGTTTATGCAGAAACGGCCTTATTGAGAGCCAGAAAAAGCAATGTGGGCATCGGTGCCCGCATTGCTTTTTATGGGCATCACACCCTTGACGCCGAGGCGTCAAGGGCGTGAGAAGCCGCCGCAAGGTCTTCACCGCTTTCCCAAAAACAGGCTTTATTGATTTGAAGTGGACGTTTTCTTTACTTCTATGTATCCGAATCCTCTTTACCTTGCGTAATGATACTGGTGTTTTACTTTTACTCAACTTCAGCCCAGGTAACTGCCGACGAACGCAGGCCTGGATCGTCTGCTTCCCGATTTTGGGAATGCGTGCTGCGCGTCGGCCTCGTCTACCATATCTCTATCTTTAAAGACAATTCAGACCGGATAGCTCTTCAACGATGTAAAATGATAACAGTGACGTCACTTCCCCATTGAACTTAACTGCATTTTGATTGATCTACTATATCGACCGACATATTGTTTACAAACAAGCCCGCGTTTGCCCACCAGGCGAGGGTCACTGCGTGCGCGCAGAAACCAGGTTAGGCCTAGGTGAATCACCTGCGCATGCCCAGTGCCGACAGCAGCGCCACCGCAGCGGCGTGACGTCAGAGAGTTCAGCTGGTCTATAGTGAAGTTTGTTGGCGCATCCGCCAAGTACGCGTTGCCGGGATAGGTGACGTAATGGAAACGACTACGTCACTCTTCTAAGCGTCATTGTGGGCATGGCTTGTGGCAATCTTTGTTTGCGCGGAATATTAAAATCGGGAGTAAAAACGAAAAAAAAAAAAACTTATTCATAGATATCTAAGAAACTATTACCATTTCGCAAATTCTGTAAATTGGCTGAGCCTCTGATAGCAGATGGCGTCAAAACTGGAATCGCAACATCAGCCATGAAACCGTTACTTAAAAAAAGTTCATCATGATTTTGATTAATTAGCCGACTTACCATGACGGTTATTACCTAATCTAATGTCCGCCGAGCTTGACGCTCAGATGGTAAAGACGGCACCTGTGTGACCTTCTCCTCTTATCAGACACATTTCCTCTAAGAACACTAGTGGAATCAGAATTCCAGACATGTTTTGTTGGCTTCCAGTGGATTCCGGCGCATAAAATACTGAACATGTACGTGAACTCGGGGGTGCGAGGCATCCGCCCCAAACAATGGAACGCTTTTTCTTCCAGAGTGAACGCTTTTTTCTTTCCAGTCATTACGCTGCTTTTGGTAGCACTACACGTTCTATCAAATACTCTAAGTTCAATAGAGAAGCGACGTCACCATTACCAATGTTGTTCCACCATTGTGCAGGGTATCATATTTTTTTTCTTCAATCGACACGTGACTTTTGAGAGGCGTCTATTTGTGACAGAGTTGGCACAAACAACCGATCGCCCAGATTTTTTTTTTTTTTTTTTTGCTCTGACGACCAAAAGGTTATCAAAACCACGAATGCGATGACATGTGTTTATTAGAGGCACCATGCACTCAGACGTTAAAACATGTAAAAATCTTCTAGACAAAATATAAAAAAGATAGAAACCTGACGTCATGTTTGCGCCACTTGAGTCACGCATGACACCGCGTGATATTTCACGTACGAAGCTATGAACACGTGTCAAAGCAAATGCTCCATAAAACAGTCCCCGAACGCTACGTTTGCGGGCGTGCGCCCACGCGACATAAAAGTCTTTATTAACCCGTGTGGAGGCCGCACCTTTTTATACTATGGTTATAGCTCAATAAAAGCACGCACTTACTTTTGGATTTTTTTTTTATTACGGTTCTGTACGTACCCTAAACAAATTCAGTTCAAAAATACAAGAAAAAAAAAGCCCATGCCATAAGCATTATATTGGTACCTGATGCGCGTCTTCGACGGAAGTTTATTCAGTTATTTACGCCGGGGACTGATTCTAAGTAGTATTTAGGGAAAGTAGAAAAATCGTTTCATGGCTCCTTTGAAGTCCTATAGTTTAAGTAGGTTTAGAAAACCTGCATCTTACTTGAAGTACATTCTCTGAGAATCTACTTGCGCTTTATTTAAAGTATTTCTTCTGGTACTTTCCGAGGAAGATACAGCTCTCGACTTCAAAGTGCATTCCCCGTACTTGGTCTTGTAAATTTGTATCACAAAATGATGCTTTTTCGACTCTGAAGAAATACAGGATGGAATATTCTACTCTCACCCGACACGTGAGCAGACGACTCATCACTCTGTTTGTACTGGGGGCGGCTTTCCCGAATAGTATACTATATTCACGGTGCTTCACGGAATGCTGGTCAAATCGCTCCTGCCCAAAGTATGGATTACAAAGAAAGCCAAAGGGAAGATCATGGCCAGCTTTCTGGGACATTCCGGGGAATAAAAAAAAACTTTCAAGAAAATGTCAATATAATAATTGATCTGCATTTTATGATAACCAGGCAATAGACCATTTTCAAAAGCCAGAGTCATCTTGTGGCGGTTCCAAAAGCTCCGATATTGCCGCTCTAATGGCGGTGATAAGAGATCATGCTTGGCTAAATCAAGCACCATCGAGTTCGTGAATCAAAGGTGACGTAAAAGTACTAACACTTTTTTCCCCTTTTTCTATATGCTTTCGAAGAGGTTCGCTTTTTCTGGTGTCGAAAAGCCGTGTATTGCTGTCATTAGAGCGCCGGACATGACTCTGCCCAGGGTGGGCAGACGGACTTTCGTAAAAGGTATATTACACTCATCACGAACATATCTTCTGCAGAGGAAAGCAGAAATTGACAATTTTGTGAACGTGGCCAATGGGATTCAATGCAAACAAATTTGTAGAACCATGGAGTAAAACAAAAAAAAAAAAACAAAGCATTTTACGCGTCCAATTGTTTAATTACTTTTTATAGATATTTTATGACTTTCATTTAAAATATTCCCAGGGAACATTGCGATGCGTATCGTTGTTCAGTTGAAATTCTCATTTTAGTGCATGCACCGAGGCGTTGATGTCCAAGAAATTTGGGGAAGTTAGGAAGTTTAATCACGTGCGTTAAAATTATACTATTGATTTATATTGAGGAATTGACGTTTTGTTTATTAAATTAAAAAAGGTACATGGTTCCAATTAGAAACTTTCTGGCCAACATCTAAAACCATTAAGTCGTAGCGCACTTTACAAAAATGTAAGTCGCGTGCAGTATTTCAAGGGGTTTATTGTTGTATTCCTTTTCTTCCCTCTGTATATAATACATCCTCCATCTTTTTTCAGTCAGTATACACATGGTTCATAGTCACCATATTACCCGCGCCTATGTCAATGAACTAGCAAACCGTGCGTGCTCGCAGACGCCATTTTCTAGCATCTAATCAAAGTGGAGGCGCTACGCCAACATCACTTCGTTTGTGTGTATACCTACGCTACGTATACGGTTTGTGTTTCCGAACGCAAACAGATCGAGCGTGTTTAACGTCGTTTTAACACGTCTCGAATGCCGGCCGAAATGACGCTGCGAAACGTTCGCCGGCCGCCATCGCGGTAGATATCGGAAACCCCTGTGTAAAGATGGGAGTCCCGCAATCGGCAGAGGTCACGCCAACCCGCCATTTGGCTGCCAGCGGTGCCGTAACCTATCCAACTCAAATACTATTCTGTTTGTTTGTGACTTTTTTATCTGTTTATATTTTAGTTATGCTAGCGGTTCCCAGCCTGTTTGCATATCATCTCACACAAGTAAAAAAAAAAGATGATATTTGCAGCAAAAAAAAACAATATAATTGTGTAAAAAAAAAAAAAAAAGCTGCACCAAAGTTTAATACATAAATAAATATTTCTTTTTTTTACGTTTCTTTTTTCTTTTTTATCGTCTATGAGATTAACCGAAAATGCGAAAATGATTATGAATGTAAATATATCAGTATCACTGACCAGTTTGGAAAGGCCGCCGCTTCCGCAATGCAACCAAAGAACTTTTGTCTTCCTTTATGTGCGGAATCCATTGAATCTCTGCTGCCTGCCTCCTGTAGACTGAAGTTAAGGCGGCCAACGTTTTGTGAGATTACTCTATTCACTCTTTTTTCTTTTTCAATATCTACCGAAAAACATGCATAAGTTTCTTAGCTTCATATTCTAACATTCTCTGCCAGACCAGGAATATCTCGGCCAACGTTCTTAGATGTATCAGTTGATAAACGAAACACAAGAGCGTCGTTTGAAGACGGTCCTTCCCCGTTGCCCGCGGGATTTGCTATCAGCACAGCATCAACCGGGGGGTCACGTGACAGTCCAATGACGCCATCTCTCTTATGTCACGCATCTATGCCGGTAAGGGCGATGCGACTTTCCATTTCTTCCCGCTCCCCGCACTCGAGCAGGTACAGTCGAATACTGATCCTAGCGTTTAAACCGGCGCTGCTTTCACGAACAACAGAAAAGAACCTTTTCCGAAAAACGCTGTCTTTTATGTTGACCATAAAGATCTTAATAGGATAACTTCCGACCGCAGGCGATGTTTCCGCCGCTTCTGCCAATATGAAAGGCAAAGCCCCTCAGTACGGTAAGACAATCCTTCGAAGAATGCCGCCTGCTATCTTGAAGAGATCCAGGTGGCGCTATCGTCCACGCGCGAGTGAAAAAGAGCAAAAAATAAAGATAAAGACACGTGCACGGTGGAGGGTAAAAGAAAGAGGGATATCTAAGCTGTCGAAGCGCAATGGGTATTAGAAGACCATGTCGCGAATCAAGTAGCGCCGAAACTGCCACGTCACGGCTTTGCTTCATTGTCTTAGCCTTCGTGGCGTATCCAATAATGGAACGCAGAACGTAGAGCGTGACAGTGCACTTTTAGTCTAATTTTACGCACGAAAGATTAAACAAAGAACTGAACACAAAACACGACATCTTTCAACTATAGCAACAAACAAGAATGAAATAGACCGTCCTAAAACGATGAAGGGAAGATAAATGTCAGACGGGAAAAGAGATAAAAATAAAATAGATAAAATGATTTTGAAAAATTAGATTGTTTAAAAAAACCGTATCACGCCCGTGTGGGAAGCAGTGCGGAAAGTCCAGGTTCAAGAAATTCAACTCGTGTCTTCGTCGGTGAGAGGGATCCAGAAGAAATATTGTTCAAAACCGCACTCGCAACAAATGACCCGATGATTTTTCTCCCGAATCTGTTCTTGCGCGCGGTAACAATCTTGACGAACCAAACTAAGGTAAGGTTACGTGCTTCCACCTGGCAGACACGGGCGAATACACTTATACGAAGGGCAAACTTTGGGTGAAATCTCAACGTAAACTGCGAGGGCAAGATTTTGATAACTCCAGACAAGTGCAGAAGTTAACATGGGTCTCGGCCACTTCAACGCCGCACGGGAGTCCGGTTCTCGCAACAGAGATACGATTGTGAACAATTAAAGGAGACGCCGCTCTTATAGCCGGGAGAATATCAACGAACCTCTTTTCCTCAGGCAGCTGAAGTTATAATCTTTGAGTGTGAGCGTATATTGCGCCTTTATCACATATTCACCCAAGGCAAAACAAAATGTAATTTTAACTTTTAAAACATATAACACATGGAAAGGAATGCGACGGATTAATCGATTAATTCGTCGATGTAAGTGGGTCGATTATTTGGGTTAAAATTTGTAATCGACGCTCAGTTCTACTTGTAACGTTTGCCGGCCCTTCCTAATGGCGCCCTTTTGTTTCCACGAGTTTCCTACCATAAATCCATCTTTCTGAAGGTTTCCAGCTGAACGTAGAAGTAAAAACCGAGGAGTGGAGAAAAAGAGACATACACTGCTGGACTATCAACCATTTACTGAAATTCTTCCTTTTCCTTTTCATCTACCTTCATGAATTAAACTATGTATTTATTTACTGGAATTTTTTTCTTTTTTCTTTTTCATCTACCCTCATGAATTAAACGAATGAGATCCCTGGGGTAACTTCTTCTTCTGTATGACATTTGGTGGCTAGCGCGGCTAGCGTTCACATCTTCCTGACTTGGTTCCCCACTTGGGGCGCTCCCAGAAGATACAGTTTTTCTTTCGAAAATAGCGTTATGGAGGCGGCACTCACGCAGTCATCCCCGTGCGCCTCAATAGTCAGAGATTCCAGGATTTCCCTTGCGAGCTGGTTTCTGTGCTTTCCGACGATGGTGATGTTTTCGAAATCAGGAGCACATTGGCATACTCGGCAATGCGCCGGTAGATGGCCACCTGACATTAGTGCGCCAACGGAAGCTGCATGCTCCCTGGTGCGGTCGTTAATACACCGCCCAGTTTGTCCAATGTAGCTTTTGCCACATGACAGCGGAATACGGTACACAACTCCTTTTTCACACGGGGCGTACGTTGTTCGGTGCGCGATGCCACAGGTAGACCTCGGATTTTGATCATTCTTAGAATTTACCTTACGGCACATAGCGTAAGCCTTGTTGGGGGCTGAGCATACGACCTGTACGCCTTGTCGGCCGGCGATCTTTTTTAGGCGATGCGTTATCCCGTGGATGTATGGCATCACCACAAGAGGTTTGGGGGGCTTCTTTTTCGTTGGTTGTGCATTGGTTTCCTGTTTTTGCCGCACTTTCTTGCAGAGGGTCTCGCATACCGGTATGAGGAGTGTACTTGCGTAACCAGAGTCCTGAAGCCTACTGAGCTGTTTTTGAAAGCTACGGCCGACTCTATGGGGGCAAGATTTTTGTAATGCCGAGGCGAGAGCTTTGGTTGCCAACCCTCGTTTTACAGTTCTTGAGTGTTCGGAGTTGCTTGGAAGGAATCCTTTACATGAGCGGGCTTCATACATCCAGCACACGTGGGTATTTCTGAACTCCAAGGAGAGATCCAGAAACCGTATGGACTGGTTTACCGGAAGTTCCTGGGTGAAAGATAGTCCTGGACAGCTGTGTTTAAAGGTGCGTAAAACAGCATCTAAGCACCCGTTGTTGGGCTCGTCTGCTTCGGAATTACACAGTATGAGAAAGTCATCCACATACCGGAAAATGACCTCGATGCGTTGATCTTTTAGATTTTCTTGGATATTCTTACCGCATGCTGCAAGGTACAAATCACACAAGTGATTTGTACCTTGCAAGTACAAATCACTTGGTGATTTGTACTTGCAAAAGGTGAAAGATAGTCCTGGATGCGGGGTCGTATGGAGAAAAAGCCCAACAAGCCATAACGAAGAACTTCAAAAAAGTAGATCCAAAACAAACTCTATCAGCAAAAAAAGCCATCCTCAAATTACTTGAAAAGGAGCAATGCAGAAGCCTCATCACCAAAATCAGAGGATCGCAACAAGGCGAATTGTGTGTCTTTTTCTCGGCAAAAACACACAAAAACAATGTTCCTTTTCACGCCATAGTATCAGAGAGACACACGTGGCAAAGTAATGTTTCACAGGCCTTGGCGAAGATTCTAGCACAAGTTAAAGTAAACGACCCCTTCAGAATACCAAACTCGGACCGAGTGATTTCCTTTCTTCAGGAAAAAGGATGTGAAATAGTATCGGGGTTCTCCTTAGATATCACGGACATGTATTATTCGATTCCCCATGCCACTCTCCTGATGATCCTCCGAACAACCATCGAGGAGCAGGGCCTTCAATGCTTCCAGAATGCAGCTGGTATGAGCCTCGATAGCTTCTTGGAGCTTGTAGAAATCTACCTCACAGCGACTGTGATATCACACCAGGAGCAACGCTATGTACAGAAAAGTGGAGTATGCATAGGATCCCGAGTAGCCCCATACTTGTGTGAAACCGACAGAGGAATGTTGATTCGAAAATCTAAAATAATCAAAAATTAACGGTCACTTCTTCGAGTAACGGCTACTTATGTTTCTTCTCGGGTAACCAAGTAATACAGATTGAGTACTTTTTAACTAATAGTAATTGTAATCAATAACTTTTTTCCCGGTCACACAAAGACAACACACACAATTCCGCACACTTCAGGCGTGTATACGGTAGCTGGACGCATTCTTTTGTCTCCCAGTTTGTGTTAGCTTTACGAAGCTATAGTGTATATACATTTTCGACTTTACAAACCAACCGTTAGATCTCCCCACGCTCCTCCTCGGCTTGGCTCAGAAGGTAAAGACAATGCTATGCTTAGTTCAGTCGCTATACTACAGGGCAGGAAATCTCTTTGGGCCAAGCTTCAGCTGTTCTCGGGAGCGTTCTTGTACATGGTGTCTTAACATGGCCGGGCTACACGCTTTATGTAACGTTAACATATATGTGCAACATTCCAGTGTTACAGCCAAGCGTGACGATTTGTCGGGGAAAAGCAGGCCAGAAACACATTCTATATTAAATATATATAAAGCGAAATACCCTCTTGCAAGTTTTTTTTTTTTTTCGCCCCTGATGAGACGTTTGCCGATCTCTTCTAAATAGCAAAAGTAGCTCCGCGTTACGCAGGCGGAAATCAGGTAGTGGCAACAAAGCATCGGTCCAACGGTCCGCCCATCGCGCGAATGGCCCAATGCGCGCCGTCGCGGGATAAAAAAGAAATGAAAATTAGACGCGCTGCAGCCCGCGAATTGCCGAAAGGCCCCATCGCCGAAGACTGCCAAGAAAACTCGTGGAGCAATTGCGATTGGTCGATCGTTTCCTGATCTTCTTTTGTATTCAGTAGCGTCTTCGATGAAGCGTGTGTAAGCCCGCGCGGCGAATAGCGATGAGTCGGCGATCGGGGCCAAGGAACTCGCCGATAGCGAATCCGCGTGAAACCGTTCCCACGAGCTCGATAGTGGGGCAGTCTCGTTAACAAGGAAGCCACAAAGCGCGGGCCTATCGGCTCTGATAAACGATCATCCCCCGAGGCCTTGCGCACCGGATTGACGTCCACCTAGTTTTGCCACTGTTGGGCAACAATTGACTTTTTTTTTCCAGTTTACAACACTGGGACATCGTTTCGGCGTTCCTGATTGGCTCTCTCGGGGGAGCCAATGAAGCATCAAAGTGCATCACTTCGGTTATAGTTTATAAATTATAAGTAAGGTTGCGCGTTCCATCAGAATCGATGAAAACTGTGAGATCCCGAATTGAAGTCCCTCGAATAAGACAAACCCAAGCTTCGAAGAAAGAAAATTGTCATCTACGGAAACGGAGAGGCGTCGGAACAAGGCTAGGAAGGGGGTCGAAATGCCGCTCGTGCTTCGCGCGTTTCCCGGCGGGGCGCTGTCGGGTTAGAACTCCGCCAACAAACGCAACCTTAAAAAAAATTTAAAGAAAGAAAAACGCGTGATCGAATAAGGACGGTTTCTAGAGCTCCTGTCATGCTGCGCCATCTCCCGGCGTCTGTCGGAAATGGGAGCGAGTCTTCGACACACTAGCTCTGAGGCGAGGCGGTGCCGTTCAGACGCTTGTTTCCTCTTCCGCTGAGCAGGAAACTGAGCTCCATACTGAACTTTCCGTCAGGCTGCTTCCTTTTCCGGGAACCGCGCTCATGATCTCGTTTCTTGTTTCATCAGAATCGGAACGTTTTCTAAATATCTGTGTGACGCGCATTTCTCCTTGGGGTCAAGGGAAAACCCATCTCAGCCTCCTCTTCTCTTCAACATGAACCTCGATAAACAGCGATGTTCTTCGTTCTACAACAAATAATTATGCCGAAAAACACCAAATATTTGGGGTCAAAATAAACCCCAAAAGACTCCCCCCTCCACCTCCTTCGCCGTACTTAAAGAAAAATAAACCCCGAAAACACGGAATCATGCAACTAGGGTTTGTTCGGGCTACTATTTTATTTATTTTTTCGAATTCAGGGAAGTATTTTTTTAGGGTTTATTTTCCCCATTTTTAGGGTTTATTTTTGCCTTTTATTGTGTCAAGCACATGTTCTCCGGGAAAATGTGCCTGGCCTGCATACTTAAAAAATGTTCGGTTACAGATAAGAGGAGAAAATGGGACGACGGGCGTGTTTCCCCGAGAAAGCAGTGACCTCGTGGACAGCTCAGTGAGGACTGTGTTCCGGATGTAAACAAAATAAAGATGTAGCTTAAGCTCTATTTCCGTGAAACTTGCGTGTTTTTTTTTTTGTTTTTTTGTTTTTTTCTTAATCACAGACAGTTCCAATTTGCGGTTACTCGGGTCTTCTCCAATTTCGCTAAAAGATGCTCGGGGGTTCATTTTCGGGGTTTATCGGTGTTCACTTAAATCAAACACATGACCCTAGTTATAACTAATAACCTATGCCTCGGTCACGCGGTCGTCGCCCATGTGCGTTACAAGACCACGTGACGTGACGTCATGTCACGTTAGTCGCGGTGTCACGTGCCGTCACGTGCCGATAAATTTAGCGCGTTATAATTTCGTCACATTTTGCGAGTGAATGGATGTACAGTGCTGGAAAGAGCCAACGACGCCGCAGGAGCGTGCGTTCCCGAGCGACGCGAGCGCCTCATGCCGTCGGCGAGAGGAACCAGGTGAGTCGGACACCGGACGGTTGCGAGATTAGCGACTACCAACATCCGGCTATCGGGACTTGCCATGTTCGATCGCAACTCATTCGCCCGAGGTGTATCATATAAAATCGGTCAGCGCTATCAAACATAGCAATGCCGGATAGCCGGATGTTGATAGTCGCTAATCTCGCAACCGTCCTCGGCGCACGGCTCGCGTGCCTCCTCTCGCCGCCATCTTGACTCGCGCGCGTATCTGGAGACCGCGCTCTGCTATGGCTTCGTTAGCTCTTTCCCCCACTGTGCGTTCTGATCTTGCACTCTAGGTGGTGATGCAGCCTAAAAGCCTATCCCGCGATCAAAGCTGCAAATATATATAGTATAGCAAACGAACGCGGCAAATGTATCGTGGACTGCGCACTCATATACTGTTAGAGACGACGTATACCCTTTCGAAACTCGCCCACGAATTGGGCGGCACCACTGACCTCCACTAGGAGGCTGATGGATGGTGCATCGAGTAAAGCGCTGGGTATCCCGGCTTATCCAACTGCCGCCATCATTTGATGGTGCCGCCGCGGGCGCTCCTATGGGATGCCGGCGACGTGTCGCCATTTTAGACTCCTGGCGCAACCCACATCCAGACGCGCACGCTCCTTTTGTTCTGCTGAGGCTGCCGGTGACGCGCAGCCGTTTGTAGGCACGCTCCAAATGGTCTACTGTAGATTCCGGCGCCGCGCCGCCGCGACAAACTTGATTAGTGGCGACGCTCCGCCATTTTTGGCTCAAATGCGTCCCAGCATGCACCAGCTTGGCGGTACATGTTTATAAAATCCGTCCGGCGCTTGCATTGAGCGCTCAGGCATGAAGCCAACGGAAGTAAGCAGCTTGCCGCCGCAGTGCCGGCGAACACCTACAGTAGCAGTCGTACTTGACCGCCACAATGCAAATAAATGAATGAATTAAGTAAACGTGTCTTGTCCCGGAAGTGAGCGCTTTGTGGATGTTCAGAGCGTTAGTGCGAGGTCCAAGGCGCTGGATATTTTAGGGTGCAGCTCTTAGGCGCCCGTTTCCGGCTTGAGCGGCGTCCCCGTCGCCGTCGGCGTAACCGCGAGTTGAATTATGGGACGTTTCCCATAACGACGTTACGTGTGACGTCACAAGGGTCATGACTGTCGCTAGGGTCACGAGTGACGCCACGGAGGTCATTTGTGAAGGTCACAACGAAAGTCGCGACCTTCACAGTGAAGGTCGCGTGAAGGCCACGAGGCCTTCATGAGTGACGTCACGAGGGTCACTAGGGTCACGAGTGACGTCACAAGGGGGAGGGAGGGAGGGGGAGGAGGAAGTTAGGATGAGGGAGGGGAGTTATGGAGGAGGAAGGAAAAGGAGTAGGCGGGAGGAGGAGGAACTGAGGAGGAGGGGGTATGAAGGAGGAGCAGGGGCATACCATTTCCTCCTCCTCCTCAAGAGCTGCGCTCTAATTCGGCATTACAGGGGATTATAAACGTGTTTAATTTTTTATTATTAGATTAATGTTTCGGTAATATGGACCCCGTCAATAAGGATACTCCGCTATATGGACACCACTTCCGGGGACAAACTGGAAAAATACATGCATTTTTGTCTCGTTCTTATGGACAACTCTCATTATGGGCGATTTTTTATGGGAAGGGAGGTGTCCATATTAAGGAGACATCACTGAATTTTATTTCAAGAAAGTTTGCTCGTTGTGCAGTGAACAAATCAAGTGGACAAACGAAAGAGCCTTCATGGAAACCGCTTTGCGTATGAGTCTTTTGAAGGTCTAGTAGACCAAACGTACATGTTACACGCCCAGTGCCTTATTCTCGCGATAAAATGTTAAATAGTATAAATAATGATCACTTAGAAATACGACAAAAAATATGCATGAGAATTTTCGACCAAATGCACGGGGAAGCTCAGCAGACGTCCGGCTTCCGGAACAAGCATTAAACTTCCAGTGGTTTCGTGTGCGCTCGGCTCCGAAAACGTTCAAGCTCATCCGGCAGAATTTGGTAGACGGGCGATGCTCAGTCCCGCATATTTATCAGAATTTGGCGAGCTTTTCTTGAGGCTCGGTGGTTCCGGTGGCACTGTAGCGAAAGATATCCGGGAGCGCGTCGGTTCGTGCAACACGTGCGCCAATCAAAACTGCCCACGCGTGCACAGCCCCTCTCTTTCGAAACACTATACACAACGTTGTGTCGAGAGTTAAAAACAAAGTTGCCCCCAGCCCTGGTCTCTCAAAAGCGATGTTCCAGCTACCTCGGGCAACGGTGGAACAACGGGGTAACTGGTACGCGGGTTGCCAGTCCAATAGAGGACTGTTGCCAGACTGGCTGACGAATAAATATTTCCAGTGGTAGAAAGAGCCCATAAGAGCTATCGCTGTAAAAAGAAAAGAAACTTCGAATTCCCCCGGCATATACGACTGCAAGCATTGCATCGAGGTCGGTGTCTCGTACGTGTACGATCTTGAAAAGCCTGCAATAACACGTGCTTACTCATATCAGCAAAGACATGGCGGCGGCCAGATGCACTGCTTGTAATTCTGTAGAGCTGTGGACGCATCATCGCGATAATTAAGCGTTTAATAGAAGAGGAGGAGGTAAGACCAGAGCGCGTATATACTATACGTTCACCCTAGAGCCACTGAATAAGCTGCGCTTAGAGTATCAGCCCCCTTTTCACCGATATTTTTGTGGCCACCTCCATGTCGGTGCTTAGTACGGAGCATACGCGACTGCCGATCGTCGTGATTCAAAAGTTTGACCGTCTCAGCATTACAAAGATCGGTGTTAGGAAGCTCGTGTAATAGTGTTTAGCTCTTTCACAAACTGTTTACACAATTGGGAAGGACGGAAAGGCGTTCCTTGTCCGTTTCAGACAAAACTTCAAATAACTGACAACCATGATTTTAAGCACCCAGATGGTTAAGCGTCACTACTCTGAAGCGTATAGCTTATTTAGTGGCTCTAGTTCACGCTTAATCTGAGACTGCAGCTAAAGCTACAAGCGCGAGCTGGCCCACACTCCTGGCTTTGAGACGTCAATTTTTAACGCGAGCGCTCGTTCTGCTAAAGAACGCTTCAAATCAGTGAACTCGTGTTCTCGTGCTCGTGGCATTGGCTGCATGTTACGTCATTCGCGGCTACGCCAGTATTTTATGCCCCGCGAGCGTTCGGTTCGCCGTGTCAGTTTCTCACCGCAGACGTTGTACTTCGAAGAAACCAGTGAGTCGAAATAACCGTCAGTACCCACCCAGCAATGGCGACGCTTGCAAGCTACGTATTAGCGGAGAGATGTTTCGGTGGCGCCCCCACGTGGTTACCTTTCGTGATGTCATTACCTTGCGAACAAGTTCGATGGTGTTTGTAATTAGCATGGCGGAAGCTTGAAATCATAGCGTTCTTGAACCAACACTGTCAACACCGTCAAAGTTGAGGCCCTCACGTTCCTCTTATTTCCGTCAATGAGAACTCCTCTGCTGACGTCATAGTCAGCATTCGGCCAATCGTGGAAGGGCGACCACCGCGACGCTTTCGATCGCGCACGTCGCCAATAGAAATTCGCAAGCGTGGCGCCCCGATTGGTGCCCCATGAATGCACGAACGTGCAGCCTGCGCGTGAACATAGATTTGGCAAGCTTGAAATTGCACGGGCTTGTCCGCACGAGCAGAGGCATGGCGGCGGTCAGTGGCCTTGCTGGCAACTCGTCTACAAAACCACCATGTCAGCGATCAGAATTTCGTCCAACACAAACCTAGATCGTGGTATGAATTCTAACCTGGGCCGGTTTGCTCATCTTGCGGCTGCGGCTGCGGCCGCGGCCAAGAGGGATTTTTGCGTCACGTGACCAGCTCCGTGGGGACAAGGAAGTACTAGCGTCCCTGCCTAATGGCGGAGAGATCCGCATCGCTTCAAGCACAAAAGCCTAATGTCGCTCGCAGGAACTGATTGCAGGGACTTTCACCTGGAGTCCAATTGACCGCCCCGTTATACTGTAGGAGCGGCAGCTAAAGTTACGGCCAGGGAGGGTAAATAGGAGCCAAAATAAGGAAAAAAACACACGAGATAAAAGCGGTAGCAGCATATTTATCTACCTCCGCCGGCGCCGGCGCCTCGCGCGTTCTGCTATGGTCGAGAGGTTAAACCGCCGGTACTTGTCGCGGCGTCAAAGTTCCGGGTTTAAATTGCAATAGGGACTTCTTTTTTTTTTCTTTTTTTTGTATTTTACGCGTGTCTTACTTTTTAACTGTGATCCTTTTTATGAAATCATCCACTTGCAATACTGCGCCTTACACGGTTTTTACTATTAGTCCCACCTGTTCAATCGAAACACCGGGAAGCAAAAAAAAAAAAAAAAGGATCAACGCAAGTTAACGCGGAAATCGCCATCTCGGCGCATTCAAGTCTTCGAAGTTTCCAGAGGGTCGTTTTAAACCAGCTGTAGCAAGGTGCACCATGGAGCATCATTGTACTGGAAACGTTCCTCGCCAATATAAGCGTCTTTGGCACTTTGCATTTAAACAAATTATCAATCATGCCCATCTCCACCGATATCTTACAATATAATTGTTCTTCTTGCGTATTTTAAAGTAATAAACATATTTTTCAGTGCCTCCAAGCCCCGACACAGCATGTGTTGGTGATATGAAGATGTAGGCTTGTTTCACCGGTGTGTGAACAGCAAAATCTCGGTATACAAGAAACGTTTCCATAAAGCTACCCGTCACCGGCGAATTTAGATCAGCTCACCAACAACGGAGGGGTTGAGGAGAAATTGCTAATTCCCCGGACCAAAATGGCGACCCTATGGGGAGCTTGCCACTACTTTTCCGGACCCAGTGACTTTAACTGTGACAACACCTTGGCGTGTCGTAAGCTTCAAGAGTTCACATGAAACCGAAGTACGACGGAAACAGCGAAATAGTACGTCCTGCGCTTCTAGTACTGAGAGAGAATATAACACGTCTGCCTTTTACTGCGTTTTTTTGCTTTTCGCTGGAATACGATTTACAGGGAAGTCCGTACTTCACAGTCCTCGCACCCAGTTAGTTCTTGCATTGGTGGTCACGCACGATACGAAACAAGGACGTTTTGATAACTCACAGTCGTATTTTGACGCGTGTGTCTTTACGTAGGTTAAAGGCTAGACTGTGTGAACGGCCACCCTGTTAGGATTACCACGGCCGCTCGAATCTACACTGCAGCCGCCAGACTCTAGTCCACACATTTGAATGGGTTGTGGTGAAAGCAGTGAAACAACAGCAACTGTACAGTCACTAGAACCACCGCTCACCGTGCACAATGTGACAAGCAATTCAATACCTAGCTTCGTGAAGCAATCAATAGTAACGGCCACCTAGATGTTACGGTCGTTGCTTCAATTTTGTTTGGTGTGGACGCATCCATCCCAAATGTCGTAAACATGTAAACCAGCACTAAGGGCGCTATGAACACCCTTAGGAACTTTGTGTACCTAAAACCCTGCGGGATTTAGAATATGACACGTTTAGGGAATTTGTGTATCCAGAATTATTAAAGAAATTGTCTTTAAGAAAATTAGGGATTCTGTGTACCTAAAACCACTAGGAATTTCTGATTTACGCACCCATAGCGACTTCTATCAGACACCCTTAGTAACTTTGTGCATTTAGACCCTTAGTGACCTTGTGTATCTACACAATTAAATAAATGGTCTATCTGTCACCCTCGGGAACTTTGTTTATTTAAAAGCATGAGGAACTCTGTGTATCACAGGAACTTTGTGTATCACACATACTCCGGTACTTGCATCACACAAGGGACCTTGCGTATGTAACACCCTTTAAGGAATGGTGTTTCTTAACACCTTGTGGGCAACCTGGAGATCCAAAACGTCGGGCCCCTTTGCCCGTGTGTCAAATCGTCCGCTGTCATTTCCACCGCGAGGGTGCTAAGGGCGCCACACGAGCGGCGCTCCGCCACTGATAAAAGGCCGTAGCAGCGTATGCGCGGGGGCTCTTGGGATCGCGACACGGGCGATGACGGTGAATAAATGACTACGTGTTACTGAACCAGTGCGTTGTGTCCTTTTTTTAGACGGATATACCTCCTATAAAAATGATTTCTGACCTTTTGTTGAGAACGTGTTGACTTCTTGTTGACTATGATTACTTTCTTTTGGCTTCGACCTCTTGTTGTCATGGTCAACAGAAAGTGTCTTGATTTTGCGTTGAAACTTCTCGAATGACCTTCTTCAGTCTGTGTCAAAAATAAAGCTGTTGACTTTCTATTAACTTTAGTGTATTATTATTAACTCTAGTTTATTAACTAAAATTAGTAAGAGATAGAGTTTACGAACTTCGAAACACTGTATTCCCTTTGACAGATTCCCGAGAAGGAGATCGGATCCTTGGGACCTTAATAAGTACTGAGGTGGTAGCCGGCCAAATAATTACCATCAGTATATATAGTCTATATAAGGCTCTGGAGCAGTCAATGGGACTGACTCAGGTGTTCAGTGCTTCATGGTGACTTGTGTTCGTTTCAATAGTGTATGTGTGGGATGTTTGTGGTGCATTCAAATACCACAGAAACCCCATTTCCTAAGAAAAGAAAAGAAATTAAAATTCGCGTTTTTTTTATTTTATTTTGTGGCAACTAATTTGGAGCAGAGTGGAAAGCCGTAGTAAGCCTCCACCATTCTGCTGAATGAATGGCTAAGCTGTAAAGCATTTTTTTAAACGACTAGTTTTTCAATTGAAAAGCTAGAGAGAAAACATCTTGGAAGCGGCGGAAAGTCTGTTTACTTTTGTATTAAAAATTGAGCCAATCTTCAAAAGAAAGTCAACAGAAAAGCTAAAAAAAGTTAGATGAAAAGCTGTTGAAAATTTGTATCCTCTGGTGACTTTTTTCAACAGCATTTCAACAAAAAAGCACCAAAGTTTTTCGTCAGGAGTAGCAGCAAGGGAATTCCCACAACATTGAACAGCTTTGTGTATCTAAAACCATTAAGAACTTTGCGTATTACACACCCTTGGGGACCTTGTGTATCCAATACCCTTAAAAAATTGTCTTTTAACACCGACTTTGTGCATCTAAAAAAGACTTAAGAACATTGTGTATTACTGATACCTTGGACACTTGTGTCATACATGTTTAGCAACTTTGTGTATCTAACACCCCTAAAAATTGTGTTTCTAGCCCCCTTGGAAACTTCGTGTATATAAAATTATTAGAAAGAAGCGTGATTACGGTTTTATGGACTCAGCTTATCTAGAACCCTTTAGGAACATTATGTATTACACACCCTAAGGGACTTCATTGCATCTAACTTAGCAACAAACCGGAAATCACCTTTAAGGCCGTAAAACAATTTTTTCTCCGTACCTGTTAAGACCTGGAGTCCTGCACACTCGCGCAGAATAACGGCCATTCTGCCTTCTTCCCTCCCCCCCCCCCCCCTTTTTTTTTTCTTCCCTCGCGTTGTTTCCCGCGCACTCATCGAGTTGTCAGCTCGCCTCCCCGACGGCGACGACGACGACGACACATCAGGCAAAGAAGAAGAGCAGGTCGGCCGCGTCGGAGCAACAGGAAATAAGCCCTGGGCCCGCACGCCAACCGCGGGCCACGACCCGGCTCGGGCAAGGGCGACCCGGGGGCCGGGCGTGGTCGCCAAGTCGGGTTCGCGCTCCGGGTCTCCCGGGAACCGCTAAATATTCATGGCCCAGGGCAGGCAGGCGCACGGTCTGGCTTTCTCTCTCTCTCCCTCTCTTTCTCTCTGTGTCTCTCTTTGTCTTTCTCCCGTTTAGCCGTAGTTCCTTCGCGTGCGACGCCATATTTGGTCGTCCGATTCTTCGCGGACCGTAAGGGAGGTGCGCGTGCGCGGGAACATGCGCCCTTGTTGCCAGACTAGGAAGGAAGGAGAGAGATAGAGCTAGCGAAAGAGGGGAAAAGGGCAGAGACGAATGGGAATTTCAGTGGCGCTCTGAGCTTTACGAGGAAAAGAAATGAGTCGCCGGATAGACGAGCTCCATTCGGTGAATTCGGTCTTCGGGTGTGTGCACGTGCGCTTTCCAGGATGCCCGCTGTTGCGTATAGCCTTGTCGCGTGTATCCCTGCACTGTAATGCCGTTAGGTGCTGCGGTTAGGCGGTGAATATATAAATAGTATAGGGAATTCCGGTGGTTGAATAAGAGCGGTTATTGGAGTTTCATAGCGTTATCCATTGCATAACTTTCTGCGAACTACACAAACGCTAAAGCACGAAGGTTTCTTTAAAAAAAAAAACGCTAAACATATTTTTAATATTTTTATTGCGCTTAACATTGGTTGTACCCAATTTGACCGGAAGTGCGAACTTTTAGTGCAGACAAGGTTGAAGCTACGAGCGAGAGGATGTGCGCTACACCGAAGCTCGTGCACTGCGCGTGCGAAAGCCCCGCTAACCGAGCCCTTTTGTGACGCTCGTAGGCGGTGGCGAGGAACGTATACCCACCGACGTGCATTCAACCGCATCTCATTCGTCAAGCAAAAGACACGGCGGTCGCCGCCGAGGAGAATAGAAGGGTAGGAGAGGGCATGACGCCAGCCGCGTAGCCTCCACAATTCATGCTCCCTTGACGCCTCGCCTCTTCCTCATGTTCCACCTTACCCTCCTCACTTATCAGCCCAACATGACCACATCACGTGACCGTAGCTAGCCTTCGTCTAGCCTACGATCTGATAAAACCTACCGGACGGAGCGCGCGCAAGCCTGCAAGGAATCCTCCTACAATCAACCATCCATCTCGCACGTGACATGTCACGCGCACCAATCGCCAGAGAGATCTACGGTGACGTTGGCCACAACATCGTTTAAATTTTTATGACTAGGCTTCACCAATATTGCAGTACTTCTAGTACTTATAACCTCCTTGCTCGCCGCAGACGGGGGGATCGGTGGCCGAGTGGGCTGAAGCGCACACCCAGCTCGACGCGCGTGGAGCGAAAGCTCGCGCTGCAGAACCCAGGGATCCTGGGTTCGAGACCCAGCCCTGCCCGTTTCGATCTGGATGAGCATCGTACCGGCGTGCGGTCGTGTATCACTACTGCGTGAGCACGTTAAAGACCCCAGATTAGCAGTCGTACTGCACTGGCAAAATTGCTCATCTACAGTGTAAACCAGTGTCGCCTCATCCTGGCAGACCAACCTTACACTGTATACACACTAAACGTCCAATTTGACTTTTGACTCGCCGCAGACATCGACAAACGTTTCTGCGGACCAGACTTGTAGGCTACTCAGTAACTAATCAACTTACTCGTAATCAATTACACTTCGGGGTAATTTTGTAATCATTCGAATACATTTATCAGAAAGGAATCGCAAGAGTAATCTGATTTTTTTTTTAAAGTATACGAAAAGTATACTTGTGACCGTTACCATTTTCCCGTCCTTTTTCTAACGACACATTCTTTTTTTTTTTTTTTTCACAAGATTCCTACTAAGAAATCCTTGAACAAACTCACAAAGTCTCCGATAGGGGGAATTGTAAAGCCCAGCGACTTGATGGCGCAACGCCGCAATGTGTCTGAAGAATACAGTTTCGCAATGCAGCCTCTAGATTAAGATTAAAACGACGGGTGGCGGCTTTAAGGGGGAGAGGGGGTACCTCCGCTCCGCGGGGTTCCACAACTGAGTTGATTCAATAACGTTGATTCACGCCAACTGGCGTGGGGATGTGCGGCAACAAACTGTATGCCGAAAGTGTTGAAAAAGTGCGAAACTTATGTCTACGCGAAGCTATCCATCCGTGTATCACGTACACGGGTATATATTATCCACCAATACCTCTTCACGAAAAAGTCCTGGAGACCTCGCGGTTATCACATATTCCACAGCGCGACAAGAGGAATTGTGGGGCAGTTTCGATGTACGCACAGGGGAGTAGTTCGAAACCTTTCGGGGGTAAAACCTGCAACGGGACACGGACGAAGTAATCACGAGAAAGTACACAGTTCGTCTTTACTTCAACCGCGTGTCCCGTTGCGCTGTTTTACCTCGAAATGTTCATCAACGAACTATAAGCCCAAACAAACCTTTTAACATAGTTATAAACGTACGAAAAAAAAAAAAAAGGAACAGGAAGAAAGGTTGTCACTCTGTTTCGCTTTTTATCTGCTCTCCAACTCCGCATTTTGAAACTCCAAGACAAACCAACATAAACTTCGTTTTCTATGCCTGGGAGATCTTCCGCGTGCTATACATCACCGTAATTTTGTTGCGCGTATGTTTAGGCAATCGGAAGTAGGTCAGCCGCAATGGGCGTCTGGTGTTTCAGCTGAAGGCGACAAACGTAGCTAGTGCCGTGCGACTGCTAGCCCGGGGTCTTTAGCGCGCATCACCCAGTAGTGGTACACGACCTCACGCCGGTTCGATGCTCGTCCAGATTGAAACGGTCAGGGATGGGGATACAGTACTTCCAAAAATCCCTGCATGCAACACTGCGCGCGATGCATGATGGTATTTCTTTGGCCATGGAGAGGAGAGGAATTGCTTGCGGTTTCGATCGCCCCGTTTACGAAGTAACGCATCTCAGCACAGCATAAAAATAAAGTCGGCACTCGCCTGGATTGCGCCCCGTCATCTTTGTGAGAGCCAGCGCTAAAACACAGACCTCCAGCGGTCGTAAGGACGTGCCGCTAAACGCCGGAGTACGGCCAGTCCGCGTCCCATACCCTTCTGGCGGCCCAGCAACCAGCCCCCCCCCCCCCCCCTCCCCCCCCCCCCCCCCTCCCCAAAGTGAGCATAACTATCCCAACAAACGGACAATTTAGCAGGCCCGTAGAGCAGATGGTATGCAGGACGACCGGACCTAGTATACTTCTTCTTAGACATGTGCTTTCATAGTCCTGTTTTCCCGCTCACAAAATTTAACACGACGAAAAACTCTTCCCCCCCCCCCCAAAAAAAAGAAAAAAAACTGTTTTAGCATTTTGTTTTTATTGGTGGGCAACGCCTACATTTTACAATGACAATACAAATACTGCAGAGGGGGAGGATGGCTGGACAAGAATAACGATAATGCCCGGAGAAGGAGAACAAGGGGGACAAAGGAAAAAAACAGCTAACGTTCATTTAATATTAATTTTAGGAAAGTCAGACATGTCAAAATACAAGCACTGTATTTGATCGTAACGGGATGTCGTGAAGTGAGGTTGGCAAATCGAAACCGAAACCGTGGGCAAGGGTTTCCCGAGATGCTTTGCACTGCGCAACCGTGCCGTGCAAGCACTGTTAAGAGCCACATGCTCGCGCTCGTTGCATCGGCTGCGTCTTAAGCTGAAACGAAGCATAAGGTTCTGTACCGCGAGCTTTCACTCCACACGCTTAGGTTTGCTAGAATCAGCGTCTCAGTTGAGGACGTGAAAAAAAGCCTACGAATTCTATGGAGCGCGAGTGCTTGAGACTTGAGTCTCTTTACACAAACTCGACTGAGAGGTTGATTCTAGTGAACCTGCCCAGGGGTCTCATCTGGACACTTGGCGAAAACGTCGGCGAGGATTTCGACCGCCGTGATTGGACAGCGCCAAGGTCAAGCGTGGCGTCGGCCAATCACGGCCGCCGGACTCCTCGCCAACTTTTTCAGAGCGCCAGGTCGTCATAATCCGCCAAGCAGACGTCGGAGTGGTTCATTCGGCAACTTTAAGCCGATGGCCATGCAAAGGCAGGAGACGGACTCACCTCGGCGGAGCCTAGCGGACGGGCCTTAGCGCGGAGGGAATATCCGGGGCCTCTCCAGGCTAGAGGAGCATCTGCTGCGGAAGGCACGGCGGAAGGTCGAGCGACAGCGCCGAGAGGCCCCCGGGGTCCTCCGCCGCCCCGGCCGCGGGTCAGAGCACCTCCGCGTGCCGCTTCATGTGCAGCGACAGGTGGTCCGACCTCGAGAAGGCCCTGTCGCACAGCCGGCACTGGAAGGGCCGGTCGCCCGTGTGCTTCCGGTAGTGCCGCGTCAGCTCGTCCGAGCGGGCGAACTTCCAGCCACAGCCCTTCCAGTTGCACTGGTACGGCTTCTCGCCCGTGTGCGTGCGTAGGTGCGCCTTCAGGTGGGAGCTCTTGGAGTACGTCTTGCTGCAGCCCGGGTACGAGCAGGTGTGCACCGTCACCTTCTTGGGACCCCGCGACCGCCGCCCCCGCCGAGGCTTAGTCGCGGGGACCGCGGACCCCGACGGCGCGTGAGGCCCCGGCGTCGCTGGGCACAGTCCGCCGGCCAGGAGGTCGGCCAGCTGGGGGGACGTCGGCGGCGACGTCGGGGGCGTCGCGGCACGACCGGGCAGCACGGCGAAGCCGTGCCCGAAGCACGGGGGTCGTGGGGGTCGCGCGCACGGCGCCGCGTAGCGCGGCGTCTCTGGCGACGCACGCGCGCACGGTCCCCAGGGGGCCTGGTAGCCCGCGGGACAACGCTGCGGTACTCCAAAATACCCGCCCGGCGCGCACTTGGCGGGCTCGCGGGGGGCCCAGGCGTAGCCCGACGTGGCGTACGGTGGGGCGGAGGTCGGCACCGACGTCGGGACGGGCGTCCCGCCCGCCGTGTCCACGTAGTAGGGCTTGGCGTCGGCCACGGTGAGACCCAGGTCTTCGAGGGAGTCCGGGCGACCGCTGGGAAAGCCCACGTGAGTCGGATAGCCGCCGCCGCAGCCCGGGGGTGGGCACGGTGGCGGGGGTAGGGGGGGCACTCGTCGGGGAGGCGGAGACGGACTCGGGACCCGGGATTCGGGAGAGAATCCCGGCGCCATGTCGCCCAGCAACACGCTCTCGATGTCCTGCCACATCTGCGAAGCAAAGAAGGGAACGTGTGAGGATCCGAAGAAGCAGATGATGATGATGATGAAGGTTTTGAACGACGCAGCAAACCTCGCCTGACATAGCAAGTTGAACATGGCTGTAATCCTAAAAATGTGGTTTTGGTGGAAATGGAGGGTGAAAAGGAGACGCGAGCACTCAGGGACATCAGAACGCCGAACTCTGATTGGAGAGATTAGTGGGTAGATCTAAAGCTTGCAGACTTTGTCTCCGCCGTACTCGTCGAAAGCGTCGACTTTCCAATTCGAACGCGTTCGACAAGTGCATCGGAGTCAAAGGCCCAGCCTTAGGTCTTCCCACTAATCATTCGAATCAGAGCTCGGCGTACTGACGACCTCCCCCGCTCTTGCCTCCTCCTCTCCCTCAGATTCTCGGCGCATAACTTTAAACCCACTTCGAAACGTATCTAGGCTTATCAGTAATACCCAACAACACACAACTTATAATACCTAAACGATTCGTCAAGATTCCCTGATCAAAAACAACAACGTTCATGTTTACCTCCAAGCGTATTTTTTTCCCCAATCCCCAGAAGCCAGACATCTTCAGAGTCCTAAAAAAAGCGACGCGGCTCCATTACCATTAGCGTGAAGATATGCCTCCCCCTTTATAACACCCGACCACAATACCCACCAAAGGCAGCCAGTTTCCATTCCCCGTTTTCAAATATAGACGTCTTATTTTAGCCCCCCACAAAAACCCAAAACATCAGAACTTGCAGCCACGAGGCATGTACGGACCATCAGCCATCATCATCGCATCCGCCCATGACGTCTCCAACGCAAGGTCGCGTTGAGAAGACCTGCCGCCGCGTGGTGGACACTCCGTTGGCGGGCGCGGGCGCGCCAAGGGTTGGTCCGGGGTCAACGACGGGCCACGGCAGGAGCGTGGGCCGCCGTCTCGAGGCGCGCAAGTCCGGACCATCCCGACGTGGATGCTCCGCGTCAGGGGCCGCAACAAAGCATCTTCGCGCAGCGCGTGGCCCAGATGGTTGCGCGGAGGCCAGACTTGGAAAGGCTCAACGGCCCGTCCGATTTCTCCACCCCGCCCGAAAGAGACGCGGCAGCAGCAGGGCCTCCCGCGCCCCTTTTGTCCGGAGCCCCGGAGAAGTGCTTCTAATGGCGCCGAGGCAAAGAATACGGTCGGGACGAAAATGTCGTTGGCGCCGCTCGCCCCCGCAGCGCGAGAGCCCGTTGCGATAAGCCACCGCACGAGTTCGCGAGGTCTTTCTGGAGGACGTTGATGTCTTACGTTTAGACGTCCGGTGAAGTCTAGATGGCCTCCGTGACGTGTTGTCGATCCAAGATGAAGTGACTGAACGCGCGCGTCTATTCTTTTTTTTTTTTTTTTTATCTCGAGTGGAGATTGGCGATTTCCGAGAACATACTTCCGTGGCTTGGTGTTCCTTTGGCCGATTGTTAATATTATCTGCAAACCTCTCGAATGGAATAAAACTTTGTGGCTACTACCATGTTGGCGGTGACGTCGATAGTGTGTCTCACTTTCCCGCATGGCAACGGGAGAAAACAGTGTAACGATCCGTGAAAGGTGTTTAGTGAATAGCGACGCTGAGTTGACACGTACCCAGAATTCGATATGGATTGCGTTTCGGTTAGCGTTGGTTGGTTGGTAGCATTCGCTTGACAGCGATGCGCCTGCATTTTGGAGAACTCTGGCGTTTTCTGGATCGTTTTCGAAAATACGAGTGCATATGTGTGTGGCTGTGCACAGCTTGGTCGTCAATCTGCGTGAGTGCACACGCTCCGGTGTCTTTCACTGCATTGTCACAGGAAGATGTACCCGGAGTTAGCAGACCGTAGCCGAGTGCACGCGTGCAGGAAAATACTCCGCTGGTAGAACTGAGTGATCTAAGGCTTCAATCTCCGCTCTTGCCAGTTTATATACAGTATCTGGATACTAGCGAGTTTTCGTAGACCGTGTTTCCCGCTCCGCTAAGCCCCTCCGCTACCCAGAACTGTACAGCCAAGGCCATCGGCGCGCAGGCGCAGTGGCGGTTTCTTCGTAGCGGAAGGCTAGCGGAGCGGGAAACACGGTCTACGAAAACTCCCTATTATTTCCACGTCGTCGCTATCGTGAATCGTGGAACTTCCGGTAAGGGGGAAAACGTCTTTTTGCCTTTGTACGCAACTGAGAGATATTCACGTTTTTATCAATCCTTCTCTTTTCCCTCTCCTACGTTTTCTTATTTGTCCGAGTTTGTAATTTCTTGAGTTGTTTCCTCGCCAATACCAGATATGTGAACGACGTAACTGGAGACGAAAGTAAACGGATAACGCCTTTACATAGCCTGCATTGGCGTTACACCAGCGGGCATAGCGGTGACTCTTTTGCCGAGCGCGTATACATTCTGCAGCACACATTTCGCAACACCGAATTTGTTGTTTTCGGTAAGAACAAGGAGGAATGACCACCAGCATGGCGCCAGGGCGGCACGTGCAGGCCACGAATAGCTGATTGCCCCTCCGTGACGTCCAACCAAAGCCCCATCGATGTGTCTGCGAATGTGATCAAAAGGCTGTATGCTGAACCGGCCACGCCAAGTCTCGAGGGCGCACCGACCTCTCGTTGCACAAACACCGACAACGTCCAAACCCAAAATCACGTCCGCTCCATCCAGCTGCGGCGTGCGTTCCTAGAAGCGCCGCCGTACGCGCGCCAGGAGTGGCTCACGCTGATTGGCCGATCAGATAATGTTAATGGATAAGACCGACATTATATTGTACTGTGCGACAGGGTATAGGCGGAGTTATCTGCTTTCAAAAATCCGAGTGCAAGCACCCAAATCTTTATTAAGTCGTCCATTGAGTGCGAGGCCTCTATTCGGGTAAATACGGTATCTGTGCCTCTTTCTGAGGTACAAAACGAAACAAAAATAACAGAAAAAAGAGGGGATGGGCGGAGCTAGTCCCCAACCAAGTATGGACCCCCCGTAGTCGATGGGCATCTCGTCGGGTCACACGTGCGCGGCGAATCGCCGACGTGTGTCACGGCGCCTGTCCGCGGAGTGCCGAACCAACGGCGCGCAGAGGTTCCCGCGGGCCCCGTGCGGCCGCTGTCGCCCGCTGCTCCAAAACCCCGTGTCCGTTCCAAAGCTATGACACTGTTTGTGGACGCGGGTCACGCGCGACGCGTTCGAAATCCGGGTCTCCCCCAAAAACCGACGGAGTGCGCCGAGCCTCTGGCCGTGCACGGACCCCCTCCTCCTTTCTCTTCTCTCCTTTCTCCCCAACCCTCTACGATGGCCAGACGCCACGAGACGTCCCAGCCAATCCGGCTGCGGGAACGCGTCACGTGACTAAGCTCCGTTTCACACCAAGACCGAGAAGAGTGTGCGCAGTGCTCCAGCGCTTTCTTGTTTGTTTCTGTGCGTGGTTGGTTCAGCCGAGGACGGCAAACGCGAAAAAAGGACGGTGTTTGTTTCTGTGTGTGGTTGGTTTAGCCGGGGACGAAAAACCCGAAAAAGACGGACGGGCGCAGGCCGTGACGACGCATTTTTGACCGTCAAGCGTCAAGCGGCGGTCTCCGCAATCATTTGTCCTAGTGCCATCTTTGTGCCTTGCATCCGTGTTCGTTCGCGTATATTAACGTGAAACGTTCTTTGGCTATGCGGAGCGCAAGTGTCGTCTGCTTCTTGCACAGGGGTTGCGATGGTGTCAGAACGCCGTGCTCTTATTGCGTGGTGAAAAAAAAAATAGTGGGTAGACCTTGAGGCATCTATAGCATTGAGGTCTACCCACTATCCTTCCAATCAGAGCCAAGCAGAACTCGGCGTCCTTCTGACGTCACCGCAACGCCTGGGCAAGAAGCAGACGACTTGCCCTCCGCATATATTCCGTTTCAGAAGCAGACGAACTTCCGTTCCAGACGCAGCCGACGCTACGAGCTCGAGCTTGTGGCTCTGAGCAGTGCTTGTACTGTACGAGCGGGCGTGCTTGGCAGGGACGCTGAAAGCCCGGAGCTCGCGCTTGTATTGCATCGACTGGGTCTAGACTTAACCTGAAACGAAGTGCAGTTGCTCCGGAGTTCGTGAAGCCGCATTTCGTGAAACAGTGGCCTAACGTCCCACAATGCAACATGCGCAGTGTTGCACGACGGGACGTCAGATACCTACACGTCAATTCAATTTCCCCGCTAAATTTAGCGGGGGAGTTCAATCGGTGTGTAGGTCACGCGACATTAGTTAACTTTACGTCGATTTTCCCGCTGAATTTAGAGGAAAAAATAAAATTCCCGTGAGCTGCGCACGAATTCAGTTTCCCCGCTAAATTTGGCGGGTAAATTGGCGCCATCGTGACCCGATGTCGCGTGACGCTATAGAACGTTTCAGGTACGCAACGCAATTGCCCAGCAGTTTGACGCGTACATATTTCTGTCGTTTACTGGTCCGCAGAAGTTTTGACTCGCATGCAGGCGCTACGGAGTACGGGTTTTGTTAACCTTTCTGCCAGCCGTGCACGCCTACATACTGCTGTGTTCGCCCTTCCGTGCAGACAAGGATAAAGATTAAGACCGCTGCTCAGATGGCGCCATCGCATTAGAGCGTCGGCTGCGCTCGGGCGATGAAATGGAGTCTATAGGAGTGGCCGGGATTTTCGCGAGTCTGCCGAGCGAACTGTTATTGAAGGCTCAGGAAGAAAATACAGCGTTCCCTAGTTTCAAACGAGCGGAATTCTAAAGCGGCATTGACACTGCTCATAGATTGTACAAGAGACACGGAGTTTGCTACAGAAACGACGACAGAATCACTTGCGCAAACGTCTGTAGGATTTTCTAAACATGCCCGTTTCACGCAAACTTCGTAAATGTCTGCCGCCAGTTTTTGTATAATGAATGTGACAGGAGCGCCGTGCATGATAGTGACGAGGCATGGTATACAGTGTCTGCAGTCTGATATTTTTTACGATGTATAAGCAGTATGACCGCGACCTAAACAAAGTTGCACCAGTTCTAACTGGGATTGCCATTGGAATTCAGTGGGTGCACTCGGCGCGCTTCTTTGTTCACTGTTTTCGATGGCTAAACTGCTGGGTTATCTTTTGTGAGGAAACCGTTGGATAAGGGAAGGGCTAAACCAACATTGTTCCCTGGAAACACTGGCTTAAAAACCACACGGCTGACTTAGATGCCTACCGCGATAAGACAGAACCGATAATGGCTTTGTTCCTTCCTGCGAGGGTGAGCCATCCCGCAACTCTGAAATCCTCGAAATCTGCGTGTGGCGATCCTGTTATAGAGTCCCTCGATTAACACTTTACTGAGTAGCGACAGCGATTGAGTAGCGATACGTTCCCCTGTTGGTTCCTTCCTGCGTTTCGTTTCCGGATAAAAAGAACATGGCGGATTCGACACGACCTCGCTCTAGAATAACGGTTCGGTGCCTTGGCGTTCAAATAAACCTACCCGCATCCAGCGTTGTTACAAGCTGGATTCTCACGTGACATGACGCGCCGACTGAGTAACTCGGAAGATTTCGAACACAGCCCAGGTGAACGAGTCGGGAAGAACATGGCGAACAGCGCGCTAGCAGACGACAGGAGCGAGGGGACGAGGGCTGGGGAGGAGGACTTGTCGCTCTCTCGCATAGCGTTATCTAGGACGTTAGGTCATGTAACCCTGAAAGACTTTGCTTTTACGAGTCATATTTCAAATTAAGCACCTTCTGATATTGCTGTGCAGCGATAATGGGAAGGGACGGTTCTCAATTTACACCAGCTATAGTCCGTTTCACCTCAAATTGTACCGCAGCGAAGGCTAGAAGCGCGAGCTCATAGCGTTGGCAGCTGCCCTCGGTGCACGAGAGCTTGTGCCGCCGAGATAGGCCCTAGAGCAAGGAGCTCGCGCTTGTAGCCTTTCCTGCGGTACGACACAAGGTGAAACAGAGTATAGTGTGAATTGAGAAACTCACCATACTTCGTCTCACCTTAGTACGGAGTAGGGTGCCTCAATGACCTTCAGTTTAGAGTGATGCCACCCTTTGTAGTACCCGATGCCGACAGCACGCGCTCACGGGAAAAATACAAAGAAATCGACGAAAACAAAATGTCGCCATAGCACAGTCAGCGCCACAGACGCGTGCAGAGACACGCTCTTTCACGCGCTTCTGAACAAAAAATAAATGTAAAAGTCGGAACAAAATGGCCAGATGTCTCCACTCTAAGCAAAGCGCACATGAAGGCACCCTAGTATGGAGTATTGTTAGTCGCGCGTGCTAAAAGCGCGAGCTAGTCGCTTTCAATGAAGCCACGGCGGCTGCATGAGCGCTCGTGCAGCAAGTGCTCTAGCCAAGGCTTTCAAGGCTGGCCGCTCGCGCTAGCACAGTCTTCGCGGTTAGTCCATGCTAGGATGATACGAAGTATAGTGGCACTAGTGGGACCCCAGAACACTCCAACGCAACGCCACTATACTTCGTTTCACCTTATGTTGTACCGCAGCGAAGGCTAGAAGCGTGAGTTCACCGCGTTGGCAGCTGCTCTTAAGTCACGAGGGCTTGTGCCGCCGACATGTGCCCCAGAGCAAGGAGCTCGCGCTTGTAGCCTTTCCTGCTGTACATGATAAGGTTAAACAGAAGATAACCAAGAAGCTTGTTCGTTGCGGTAGAATTCCGAGGATAGAAGCGTACCTTTTCTTTCAGTCTCTCGTTCGCAAACCTTGATGAGGAGCTGTTTTGACAATAACAACAATGAGATGCCTAGGAGTGCGTCCTCGAGCTATGTTCGATCCCCGCTGGGACGATATTTAAATGCTGCTCATACAGTGGACACACGAAGTCTGCGTAGGCAATCGATTTTGGCTCGTGACAATCAATGCTTCGACATGCATTCGGGTAAAGGCTCGTGCCCCGTTTGTAGACGAGCTAAACTTCACCGCGGAGCCCGGTAGCTGTGCGGCGAAAACATTCCCGGAACGCCAAGCCGAAGCACCGCCACCACTGCGGACGTATCTACGCATAAAGTGCGGTGCGGTCGTTCGGACGCTTCGTACGTATGTACAACGGGCAAAAAGAGGGTCGCAGTACCTAGACCACGGCCACACACTGCTGGTACGTCGTACAAAGTAGAGTCCACACAGACACCGAGACATGTTTCTTCCTTTGGATAACGGTCTCTTTGGCCCCACAGAAGGCTGCGTGACCAAAGTGTTATCAGCACGCTTGAGACGCAGATGATTCTGTGATCGTGTCTGCAACGCTAGTCGCACAACGACTGAGCTCGTCGGACACTGACGGACTGCAAAACAGACGTTCAACTTCCACAATGCGACGATCTTGGCAAGAGAAGAGCGCTGCTCCCCTCTTCCCCCCCCCCCCCCCCCCCCCACACACACACACACAAAAACAAACAAAAAAAGAAAAGAAAAAAAAACTTATTTGTGGTTCGTCCGTCGTGACTTATCGGATCGCAATACCAACCGCGGGTCCTCACACCGGACTTTAGAGGATATATTCGCGATAAGTACAGTGATTGGCTGACCAATCACTACTCGTCACACCTATATACGGGTGGCAAAAACGTCCCTATGTTTGTTGACGTCTTTGTTGCGTTAAGGGGGAGTAAAACGTTTTCAATAACCAGAACGCGTGGACCGATATTTACTTGAAGGTCGCAATGTCGAATTTTGTGGTAGCCGAACTAAAATTAATATGAAAAAAGTCAGGTCGCTATATTTGCCGACGAGAAGTCGCTGAAACGAGAGAGCGCGTCCTAGCAGCGCTGTCACTGACAGAGTGAGAACGATGATGGGCGTGTCTTTGGAACGTCCGGTCTCCGGCACGCGCTCGTGCGCCTTGGACCTTTCTTCGGCTGCGCGCGCACGCAGCTCGAAGGACGCCGAACCGAAGTGCTACGGAAGCTAGGAAGCTCCCGCAGGAAGCGATCCCGTGCCACCAAACTTGCAATCATCATCATCGTCGCGCAAAAGGCGGGACAACTGAAGAACCTCCCTGCCATTCTCATCCCGTCAGCGAATATCTCCTAGAAAACAAGGCCCCGCGATGACGTCATCGTGAGCCCATCCCCGACCCGCCCCCAAGCGGCAAGCACGCGAACGTTGACGAGGGACGCCGCAAAGATTCGATAAGGTACGATGGGCCCTCCGGTACGAACTGCGCATGCGCTGTGACAGAGGACTCGCGCATGCGCTGTTCGTACCGGAGGACCCATCGTACCTTATCGGGTGTGCAGAAACGCTCTCCTAAAACTTCCTAATGTGGCGCGTGTTGTCAGATGTTACGAGACGCGTTGGCGGCGATGCTAACGCAAGGAAGGCGGCGCTCCGTGGGATCCACTCGTGATGACGTCATAGGGGGAAGGAACTAGGCCTTGCTCTCTTCTAAATGGTATTCCTATAATTTTTTCTTTGGTTCTTTATTGTGCACTCGAGTGGAGCCCAGCTACGAGAGAAATCGCGCAGACAAAAGAGGGCGCAGAGAAGCGACGTCCCGAAGAGCACGACCTCCTGATTGCGTCGGTGGCCGTGGAAGGATCGCCGATCGATAAACGTGGCAGCCATCTTTTGTTCTCGGCGTTGACTCCGCGCTCCGTGCGCCTTTGCAAGGAAGGCCTTGTGGGCGACGACATATTGCTGCTGCTGGTGTTACTAGTCTACGTACAAGGGGTCTCCGAGCGCTATAGAAGCGTAAAAAAAAGAAAAATATATATTTTATAGCATTTAGGAAGAAAATGGCAGAAACTGTCTGATTCAAGCTGCTATATGCTCACAAACAAAAACGTGATTTTTTTAACATTTGAAAGCACGTTTAGCAGATCCGAGAGCGTGTAATAATATATATGGGCAGTTAGTAACAGCAACCAGACGGTTTTTACCATTTTCCTCTTCTCGGGCATAAAAAGAAAAACAGTTTTTCGGGGGCCTAAATATTTTTACTGAAATCCACACTCATAAAATTTGACTGTGATAAATGCATCATCTAAATACACCTTTGCTAGAAAGTTTTAATCCACGCCCGCTCATTGGCTTATTTATGCGAATATTTCGTACTCCCGACGACCTCTCAGAAACAGCCTTCAAATCGCTGGACAGTGAAAGGCTTGCTAAAAGGAGTTTAGGTTTTCCAGACTCGTTTCTTTGATGTTTTGAAACGTGTAATGACTCCATAGAAAAGGCTAATATAAAATTCACCTACATGTATCTTAATTCATCGCATTGAAAGGGTAAGATTAAAAAAATTCCGAAAAAAAACGGAATTTTTTAGGAGCGAAGCTCCTTAGGGGCTAGCCATGTCCGTATGTTCGTCCGCCTTCGCGAGCACGTGCTCCTGCTCGTGAGCTCACGCGCTCAGGTGCTCACGAGCACGTGAGCACGTGCTCCCATGCTCGTGTAGGGCAAAGCAAAAAAACAAAAAAACAACCGCATCTCCACGCGGTGAATGATGTTGATTGGGGCGAAGCACTGGTGGTGCTTGTCCGCGTAGACGCTGAGCCGCAGCATGCCGAGCCTTTCGTTCGTTTTCATCCATGTCAGAAAGAGAATGTGTGGTACGGAACGTGGTTATATACGCATTTGAGCATTTGACCTCAGCGTGACATGGATGAAAACGAACGAAAGGCTCGGCATGCTGCGGCTCGCCGTCTACGCAGACAAGCACCCACCAGAGATTCGCCCCAATCAACATCATTCACCACTTGGAGATGCGGTTGTTTTTTTCTTACAACTGTTTTTTAGGTGAACACGCGTCTATAGTGCAGTTACCACCGCCCTGGGATCACTAACGTGCACCACACTGTAGGGGTGTACACGACGACTCACAGGTACAACGCTCGTCCGCATCGAAACGGGCAGAGGTCGGGTTCCATAGAGCAATCAAGTAAGCCCCATAGGCTTCAAAGTAACGCCATTTTAGCCATCTTCTTCCTCTAAATCGCGGTCGCTATTGTTATTCCAACCTCCGTCTGAAATCGCGAAAGTCGGTCTTCCGTTCTCCAGAAAAGTTAGTAGCATTCAAAAAGAGAATAAAAAAAAAAAAACGATATCGCATGGCGATTTTTGACGCCTAACGCACATAAGGACGAGGAAATCGCATTTCCGGATCGTAACAGTCGCCCGTGCGGTGAGCAAGTCGTCTGCTTTTCGCGCACAAGTTGCGGTGACGTCACAACGATGCCCCAGCTCTGATTGGCTTTGATCGAAAGAATAGTGGGTAGATCCGAATCCTAAATGCCTGAGGGTCTACCCACTATTTTTTTTTTCCAATCACTTAACCAATAAGAGCTTTGTGTTCTGACATCATCGTAACCCCTTCGCAAAAAGCAGACGACATACTCTCCGCACAGACCCTTTCCAAATAAAAAGTCAGCGCCACCTGCGGTCCGCCATCGCTCGTTCACGTCCCCCGAGGTGGCATTGGACACGAGGGTCCGCGTCAGCGTTCGGCGAGGACTCGGGTCCAATCACGCGCTTCGTCGTCCAAGGATGTATGTATGGATGGATGTCAATGGCTACAGCCTTTGTAATGGGTGGTAGCTTGCGCCACCTACAGCCTAAGTCTAAAAAGACAACCTTATGATTCCTTCCGCACCTTCTAAGCCAATTTGCTCATTTTAACTATCACCAGGTAGTGTGGGATACTAGAAGGGTGACCTTTGGGATATCACCAGGACAAACCGTCTGCCGACATGTTGGTACATGTGTAAGAAGAAATTATGCTACGAACACGACTGAGGTTTGTTCCGCAAATCATTCTTTTATTGTGTCTGCAGTGTACATTGTTCTTTTGCATGATGCACGAGCAGGTTTGACCCGGCCATTTTTTTTTTTTTTAGATCTAACATTGACAAGGTAGCACAAAAAAAGGTGACGCCGAGTATACATTTTATAAAGAAAGACACTCATTATGTTTCTTATTGTTTTTTTTTCCATATCTATGTTTTTGTATTGAAAACCAAGAAAATCAAGCTGCGGAGGCTGTCGTCATATATGTGAAAAAAAACTACTAACAAAACTCCTACTCTTGCTCACACACAAACACACGCTTCGTAGATGAGTTACTAAATACTCGCAGACGATCGGCGATGCGTGTTTTAGCGCATTCACGCTACAACACGCGGGAATTCAGAGACGCGCGTGTACTCCATACACGAAAAAAAAAAAAGAAAATCGTAATATAAAAATCATAGTCGTAAAATGATACACACAAAACGGGGCCAAGGAGATACAAAAAAAAAAAAAAACACGTAATCTTGTGGTTTTCATAAACTCCCTTTCCCGGACCTCCCTCTCCATCGACTCACGTTTTGTGCCATAAGAAAAACAGGTGCGCGTTGTTATTATTACAAATGCCCAGAAACGTGCGCGCGTAAAACTCCAGAATAATATTAAAAATAATAAGAAGAATAAAACGGGCTAAAAACGTGCGCCGTGCGTGCCCTCGACTTCCGCTCGAACCACGTGTTTTCTCAGCACGACCCCCGTTTTCCCTTATACAGAGAGGACCGCAGCGAACGTTACGGGCCATCCGAACCAATCCAGAGCCGTGAATGGATCACGTGACAGTACTCCGTTTCGTCGTATAGGCATCGGGCACTTGAAACGGAGGTATATGAACGCCTCGTGCGTCGCTGCATCGCTTCCCGAAGGACAAGTGACACTAACGCAGCGTTAGTGACGTTAGTAACGCTAGGGACCTTAGTAGCGTTAGTGACGTTAATAACAGTAACGCGGCATGTGAGCGTCGCGTGGCCTTCAGGAGCCCTCGACTACAGCTAGAGCCATTAAATAAGCTTCGCTTAGCGCTCATTCACACTGGAAGCAGATCCGCGTTCGCAAAGCGGTTGCGAACGCGGTTATATAAAGATTTAGTGCAATTGCACGCACCCTCGATGACATCATGTGCACGTGCAATTGTACTGGATCTTTGCGAACGCGGATCCGCTTCCAGTGTGAATGAGCGGTTAGAGTATCGGCACTCTGTTCCGCGCGAATCGTTGTGGGTGACGCCTTCTTGATGTTTGCGCAGAGCAGACGCGCTTGCCGATCGCGTGATTCAAAAGTGTGACTTCCTCAGCATGAGATTCGGTGTTAGAAGCTCGTACAATATTGCTTCGCTTCGTCGCGAAGTGTTTAAACATCCGTGTAAGGACGGAAAAGCGTTTCCTGCGACTTCAGATGAAGCTTCAGATAACTGGCAACCCTGATTTCAAGCCACAAGGTAGGCAAGAGTCGTTGCTCCGAAGAGTAGCTTATTCAGTGGCGCTAACTACAGCCCTTACAGAGTGCCTTCATACACACGCACTTTTGCTCGAGTGGTGACATCTCGGGCCATTTTCCCGCTAAATTAAGTGTTTCTTTTTTTTTCACTTTTTTTTGTATTTTTGGAAATGGGTGCAATCCGGTGGGTCCCAGCTCAAGCGCGTAGCCTCGGCTAAAGCTTAGATGCCATTTTACTGCTTTGGTCAGTACAACGAAGGGCGTCTTCACCCTGAAAAAGACGGACGCGTAAAGGCACCTATCAACGTTACTAGAACCCCTCAGTTGGGAAACTGTCATAGAGACTGCTCTGAAAAAGTAGCACCGATTTGTCCTCGAAAACCGAGCTAATGGCGAACACAACGCCGCCACTTCTCCCGCAGCGGCCACTCGAGGAACTGCACGTTACTTCTATTTTGGCTTTAATCGGCCATTTTGGCGCCGAAACAGATACAGCGGAAAGGGTTTCAGGGGTGCCACCCCCGTCTCCCTAGCGGACGCGCCGCGAATTACTACCGAAGTTAAAATGCACCTAGGTCGGGACGCGCTACCTGAAAGCCCCGCTGACGCACGGTTGTATAAAAACAATAATAATTGTGCCGCAAAACCCTGAAAACTATAAAGATCTTAAAAACATCACGCGCCCATCATTTGGTACTAAACTCCAATAAATATCATGCAAAAGAGTCTTTTCCGTTAGTTTTTACGCAAAAACAGGCTTTCAAAAAGCTCGAGGTGACCACAGTACTAATGATAAAGAGTGGCGCTGTTGTCGCATTTAGCTCGGTCTCTGTGGACGCCAGCGGCCCAGGTTTCGACGGCGAGTTTCCCAACTGAGAGTTCTAGTAACGTTGGCACCTATACTGACCAGCATTCCATAGATTATGGACGCTTTACACAGCCGCCAAATTACAGCAGCCATTGATGACCTTCTCTCGTCCTTTACAGATGATGCCTAGCCACTAAAGCGTGCATCGACGAAGCTCCACAAAGGCCAATGCCGCGGAGAAGGACACAGTATAGAATCTAAAATGGCAACAACCTGCCATGGAGTGGTAATGATGACAAAAGTCAAAAAGTCAAATTAGTCGTTAGTGGTTTATCCAGCACAGGGTTAGTCTGCCAGAACATGGCGACATTGTTACCCACTGTAGATAAGCAATATGTAGTGATGAAGTAATAATGAGGTAAAGTGAGCGTATATTATAGGAAGCAAAAAAAAAAACGGAAGGTTGATTATGGTGGCGCCCATGGGCATCTGCTGCCAAAGCGTCTGTAGTCAAAGACTGCGCTCTAGCATTTTGACGTCATCGCACGCAGTGAGACGGAGCGAAAGGCAGAGATTGGGACCCGAGCGCCGCCGTCGAAGGACCATAGAGTTATTATAATGTACGCTAGAGGTTCAACTGGCTCTAGTGTCTATGCGACTTCCGGGACGCAGATTGAAGCAGACAGCAACCAGTCTACTTTTCCAGTCTTCCTGTGTATTCCTATGGGAAAGCGCGCGTGCATTTTGTCTCTTCGCCGGAAAATAACACGGAACACTTTGGTTATTTGGGTCGTACCGAATAGTATGTACCTTGATTAACACTGTAAAAGTGTAATTGCTTTAGTTAGCGCATTTTTCTTCATCAGCGAACGATATTTAACTTCGCTACATTTCAGTCCCAAACGTGTGTTCCGCAGCGGGTGTGTAGAAACAAGCGACTATTTAAAGCAAAATTACAATCGAAAGGAATGTAGAGTGTGTTCAAGGCTCGCCAGCAATCCGGTGACGCTTATATATTGATAATATCCCAGTCCTGTCACTATATAAAAATCACCCCGTCGTGCATGAGCGGATAAAAACATTCAAAACGTACAATAAAGTCCGTGGGCTATAAACGTTGTCTCTTCGTATTGTTTTCTCTGCCGGGCAGCTTTTATCGGGCACTTGTTCTCAAAGATTTCGAGCGTGCGTGTGATATTTTGAACGTAGAACAAGCAGCTTCGCTCAGAGCAGAAAGAATAAAACGGTACTTACTTATTTAAAATAGGAATAAATTACGTGGCCTTCAATTATTTTTGATCGTATATGCAGGTGTAGTTACTGATCCGGTATTACGGCGTAGTTCTTGCCGTCTTTCTTAATTTCCAGATGTTCTTCGTTCGTTTGGCACGTGTATCCCCCACGCTGAAAAGCGCCGACGTCGTGTTCGCGCTAACAGTGTCCGACAGTGCACATAAATACACGTACGAAGCTGTTTTAGCACCGTTTTTAATGCGATGAATTTGAAAGAAAAACACCGTAACTGACCAATTATTTCGTCGGCCTGACTGAGGAATGTTACGTACGAATTATTCGGGATATTTGCTCTTATGATCGAGCGCAGAGAGAAAGTGCACTCACTTTTTCCCATAGAAATGCATTACCGGAAGTCAATTTTCGACTGGTTGCAGTCTGCTTCAATTTGCGTCAGCACACTAGCGCCACTTGAACCTCTAGCGTACATTATAATAACTCTATGCGAAGGACGCTTGGCATCGCAACTTCCGGTATGCGGGAACTTCCGGTGTCGTGGAACTTGCCGGCACGAGGGAAAACATCGTTTTTTGCTCTCGCCACACTATATACTGGGAGAAGTTCACATTTTTAATCGAGGATCTCTATCATTTCTTGTTTCGTTTTTTTTTTTTTTTTCTGTATTCGTTTTACTTGCTTCAGGTTGTAGTGCCTTTTTTATTATTTTTATTTCGCATATTGAATTTGTCATCTACCTGGCTGGGGACGAGGGTAAACCAGAGACGCGCTCTGCAGCAGCTGTGCTGTGCACTGGCGCCGCCATTACCGACCTTTAGTGTTTGTTTCCTGTTATTTTGATCGCTTCACTCGATAATTACCACGGCGCGCGACAGGTTGTTGACATTTTAGGTTCGACTCTCCTTCTCTCCGGCGTGGGCCCTTTGTGGAGGCTCGACAAAGCCCGCTTCGGTGGCTCGGTACCTCGGAAAGACGAGAGAAGGTTCAGCAATGGCGGCTGTAATCTGGTGGGTGTGCAAGAGCGTCCGTGGGTGGTGATGTCTCCGACTGGCTGGGGATGGCTCCTGAGTCGTAACTAGGGGTTTCGCGAACCGGTCGAGGTTCGAGTTCGACCAGGTTCGACTTTTTCTAACTTTTGTGAAAAGTTCGATAAAGGTTCGACTCAGGTTCGACTGCTATGCGCATGCGCGACAGGCTGGCCAGTTCCCTTCGAACTGGATGGTGATGGCTAAGGAATGAATTAAGGGCAGTGCTGATTGGTTATATCCGTTAATACAGGACGAAACATTAGGTTATTAACTTCTTCGGTGATTAGAATAAGTTTCTTTTAATTGCAACTGTTCACAAAATTAAAATACCCCTTTGCATAAAAAAAAATATTCTCCGAACCTCGACATGCTTGTATCAAGGTCAGGCCACACTGTCCACAAGTTGAACCGCTCAAGTCTGGTAAGAAGTTCGAAGGTTCGTCGATCGGGTTCGACCCAATCGAAACTCCAACGTTCGACCTAAAAATCCGGTTCGACAAAAGTTCGCGACACCCCTCCTCTTAAAGTTTCTTTGTGCTCCATCGTAAACTGAAACAAACTTTAGCAGAGAGACGGCTCTGGAGTTTAGCGTTTCGAAGCGCCTTGTAGCGTTTCTCCTCGGCCCTTTCCGCGCCGATCACTCTCGCGGGGTTCGCGTCCACGAGCATGGCGGCGGCGGCGGCGGCTCGCGACAGCGGTCACGGCGACTACGAGAAGGACGAGAAGAAGGCATCGCGCATCCCCCGGTCGGCGGCATGCATGATGCATGAAGTAGCGCCGCAGACTGGTCCGGGCCGCGCGCGTGCTCGTCCGTCGTCAACGCGCCACGGAAGAGCCGCACCATCCGCGACGCGCCGCCGGAAATCGGCATCTTTATATGCCGCGCTTTGCTCTTCTTTCTCTCGGCCCCGGTTCGAGATATCGCGAGACTCTCTTCTCGTGTCGTCTGCTGCACGTCTCCAGAAGAAAAAAATAAAAAAAAAAATCATATGCATTTTTTTGTTTATGTGTTGCTGGTTTGTTCGTGGATTCTGAAAAATCTAACTTTCCGGTCGGTCTTTCTTTTTTTTTTTTGTGTGTGTCTCCTTTTTATAGTTTGTTGCTCTCGCTTTTGCTGTTTTCCGACTATTTTTTTTTTTTTTTTTTTTTTTTTACATTGGAGGTTAACGGACGGAGGTGCCGCATATCGACTCGTGTGATCTGAGTTTGATTTTTGTGGGCGACTAGGATTGCATGTCGCGCACAATTGCCGACTTTTTGTCGACGAGATCGAATTATAGGCAAGCTTTTTCCAGCTTGTTTTTTTTTTATTTTTTTTTTAGTAAGTTTCGTGTTTTATCTACCACTATACGAACGTGGACCGGAATCTTTACGTCATTCTTCTCGGTCGGAGCGCGGGGCACAGAGTACGCACGAGTGCTGCACAAGCGCTGGGCTACAGTCTCTCATCGGCGCTTCACCGATTGGACGCAAAGTTCGGCACTGCGTCACAAGCACGAAAAAATAAAAATAATGGAGTGGTGGAGCCAACGTTTATTAAAACTCCCTGACGCTATACACTTTGGTATAGGGCCGAGAATTCAGGCTGTCCCCAAGAGTTTAGTCGTCAACTCATTATCCGCTAGGGACGCAACACTTGAATCTCCTCCCCAAGTTTTCGCAAAGTGTTTTCAAGAAAAAAAAAGGGGGGGGGGAGAGGGGGGGGGGGGGGGCTTTGCATGGATGGATGGATGGATTCTACTGGCTATACCCTTTGTATCGGGCGGTAGCTTGCACCACCTAGCCTACGTCTAATAAAGACAAACATTTGATTCCCCCGCCCTTCTAAGCCAATTTTCTCTCTCCCCCCCCCCCCCCCCCCACCCCCTTAACTATCACCAGGTAGTGTGGGATATCACCAGGCTGACCTTTGGGGGATCGGGCAAAAAAACTAAAAACATCACCCCCCGCCTCTTCCCCCCGGCGAGGGAGTCGCCAATTTTCCTCTGTCCCGCCTCTCCCCAGCTGTGCTAGTTAGTTCTGCATCATTCAATTTTCCCTAGATAATTTCCACCAATCTTCTAACCGCCTCTTTGTTATTGTGATCCTCCTCTCCTCCGTCCTTCCATCGTCGCCAGCAAAGCCCAGGGCCCCGGCCAAACCCGTTACACCCTCAGGAGGGGCAGGACGAAGCCTCGTGCACCTTAAAACTAGGTGCTCAAGTGTGTCACTCTCATCATGGCATGCAGCACATAATGTGTCTATCTCCTGAAATTTAGCCCTATACGTCTTCGTCCTCAAAACTCCCGTTCTCGCCTCGAAAAGTAAAGAACTTCCCAGCGAGTTGTCAAACACATTTTCCTTTCGTATGTCCTGTTTTTGTGACCTGTAAACCGTTAGAGTCGATTTTTCCTGCATTCTTCCCTCCCACATTTTCCTCTCTGCCTCTTTCACTCCCTTTTTCACTGAAGTAGTCTGCTCAGCCCCATCATTAGTGAGTAGGTATTTAAATGTAAGCTTTCGGGTTCGGTTTGTCCATTCTGTGTTTATGCTTTTCATGTATAAATACTTGTACACCTTACGTGCCCATCTCGTATCATCCATTTCAGTCAACCTTTGTTCAAATTTCAACTTACTGATTGCTTCCCTGCTCTCAAAAGACGACCATCTCATGTCCCCCTGCAATCCCTCATTTGGTGTGTTTCCATGTGCTCCCAGTGCCAATCTGTTTACGCTTCTTTGCCGAATTTCTAATCCTGATTGAACCTCTGATTTCATGCAGAGCACCCCATTGCCAAAAGACAGTCCAGGTACCATCACTCCTTTCCATATACCCCTGACCACTTCATATCTATTATAGTTCCATAGTGCCTTAAGCTTCATAATAGATGAATTTCTTTTCCCTTTTCTAATTATATTTTGATGATGATGATGACGATGATAAGAATGGTATTGTTGTTGTTTTAGCAGAAATATAATTTAAAAAAAACAACTTAAAAGGCAGATTTTCTTTTTGAGGTTTAGCGATGCTCATCCCGACCTGTAGGTGAGCAATTTGACCAGTGGAGTGCGACTACAAACGCGCCGTTCCTAGCGTGCATCATGTAACGAACAGGACCGCACTCTGCTACACTGCCCGTCGAGACGTCGAATCCGCAACGGTAGTTTTCCCTGCACGCGTGCCGAGTTGCGCTGCGCTAACACAGTTGAATTTGTTTTGCGTTTTAATAGGCCACTAATACCCGTGCCACACGGGCAACTCGAATGCCCTTTACAACGAATGACATTCGTGTGATCAACGAATCGGCTCGCGGTCTGTCGCGCGTGAAACGCCCCACGCTCGGAGTGTCGCGCGCTGATTGGCCGATCGTTCAAATGTCATTCGTTGTAAATGGCGTTCGAGTTGCCCGTGTGCCACGGGTATCATTCATAAACCTGTGTAAATCTAATCGTCAAAAAAATTCATTACATTGATGGGTATAATTTGGCACAATGTTTGTGAGTGTTCGCAATTTTCGCCAAACAAGGGGAAAATATTTAAAAAAAAACACTAAAGAGTACTTCAAAGCAGAAGAGAGGACATATAGAGCAACCGGAAAATGTAGACTCAATTTAGAAAACAATCAAAAATTCAGATAACGAGGTTAATGAGTTAAAAGAAAGGTTAAATACTGAAGGTCCCACGCAAGTCTTGGTATATCCAGCATTCGTGCAATAGTTTCAAGACGTGCAATGATTCAACACTGGTTAGAGTGCGCGAAACAAGCTCAACTTCACAAACTCGTTCGGTGCCATTACTTTCGCTCTCTCTTTTCTTTCAAAGCGGTGGCATCAACAGTTTTAGTGGACCGTACGCTATAGCTTTGCGTACGCAAGGAGATTGCGGGTCGTGAGTGCGCATGCGCAGAACGCAATAGAAGGGCTAGCGTATTGCGTACGCACGCAACGCTGGGGATTTTGCGTTGCTGGCTAGCGGGCCTTGCGGGACACTCTCGAGAGATCTCGGACCCAACGAGAGCGCCAGTTTCAAGATGGCGGTCGCCTCGACTGGCGCAGCAGGGCGACGTGGTGTTTTCGAAGTTCTGTGTTACGTGAAATTGCGTGGTGTTCAGCTCGGCGATTCTTTCTGGGACCTACCGCGGTCGAATCAGATAGCCCTGCAGCTGAAGGAGTGCACAGATGAGATGTTTGCCGCTCGCAGTGTGCGTCGACGCTGCGATCTGCTCAACGCTAAGCCTATTCCCACAGTTCATCGTCGACGGACGAACGGCTCTAAAAGAAATCGCCGAAGTTCTCGCTATGCACTGGACATCAGGGTCATGAATTTCATTCCGCGATAGCATTGATGAAAGGTGCCTTTTCGACTGACGGAGGCTCCGTGATCGAATTTGGCTACGCCTCGTAGTCCTAGCCTCTGTACCCCACAGAAAAGCGCGCTTGACGAGGCAGCTGTGGCTTAGTTTAATCTGAAATAAAGTGATTGGACACTTTTTCTTTTTCAGTATTTCTTTCCAGGAGCATGGTTGCGCTATAAGCACGCGGAATCCTACGGCTCTAGCAAATTTAACCAAGATCATGCGCGGTGTTCACTCGAAAACGTAACGCACAACTAAATTCGGTCCGAGGAGGTCATTTTTAGCGTACGCTATACTATTGCGTTTTGCGTATGCAAGAGCCAGCAACGTTATACTAAAACTGTCTATTATATGGCTAACCAGCCTCGGAAGCCGTGTAAGAATGAAATCTGTAGGAGTCGCACCTTGGTAAATCATCCCTGTTGCTGTGCAGTGAATAGTGTTTCCAGAAAAAAAGAAAACCATGCTATAATCTCAACGGTCTGCTAATTAAGCTAATAAAGTATCCGGATTATTGTAGTAAACATCCACCAAGACTCGAAAAAAAAAAAGTTCCTGTTTGATCCCAAATTGGCCCGGCGCTTAACTAGATAATAGGCAATCACGAGATCAGTTATGTAGCTCTGAATACACCAACGAGTCGTCTGGTCTTCACTAACACGTTAAATAACCCAGCAGAAATTTGCAAGCACCAACGACACACAGCTCTGCCTTCGCTGCTGCTCTTCGGCACCGAAGTTCCACGCGTGAGCGTCGTCTGTCATTGGAGAACAAGACGTCGGGTGTACGCGTGCACCGCCACTGTATTTTTCTGTCCCATATATCTTCTCATTGTCTGAGCTGGAAGGAGGCCATATTGCTCTACCCACTCCTTCTTGATTCCCTCCTTCTTGTTGTCTCTCTTCCTTTCTTTTGTGTTGTTCTTTCTTGCCCTCGCTATTCCATTTTTTGTTTGTTTGTATGTCTTCTCTCACCGCCCAGAACGTGAAACGTAGCCCTCCATCTGGTGGCCAACCTCATACCCTAATCTTCGTATCTCCTTTATTGCAAAATACACAACGGCACGACCGGCTTAATAATTATAACGTATACGTCATTTCGCAATAGGCGAATCAGATCGCGTCTTCTTGGCGCCTGCCCATGCCTTCAGAAACCAGGAAGAAGGTCGTAGTCACATTTGATTCTGTCATGCAACGTAAGCCTATATAATACCCTTTTTTTTATGGCAAACGCCACCAGGCGGTGCAAAGGTTAAGTGAATGGTGGCAGAAAGCGAGAGAAAACTAGGCATTTTCTTATTTACTGATGGCAAGAGGTTTTTATAGCCTCACTTTTTTGCAGTGCGGAGTGAATATAGATTTCACATTTAAATATTCTAAGCTTAATTGGTAAAACAAAATGGTTAGGTGGCGTAAGCTACCGCCCGATCCAAAGGGCTCAGCCGCATTCATCCATCCATCCATCCATAAAAAAATAATGAACAAAGCCCACTTTGACACCGCTGTTTGAAATGACGATGAAACGCTTAACCACCAATTCTCTAGATGAACGCCAAAAGACAAACAAACAAAACACAAGAAAACGAAGAAGCGGGATATCTGTTAAAATTTTTCGAATATTCTCGTAAACCAACCTGCTTCCTCCAAGATTAAATTGTACACTCGAAGGCCCTCGCTAAATCTCCGATTTTGTTGTCCGCGTATGGCATCTATGCTTTCTAGCACCGGTGACATAAGCTAGCTCGACGGGCTTGCCAAGACGGAGAGCGACCGGAAGTCGTTTGGGACGGAAGCGGTAATCTATGTTTGTAAAGAGAGAAAAAGGTGTTATATAGATCTCCAGCTTCGCTGTGCGTGCCGAACTACAGCATGCCCGTTCACGTGCTCGAGAACCCTTCTTTCAAAGTTGAGAAATAAAAAAAAAAGTATATATCTTTTTATCGCAGAACTACGAGTTGTCCTCTCAGCGTGTCTTTTTCTAAAAGAGATATGAATGACGTCTCGCTCTATAGGTCCGACCGCGGACAACGCTGCGATCCGATCGAGCCAATCAAGTGGCACCCAAAAAGTGCTTCGTCATGCGTGAACCAATCACGCATATCGCAGTGTAGGCCCCGGTAGAGGAATGGATGTTAATGGCTACACCCTTAGAAACGGGTGGTAGCTTGCGGCACCTAGCTTAAGTCGAAAAATAAAAATGTGTACAGTGTAGCCGAATGGAACCCTTTTTTTTTTTTTTTGATAGAGCGGAAGCAGACGGGAAAATGAAGACAGAAAGGCTAGCGTATGCAGTCTGTATGCAATAGATCACTCGCTAAAGCTCCCAAGCGCCCCGGCCCGCACTCGAGGAATCATGGGAAGGGTGTTCCTTCAGTTGCCTTGTGATAGGTAATTTCGATCGACCCATTCAATGCTTACTCACTTTTGAGTGCAATGCGGAGTCACCCTGAACAAGCGTCGCGCAGGGCCCAAAGACCTGTCATATCACTTCTTCTCTTTTTTTTTTTTTAATTCCTCGTCATTGTTAGCGTTTTTGATACTGTGCATGCAATCCACCCTTCAACTTGGCCTGAGCTGCAAAAATCTCTTACAATATTATCATTTTCGTACAGCTTCAAAGACGCTACTATTAACTTGGAAACGTTAAAAACACTATAAACGGCCCCGCTGACTCCGAGCTAAATAATGGTCTTGGTTGTGAATTCTCGACTTTTGAAGCAATTACTGCTAAAACAGCTATTACGCGAATGCTAATATTGTAAGAGATTTCTGCAACTCAGGCAGGTTGGATTGTGGATTGCATGCGCAGTGTCGAAAACGCAGACATTGACGAGAAATTTTAAAAGTCATATGACAGGTCCTTAAAATCTACACGACGCTTGTTCACAGGAAGACTCTGGATTACACTCAAACGTGTGTAAGCTTCGAACTGATCGAAATTACAGCTCACCAGGAAACCGGAGGAACACCGTTCTCCCGATTCCTGGAGTGCGTGCCGGAGCGCTTGGGGGATTTAGCGAGTGGTCTATTCGTCACGGCTGACCACTGTCCCTCCACCGGGGAGGAGAGGCTTAAAGGGGCAGACGTAAGAGCCACCCTCCACGACGCGAACGTGGGAGGTACCCTCCTTCTAAGAGCGTGTCCGCAAGCTCCCAGCCCAGGAAGCGACCACCACCAATTGTCTCTCGATTTCTCTGTCCACGCGGTAGGACGGCGCATCTCTTCTCGGCCTTTTGGCCATCCAGGGATCGGTACCAAAAAGGTATAAAGATATAGAAACCAAATGGAGAGGAAGAAAACACAATTTTCCCGGTTTCACTAACGGCGACCGGTTTTCCAGCGCCATCGCGCGCTCATCTCCTTCCTTTGCGTAGGTGTTCGCATCCGAGCGCCAAAAAAAACAAACGAAAACCACCTCATCGAAACAACCAGGCATGCAAGGAAAAAAAACCTAAAAAAAAACGGAATAAATATGCTGCACCTCAACTCCGGTTATGAACTGCGTGTGCTGAATACGCGACGCTATTACCAGCCTTTTTAATTTACGAGAGGGGTGATCGTTTTTGTTTTTGTTTTTTTTTGTATTTTTTTTTCTGTATTTACTTTAAAAAGACACACTCATAAATGTATACGCAAGATATCATCCCAAGAGATCGGCGAAAGGTAGAAAATGCATACGCGCGGAAAATTCCCAACTCGCGTCCCGCGTTTCATCTTACGCTATAATGCAGTTTTAACGTAGCCCTTAAGCATGCGTCTCATGGTCACAAACGTGGCGAGATGCCTAAAACAGCTAAACCACGGTTCATATCAACGTGAACACGAAAATCGCCGTGACGCTACTTTCGAAGCTACTTTCACCTATCCTCAGATCTTTACCGGGTGTAGCATTTTTGCGCAAGACCAGCGTGAAGTATACCTTGAGGAAAGGACATTCAATCGTTCCAATGAGCTGTGGTGGCCATTTTTGAACACCGGCGCAGGCCATCTGCAATTAGGATTTGAATCCTATTCCCAGCGGTCTCCGCATGTCCGCCTCGGTATAGAAAAGCAGACCACACGACCGTTGCTTTTGAAGCCGGCGTGTACTACTCACAGTGGTACGGGAACCGTCTTACGGTTCCCCTACGTGACGTCACTTCCGGGATTTCTCTCACTGTGACGTCACGAGTTGCGATCCCGTCTACTTATTCTTAGTTGGATCCAACATAAGTGATGGTGTACGCAAAAAAAAAAAAAGAAAAAAAAAGGAGGATGGAAATTTAGGGTTGTAGCGTTCCTAAACCAACACGGTCAACATTGGCATTCTGAACAGCCGCACTCGTTATCTCCCTCGGAATCAACGACGCCACGCGTGCATGCACAGTCCAGTGACTCAGCAATTTTCAATCCGTGTGATAAGCGTATCTCACCCGACAAAAACGATGACAGAGCTGAAATACTCGTCGTTACCCGAGAGTCAACGATATCTTCATTTCGGAGTGCCCGTGTAAGCGCCACGTTCAAATCAACGAATCAATCAATCGCAGCGCCGTCTTTGCCGCCTCTCCGCGGTGTCGTTGGGTCGACGATGCAGGAATCGCGACCGGAAGTCGTCCATGCGTGTCGCTTCCGGTACAGATCGGCGTAACGCCTCGCGCAGTCAGCCAAGCGTCGCCGCTCGCGAATAATGCACGCGTCTCAACGGACGCCACTCGAGAGAGAAGACGCGATGAACGACGTGGCACGCCGCGCGTCGCCGGAAAGCGGCAACCGTCGCCGGAAAGCGGCAACCGTCGCCGGAAAGCGGCAACCGTCGCCGCAAGCAACCATATCCGTTCCGGGACATACCTCTTGGGAAAATCGATTTTTTTGCCTAATGGCCCGAAGTTCGCGACTTGCTTCACATTGAGTTCGACCGCAATCGGCACTACTAGAGCCACTAAATCAGCTGCGCTTAGAGTATCGGCGCTCCGTTCCTCGACATTGTTGTGGGCGCCGCCATTTTGGCTCGTATGCAGAGCAGACGCAACTGCCGATCGCCGTGATACAAAAGTGCGACTTCCTCAGCACTAGATTCGGTGTTAGGAAGGTCATGTAGTATTGCTTTGCTCTGTCGCGAAATGTTTAAACATTTGTGGAAGGCGGAAAAGCGTTTTCTGTGATTTCGGATAACGCTTCAGATACCTAGCAACCATGATCTTAAGGCACAATATGGCCAATTGTCATTACTCTGAAGCGTAGCTTATTTACTGGCACTAGGCACTACAACCCAATGCGCTTGCTGTCACAGCCTCTAGAAACCAATCCCAAGCACGGTAAAGTCGCGGTTCGTTCTGTCACGAGCCACCGATTAGTGATTGCCACGCCAGTGAGACCAGTCTGTGATCGTACGACGAATAACGCAGTTGCGAAATATTTAGCGCTAACAAAACAGTTCCCACGTTTGCTTTAGTTGTGTTTGTGATATGAGGCTGGCACCTGTGATTTAAACTACTAGCATTCAGTATTTATTTATTTATTTATTCATATTACCCCTAAAGGCCCTCGTGAGAGGGTATTACATAGGGGGGGTACATAAATCGTTCCAATAGGAACTAGTGCACATTGAACAACATATGAGAATACTAGAAAACAATCAATACACTTAATAATAAAAAGAAAATAAAGGATACACTCAAAAACGAATAAAAAAAAACAAAAAACATACACTCACTCATCACACTGCAATAAAGCTGAGTCAAGGTAAAAAACAAAATGGTACACATTTGCTCTGCACGTTCCGGAAAAGATGAAACAACAATGTAAAACAGCAAAAGTTAGATGGCATCAGTATTTTGAATTTGTTCTTGAAACTTCGTGGTGTCTTTTTCTGAGGCAATGTGCGATGGTAGATTATTCCAATCGATTGTGGTACGTGGAATGAATGACCGGGAAAAGGCAGATGACTTACAGGTTATGCGTTTAACTTTGTAGGGGTGATCGCGGCGTGGAAAAATAACGGCAGGTGGCTCGAAGAAATCACCGTGAAGTGACGCGTGGTGGTAAAGTTTATGGAAAAGAGATAGGCGTGAAAGTTTGCGACGATGGAGTAGTTCGGGTAGCTCTGCTCGGCGTTTTAGTGCTGTGACGCTGGAATGACGTGAATAATCTGAAAATATGAAGCGAGCGGCACGATTTTGCAGTGATTCAATGTCGTTTATGATGTAAGCATGTTCGGGATCCCAAATGGCTGATGCATATTCTAATTTTGGACGTATTAGTGTGGAAAAGGCAAGTTTGCGTATGTTAGGAGGAGCCTGTTTAAGGTTACGCTTGAGAAATCCGAAAGAGCGGTTAGCAGCCGCCAGGGTGAGCTTTATATGGTAGTGCCATGACAGATCAGGTTGCAAATGAATTCCAAGATATTTATAAGTGGAGACGAGGTCAACAGTATTATTATTTAACACATAGGAGGTAGGAATCCGGGGTACGTGATTAGTAAAAGACATAAACTTTGTTTTAGAGCAATTTAGGGTCATTAGCCAGGAAGAGCACCATGCATTAATAGCATTTAGATCAGTTTGCAAAGCTTTCTGGTCATTGACAGAGGAAATTATTCGGTAAATTACACAATCGTCAGCAAAAATTCTAATTCGGGATGAGACACAGGATGGCAAGTCATTAATGTAGACTAGAAATAGTAGTGGACCTAGTACGCTACCCTGTGGGACTCCCGAGGTTACTGGTTTGAAGGAAGAGTTACAATTGTTAGCGGACGTGAACTGTTTTCTAGACGAAAGGAAATCTTTTACCCATGCCAAAATGTTAGGGTGAATCTTAAGCCTGGACAGTTTGGTTAGAAGCCGGTGATGAGGGACACGGTCAAAAGCTTTAGAAAAGTCGAGGAAAACAGCATCAACCTGGGATCCACCGTCAAGAGCTGAATGTATGTCATGAATGAAGCCGGCGAGCTGCGTGTCACATGAGTATCCTCGGCGAAAACCATGCTGATATTTATGTATGATGTTATGATCTTCCAGGTAGTTAATTACTTGTGTGTGTATTATATGTTCAAGAAGTTTACAAATGGTACTGGTTAACGAGATGGGACGATAGTTTAATGGCGATGAGCGTTCACCAGACTTGAAGATGGGAATTACTTTTGCGATTCGCCAGTCATGTGGGATGCAACCTAACGATAACATTTGTGAAAAAAGGGCTGACAGTATGGGACAGATGCTAGCTGATATATTCTTTAGTATCTTATTATTAAAGCCGACATGATCAGAAGCAGTAGAAATTTTGAGTTTATTTAGTAAGGAGTATATACCCGCTTCAGTTATTATTATTTCTGGCATGCTGATATCAGGAATGAGGTTAACTTTCGGGCATGACGAGATGTCTTCACATGTGAATACTGATATGAATGCGTCGTTAAAAACCTGTGCGCACTGAGACATGGGAATGACGTCATTATTACTGGCGGTAAGGACGATATCAGGATGCTCAACAGGATTAATGACACGCCAAAATTTCCGAGGGTTATTTAGTAGTATAGATGATAAATCATGTTTCATGTGCGTGAATCAGTAGATTCACGCAGCCCCAGCTTGTGTCAGCATCGTCATCGACGGCGCGTCTTTCGGCTTCTTACAAAGAGTTCGCAGGCGTTGTATATCTAGGGGTTATTAATAGGTCGGAAGAAGGTTGCGCTAAACAAAAACTTGTATTGTACAATTGAGAAAAAGGAACGCGCCAGCGACGTATTTTTATGCCACTTTGCCACTCACTATTCTTGTTTTTTTTTTGTTTTTTTTTTTTACGTGGGTTGTAGAAGAATGAAAGGGACGTTCTCATATTACGTATTTGTTTCTAGCATTTCGACGCGTCGCGAATTAGTGCTACAATTCACGAGTGACTTGAACGGGTCGATTTTGGGACGTTCGTTCGGAATGTTATAGACCTCATAGTTTGATTTGACCAATACTTTGCGAGAGCGTTTAAATTTTTTTTTTAATATTTAGTCACGCATGTCACCAATTACGGAAGTAATGCGAATAATACCATTGCTTGTATATATACACGCTCTGCTCTGTGTGCGCAGCAGCCATAAAGAGAATATTACCGCGGCTCGTGTGGTCGGAAAGATACTTATTACAAAGCGTGCGCTATTATAAAACCAGGAAAAAAAAAAGAGAGAGTTGTTCTAACGAATCCGGAAACAGTTTCGACCAAACAAAATGGCCTTTCAGATCGTCGTCGTCAACGGTGTTGTGACGGAAAGTAATCACTCCCGCCATCATCGTGGGGCGCTTCACCATCATCTATTAGTGCTTGCACAAGTGAGGGACAGTTTTACAAACTTTCCTCCTTTAACAACGCGTGCCTTGTTATGGTGGACGCGTAATGTCCGAAACCCGGACCGGTTCCCAATGATGCTGCGGTACAAAGAAGAAAGCTTTCCATTTGCGCTTGCATCCTTCCCAAACTTCCGTAAGCTTGTTCGAAGACCGCAGAAACTCACACAAGGATAGAGAGAGAGAGGTTGTCGCCCAAACGCTGCGTTTGCGATTCCCATTTAGTACTCCCAACAACAGCCTCGTGCACGGAATTCCATTTCCTCCGCTTCACATATCGGCCGCCAGGCGGCGTCGGTTTTCCCGCTTCCCGCTTCTCTCGCTCGCGTCTTTTCCGCCAGACGGCGTCGCCTCCTCTGGAGTTGCGATCACTCTGGCGGAAGTCCATCTGGTGCACCAACTAAACAAACTGTACGCTTTCGAGTGACGACACTACGGTCGTCTTGTTGTTTAAAATGACCCTTGCCTGTCGTCTGAGCCTGGCTCTATTAGCGGCGAGATGTTTTGGTGGCGCCCTCTTACGGTTCTCCCTTGTGACGTCATTACCTTGCGAACAACAAGTTCGATGGTGTTTGTAATTAGCATGGTGAAAGCTTGAAATCATTGCGCTCTCAATTGAACTCTGCCAACACCATCAAAATTAAAGTTCTTTCATTCCTCTTATTTCCGTCGATGGCATACCCTTTCCGACGTCATAGTCAGCGTTCGGCCAATCGTGGAAGGCTGACCACAGCGACGCTTTCGGTCGTGCACGTCGCCAGATACGGTTTGTCATCTTTCAGAAATGCTAAAGCTGCTCGCGACAGAGCAAAACAAAAGCACCTGAGCTTTTGTTTTGTTTTACCGAAACGGTGTTCGCACGTTCGAGTTATATATAATGGAATCGCATTTTCGAATCGCGTGTTCGAGTCGTAGAAATCCAGTGCCATTTAGATACTAAAATACGAGCCTGAAAGATTTTTTTTAATTATTATTTTATGTTACTTTACTGCCAGCCCGTTTAGGGGCCAAGGCAAGGGTAGACCATGAAAAACAAAACAATTCACCCTAAGCTCTTTGCTCAGCACCTCAGCACATTCAATAAAGAGGGGAAAAAAATACCACGGCAACCAATACTATATTCAGCCAAGATTGTACTACAACTTCTTGAAAGGGGGGGGGGGGGGGGGGGGGGGCGCAAGTTGACACACGTGAGCAAGCATCTCTCTCATTCAAACAATATACGTCTGGCATTTCGAAATTCAGCTACGGATTCAAGAGTAGCAATGGCAGATAGAAGTATATTCCACTTATCTATGGCTTGCGCGACAAAAAGGTTTATAGAAATATAATTAGGCGGGTATTGAGAGGATTGACTATTTTTTTTTGTGTGTGTGTGATGTAAATGCCCTGATCGGTAACTTTTTGGCCTTACATTATTTAGAACTACCGATTAAAAAAACGTACACAATAAATCTAAAAAATAATAATAATAAAAAGCGCCATATTGTTGGCTGGTTTTGCATTTTAAAAGGGGCAGTTCTGCCTGGCTCTTTTCATTCTGTTACCAATGTTGTAGCTCTAAATACTTAAACAAAATGTACCGACCTTTACTCGAAGCATACTTAGTTATGAACGGACGAGACCGTTGTAAGCCACGAGTTTCACTAAAGGATGGGGTTTAAACAACTTCCTTCGTAAATACCAACACCCTTTAGGTTACCCTTCATATCATAATTCACATGTTTATTAAATTTTAGAACACTCGTCAATATTACACCCAAGTATTTATATTATCAAGGGCCGGTTGCACCAACGCCGCTTAGCGCAAAGCGGAGCTTAGCCGGGTACCTAAGCTTAGTTTCGGTTTCGTTCGGTTGCACCAAACTCGCTTATCGCTAAACCTAGCACTAAACTACGCTAAATATTGTCGCGTGAAGTGTTTATCGACCCCTGTTTTCAAGTTGGCTCTCCACTCTCAGGGCGTGTTAGCCCTAACCGAGATAAGTACGGAGCTGTGTGTCTGTGGGGCTCACGGGGCTCACGTCTGTCTTCCCGTTGGTTCTTCTGTCAACGAGCTTATTCGTATGTACTTACTAATTTTCGCATAACCGTAACGTATTGTTATTTACCACCTTGTTTATTTACACTTGCAGCGCGTATCCTTCAATTCGATCAGCGCGTTGAAACATGATCTCGGCGATCAGCTGATTGTCGACACCTCTGCCGTTCGCATTAGATTGCGGCGCTTTTAAGTAATAAAACAACGAAAATTCAATTTCTTTCGTTTTCTGAGTTTTGAGACAATCTTCAGTGAATTTTCCTAACCTCGCGAGTAGAATCTTGGCTTCAGAAAACTGTATCCTTTCATAACCGTAACTTTTTTGGTGATCGCGATTTTTTAGGAATATTTTGCTTTATATCTTTCATTCGTGGCGACACAAATCGTAGCGACTACTATGCTAGATTTGTTCGTTGCTGTATCGGGGCAGGCTGGGGCAGGCAATGCGAAGAGACGACTGTTCTTATCGGCACGATGTGATGTACTAGTGGGAGTTTTTTTTTTTTTTCTGAACTCGACAGTGTGAAACTGAAGCCCGTTTGAGGCTGCAGCGGATGTTCAACGACGGTACAGTGCAGTTCTGTCACCTTGCTGATAGCAACGAGTACCGTCGATGCAAGGTCTCGTGACCTGACCTCTCGACGACTTCTATTCGACGATTTCCGGGCATTTTCGCAGCTACCGTGGCTAGTTCGTCACTGTTTTGAACTTCATCGGTCTCAGGTTTGACTTGATTTTAGTAGTCATCTTACCTGCCTACTTATATTCATGATGCTTTGTCATCAGCGATGTAGCGAGTAGAGTGTCCTTCTCGCGTTCGGTGAGATTTGGGGCCCCCGATGGCTCCTTCGCCTCAAAATGTGAGCACGAAAACTACTACCACTGTCAAAATAACCTGTTATCAACCGGTATGAAACACACAATCACAGATGTAAAGAGCATTTGTGTTTATTTGAAGCTTTGACTTCTGTTATTGAAAGTTAAACAAAAAAATGATTGAATTTGGAGACCTTTAATTTGTTACTCACCGAAGAAATACAGCGAAAAGCAGACGCCGACGACAACTACTAAGGCAGTTTTTTTCTTTTTTGTTTACATCACGTGATTCCTCTCCACCAATCGTATTCGTCCCTCTGAGCGTTCCCTAGTTCGCTCTGTTTATCCCTAGATTCCCTACGCAAATCCAGCGTTTAGCTAGGGGCGCGTCTGTAAAGCCGGCTTAACGTTGGTGCAACCGGAATTTAAACCCGTGCTTACCTGAGCTCGGTTTAGGGCGCTAAGCCGGCTTAGGAAAGTGCCGCTTTGGGTTAAGATAAGCGGCGTTGGCGCAATCGGCCCCAACTGTTGCAAGCTTCACAACATCTGGCTCATAGTCCAAAATGGTCGCTAAAGTCCAGTGAGTGTCGCTCTTCAGCAAAATGGCAGTTCAAGAGAGATGAAAAAGGTCCTGTATCTTAGACCAAGTCTGATATGCACTCTAAGTCTAAGCCCAAAGACTTTTAAAACTTTGTAACCTCTAAAAAAAATTATAGCTATAGTGCTCCTTTTTTTGCGTGATAAGTTCCGGCAGTACATCGCATTCAGCAGAAGTCGAAAACATGCTTGCCCAGCATTTCAAGTCATAATTTTCACCTGATTTCAACGCGAATTTTTATTCTATCATGCATAAAAACACCCGATATTTTTGCTTCTGTCTCCATAGATGAATTAGGAATAAAATCATGCATTAGAAAAATGAAGCCAAAGTTGTTGGCTGGCGCGGACGGAATTCCTCGTTTTATCATAAAAGGCTCCGCTAAACATTTATCTCCGGTGTTGTTATACATTTTTTAACTTGTCGTTACAGTTGGCCAAATTTCCGTCTAGATGGAAACAATTTGTCATAGTGATAATTTTTTAGTCTGGTGATCGTAGCATAGTGAAAAATTACCGTTCAGTGCCTTTGCTTTGCAGTTTTCTAACGTCTTTGAGATAACGCTTCACGAATGCTTTTATAAATACTTCCATCTATTTATTTATGTTCCATTTTTCCATCCAGTTATTTATATAAATACGATATGCTCCTGCGTAACCTGGACGATTATGGGCTCTGTTCGACGTACTGTTCTTTGTTTAAAAGTTATCTCTTCAGTCGTACAAATTTCGTTCGTGTTTCGGAATTTATGACCGAATCCTTCTCTTTCTTCGTCTTCAGGTGTGCCCCAAGGGAAAAATTCAGGATCTCTTTTGTGTTCGTGCTTTGTTAATGACATTGTGTTTTCAGTTAAATATTCTGAGGTGCTATTATTTGCAGGTAATATAGAACTGTTTCGTCAGGTCCGTTCGCATTCTAAGTGAGCAGTTCTTCAGGATTATGTGTGTGAAGTGGCTAAGTGGTGTCACGATAACAACCTCCTGCTGAACGAACTGAAGACAATACCAATAAGTCTTAGTAGAAAACGAGACTTAGTGGAAAACGAGCTGGACATCAATGAAAAAAATAATCCCCGGAGAGAGGGAACAACGGTGACAAAGAACAAACTGGTACGCGACGAAACAAATCCACTTGGTCCTGGCGTGGCCGTGGTCCTGGTATCGAACCAGGGACCTCTCCCTTTCCAGTAAAGCCAGGACCAGGCCGATTTGTTCGCTCACGGACCAGTCGCGTAGCTGTGTTTGGATATTTGTGTTCATCCTTTGTCCCCCTTTTCGAGGGATTATTTTCGTCATAGTGCTGATGATAATGATTAAAGTATAATATATTTCTATTTATTGTAAAGTGCATGTGCTGTGTTTTATGGTTGTCGATTTTTATATCTCTTTGCACTACATCGGGTTGAAATGCCAGCCATGGAATTGTTTAAGTACACCAGTCCATTAATTTAGAGCGATGTACTCCATCAAATACGCTAATAGCGATTAATGTCTAGCCCCTCTTCATCAACGGCAGACGTACGAAAGTTGCGGTGTTCTTTGCACCAGAGTTATTTCTCCGATTGTTCTAGTTTCGATGGTGTCACGAAACTACCAGTGTGTAAGAGGCGCTTTGTTGAGTATAACTCTCGATAAAATTCACATTTTAGTAGTTTTAGTAGCGCGCGCTTCAGAGCATGCATTGAAGTGGCAGGGCGAGTTCCCGCGACAAAGTAGCATGTCCTGAAAACACGAGCTACAAAAACTCTCTATTGCCATGGGCTGTCTGGTGCGTTGCGAAGCCGAGCGTTCCGCGGACTTACATGACACCCTCAAATGCGTAGTAAAATTCTCGTCATGAAAACATTGAACAACGCTCAGAGAAACTAGCGTCTGGAATCTTCAGGCTCCGCATCAGTGCGTGTCTATATACTCAGTTCACCCTTAAGCTGAAACTGCAGCCAAAGCTACAAGCGCGAGCTAACCCGCGCCCCTAGCTTTCAGACGTGCATTTCTACCGCGAGTACTCGCTCTGTGGAAGAAGCAGCGACCTCGTGCTTGTGGCATCGGACGCAGTCTCAGCTTAAAAAGAAGCTGAAGAGGTTCTTTAAAAAAAATTAAAAACGAGTTAAAGGTGATTTCCAGGGTAATTTATCCCATGAATGTGGATATCACGTTCGCTTTCCCCGAAGATGTAACTAAACGCGAGAAAACACAAAAAAACGGTATCAGTCGTTACGTCATAAAAGGACCTTTCGGCCGCCAAGCGTGTGTCGCTCGTGTGGGCAGCACGTGCAATTACAAGCTTGCCAGGTATGTTCCCCCGCACTGACAACAGTCGTGACGTCTCTTTCTGACCCCTTTTTGAAAATAGCGAGAGTGCGCGTGCGTAGCTTTGATAGGCGCTGAAGATGCCTCAGAGCTGAGATTCCAAAAACTTAACTTATAACGTCACGCTCAAAGAAAAAGGGGGCGGTACTTTGAATTTTTTCTTTCTGCAGTCTCCGTGCACCAAATTGAAAAATACTCTCGATATTCGTGATCCTGACGGGCCACGTGAAGACGATTTAAGTGGCTTTACTCAAATACAGAACCGCTTCAGTTTCGCCTCTTTCTTCGCCAGCCATCATTCTTCCTTTACCGGCCATCAAACAATAGACCTTTCCGGAAAATCGTGGCGCCCCCACCGTCTGCTGAGGCATTGTGACATTCTCATGTACGGCACGTGAAATTATTCAGGGATCGAAGACGAATTCGACGTTGGTTTAACATTTTGTGGTTTCAGAACGCACAGAAGGGGGAAGGAAAGCAAAAAAAAAGGTATGCATCTTCTTTTGTGTTCGCTTTATTTTTATTAATTTTTTTGCGTTCTAATTTTTAGTTAGAAAAAAATAATCGTGTCAATGAATCGTGAAAGAGAAAATGAATCGTGCACGGGCGTAGACATCTGAGCAGCCCCACACCCTTCGCGATGTCTCCTCGGATTTTCCGGAAAGGTCTATGGCCGCCATTAGCATGTAACAGACGATACACACTTAGAGAGTGATAGTTATCGAAGTGGCCAGACTGAATTTCGGAAAGGATCTCTAGGTCCCTTCGCTAAAGCCAGTCTACCAACTCTGTGCAGAGCCAAACCCGACGCTCGATAATGGCGGCATCACAGAGTCTTTTCGCTCCACGAAAAGCGAACGTCGTCGAAAGCGTACACTAGGTATAATGAGGAAGTTTTCGTAGACCGCGTTTCCCCCTTCGCTAAGCACTCCGCAGCGAAGAAGTTGCTACTGCGCCTGCGCGCCGATAACCTTGACTGTAGACTTCCGGGTACCGTAGCGGGTTGCGGAGGGCATTGCGGGACGGCAAAAACGGTCTACGTAAGCTCCCTATTCATTCTTACATGCATGGTTCTTATACGTCGCCTTTGATTCACGAAGTTGAGGGTGCTCGCTTTAGGTGATCTTGCTCTCCTACCACCGCCGTTACCGCTCATTCACACTGGAAGCGGATCCGCGTTCGGAAAGCGGTTGCGAACGCGGGTCCGCTTCCAGTGTGAATGAGCGGTTAGTGCGGAAATATTGAAGCTTTTGAGTCAGCCCCCTAGGTGGCGCTTACGCTTGAAAAAAGTCCATCATGCCCGCTCTGCGCTAAGCACCAAATTGGCGGCGTACACACAAAAAAAAAAAAAGAAATCGGAGAATATTGTGCAACACTTAGTCCAAGCGGAGCTTCTCTAGTGACCTCATTGAACCTGTGCTACTTTGTTTTCTAGGCGCGAGAGCAGCGTTTTACATATAACCTGAGTTTCTATTTATTTATTTTTAGCGCTGCTTTAGTTAAGGTATATTAGGAACATGAATGAGCCTCAACCGATACTCTATAATTCCACGCATGTCTTCGACGACGCCCTTTTTGCATGGTTCTGAGATCTGTATACCACCACCGAAATGCACGCAAACAAAGAATCGCGTAGGCGTAATCGTAAATAAATGACGGAAAACGGTTCAATAGCGTGCATCCTCAAACGGCTGTCCGGAAGTGGAACCGAATTTCGTGAAACCGCCCTTCGTTGAACTGTTTGCTTCCATTGTGATTAGACGTATAGCAGGAAACCCAACATACCAGCGCATAGCCCCCAAAACTTTGGTAACGTTTCTCAAAAGACACAAAGCTTCAGGATCAACTACGACATATATCTATGCTTAAGCGTGTGGATACCTTTTTTTTTTTTTTTCTTTAAATCCTCGACAACCTTTTCTTTTTTTTTCTTCTTTTTTTTTTAATTTGCAAGGTAGTTGCCGGTTAGAGCGCTCAGCAAAGACCGATGTCTCTGTTTTTCGCTAAAAACAAACAAACCAGGTACGATGGGGAAAAACTAAGCCAACCAAACATAGAGAAATGACAGGAACAAGGTCTCAAACGCAACTGAAGTCGTTTGCTAGCTCTAGCGGATATATAGTATTCCCATAAATAATAATCATAATTGCTGTTGACGTGTCAGAGGCTTACTTTATTTCATATGTTTGCTTCGCGTTCAGTCAAATATAAGAGATGCCCGAGAACGCGGTTATACTGGCAACGGGAGAATTAGGAATGAACTGTTCTTAATAAGAGTTAATAAGAGCGGGCTATCGGAGAAAATCCGAGCTACGGTCCGAGCACAAAAAGGAAGTTGCGCTTCTCTCAAGCCTCCTCCGCGACTCAGATGAGCCACGGTGGGAGGCAGAAAAGGTAGCGAAACTCTTTTTCCGGACGCCAATCGCATTTCAATCTTTCGCCGCTTAATGCCATATTTACGTGGAAAAACAAATTCACTGCCGTCTGAGAAGTACTTTTTTTTTTTAATGAAATTGGGAAAGTATTGTTGCCAACAGGCACAAGATGCGTGAGATTTCAAACTTTTGATCGCTCTGAAAGCGCAAACACAGACGGGTGAGGAACACCCTGTGAAAGCAGATACCAGGTGAGGGACGAAGACCAGTGGCATCCCCAAACCGCCACGCTCACTGCGGCGAAGAACGTATAGCCATAGCGGGTGTTCCCCGGCGGTCATAGCTGAGTGCATAGTTGCTCAGCTCACCGTGCTGGCGGCGAGCTTCCACTGTGCTTTTTCTCGCAACGCGCACTCCACATATCATCGAGAGTGGCTGTCTTGGGAACTACATAAGTGTGAACTCGTTCTGAGCATTCCCAGCAGCGAAGAGGGCACTCAAATATGGCGTCCAGTGAATGTCCCTCCCACACTCTACTCCGTTTTACTTTGAGTCTGACAACAACCGACGTCGATCCGACGGAGTCAATGGTGAGCTGCGGTTAGAATTAAGCTGATACGGGCCATAGAATGGTGTTATTCAACCGGCTATCACTTTCTCGGGGCAAACAAAAACAAAGATGCTACAGGTGCGCGGTCAAAGTGCTGAGAGGCGCTGCGGCTTTATACAGACCGACTTTTGAAGCCACGTAACGGCGGTGGCGCTGCGGTCGGCAGTGCGCGTAAGCAGACGCTTCACTTCTGCCGGATCTGGTTTGCCCGGTGTGGGCGAACGAAGGCTTCTCTGTTATGGCGCACCGTACATTCACGAGGGCGCCCATCAAACCGAATGTACGGTGCGCCGTACTGTACACACTGTGTCGGTGTGCAAGCCCGTGCTTCATAACCTCGACTGTGTTCGATATTAGACACTCTGTGTTTACATTCCGCGTTATCACAAAAAAAAAATCGGATTACGGCCGAATAAAAAAAAAAAGAAACACAAATAGTATAAGCAAACGCAAGTGTGTGCACACTACTAAAGAATAACACACGAGTACACTTTATACGAGCTCTGCTGCAGGGAAACACCGTCGAAACAAAGTGACGTCATGATGCGACGGAAGCAGTTTCCCGCCAAACACGCCCATACCTGCACTCTTCGTCCGCGTATTTGGTCACGACGTCCAAGAACGAAGTCATACGAGATCACTTTTCGATCGTCCGCGAACTTATTCGACCTTCGGCTTCTTTACGTGCAGGCAGATATACGAAGCTCTCAAACAACGCTGCGCAACGTCAATATATCGGCGTCCTCAAACCGAACAAACAATATATAAACGACCCGGTTAAAGGGAACGTTAGAGAAGCCGTAAGCAAAGGGGGCGTCAATACACGAGCGGCAAGGCCGGCACTCCTCTTTCAAAAGAAGCTGACTCTTAACGAGAAGGGACTTTGTGGGGGTCGCATTACGACTCTCACTGACGTTCGACTCATATTTAATTCAGAGCGACAGGGATTTCGGCAAGGACGAGCTACTCGAAGTAGAGAAACGATATACCTGGATGAATATACAGTGGGAGTTTGATCTGCCTTCGAGCTTTCGCAATATGGGTTCAGCGCTGTGGAAGGGCAATTTAGACATCTGTTGTCCTTTAATCTTATGTAAATTGTACAACGTGATAAAGAAAAAAAAAAAAAAACAATAATTACGGTTGGATCTTTTTTTTTTTTTCTTTACTATAGAAATAATGTTTTTATTTTGGTGGTTCACGCCATTCGGACCAGTCTGTTCGTGGGCTTTTTCGGTTGCCATTTCACCATTGAAAATTTAAGAAAATCTCATATAACTTCTGAATAACATAAGGAGGATAAGTTTTGAAATTTCGGCCTGTGGTTCGAACCACTAGCGCTGCTTTTCGTTGGGAAACCGGGCGCTCAACGATGCGTCGGTTATTCTTGCGATTAAGAGAAAAAAACTTTTTTTTTTTTTTCGGGGACATTTAGTGTGTTACTACCCAAAGCCCCCTCTCTCCCTTCCTTGTATTTTCACTAGACTAAACCCTTCACCGCTAACCTCGAGATTGACATAGAATGGCAAAACTTATCTTTATGCGTTTTTTTTTTTTTTTTTGGTTTTTACAAAATATTACGTATCTGGGAGAAAAGAGAACAGTATCGTTTTTTTTTTTTTTTTTTTTCCGTTGAGATACGAACACTTTAAGAAAAATATGTGAACGGATAATCTACGGCATATGTTTTGGTCAAGAATAATATTTTTAACATAATAACATTTTATCCGGACTAAGAGACTTTAAACAACAGGAGGTCTATCCGGGATGTTTAGTTTTTGCATATATTAGTTCATGGATCAATAGACAGTTTTATGCTTCTCGCCTTCTACAGTTCTACTCGTCTCGCCAGATCGTCTTCAGTGCTTGTCGCCGCGGTATCACGGATCCAACGTGTTATAAACAGAAATTGTGCAGCGTAAAAAAAAAATACATTTTTTTTTACGCGTGAGTATGACATTTATACATGTGCACGGTTTAAAGCTCGTGTACGATCTTAAGCGTGTATATTTGTGGTGCGTATGTATCTCATGTTCCTGTGCCTTACCTCCGAGGCCTTCATGCTATAGGTAAGCACGTGAAAAATAAACACTCGGAACATTGAACATCGCTGAATGCCCAGTCACCGCCCCAAAACGTCGTCCCTAGCGGTTGGGACACTACAGCAAAGTTTCTCCAACTTTGTGTTGTCCGATTCGGAACTTTTGACTATCAAAATACAGACCAGCAAAGGTTGTTATTTTTTCTTTTCTTTTTTTTCATGCGTGTAATACAGTCATATACAAGGTTGATCTCAAACTCAAATGTAAAGTAGAAATTGTTTTGATTCCACAAAAGGAGGCAACAACCAGAGAAAAACAGATCCAAAGCCGTCCTTAAGCCCGACCCCAGTAATGCCAAGCGGGATATCCCTAGATGATGTACGAGGCCGCGACAATTTTAATTTCCTGAATGGCCGCAGTGTGACGCTGGTGGAGGCGAATACGATAAGGTTGCTCTATAGTATATAGTGACCTTAAAATACGACAGATGTTTGTGCCCGCGTGTTTCCGAACGTTCTATACCAACTTTCGCTCACGTGCGACGCAGACGAACGACGTCGCTGCATGCTCAACAACCAGAGAAAAGTTGTACGCGTTCGTGCTACAATATGAGTGCAAACAACGAATGACAGGAACAAAAGAGAGCAGCCAATAAACACCGAATCTCGCGCGAACATCGGTAAAAGTCCCAGGGAAACGTTGACCCCGATTAAGAATGACTTACGGCGCGAACATGCTACTATAAAGGAGTCGAGTGTTTTCAAATGTCCCATAAGTTTTCAAAAAAGCTATAGAGAAGTTTTAAACGATGGCGCAAGAAGTGGATTCTTCGTCGTGACAGTGACTCTCTGTTCCCATAGTGTACGGTTCCACTGCTAAAACGTCCTACAAAAAAAAAAAAAAAAAAAAAAAAAAAAAAAAGAACAGTTTGCAGACATTAGGGAAGTCTAGGGAACCGTTTTTGCACATCCGATACGGTACGACGAAGTCTGCAGATACTGGGGAGTTCTAGGGAACTGGCTTCGCACATCCGATACGGCACGAAAAACAGTCTGCAGAAACTAGAAAGCTCTAGGGAACCGCTTTTGCACGTCCCGATAGGGTACGACAAACAGTCTGCAGAAGCTAGAAAGTTCTAGGGAACCGTTTTTGCACGTCCGATACGGCACGACAAACAGTCTGCAGATACTAGGGAGTTCTAGGGAACCGTTTCTGCACATCCGATACGGTATACGACGGGCCCTCTGCTACGAACTGCGCATGCGCTACCACTATAAAGACTCGCAGATGCGCAGTGCGTAACCGGAGGGCCCTTCCTGTACCGTATATCGGTTGTGCAAAAACGGTTCCCTAAAAGTCTCTCCTAGGGAAACCATATAAAATAGCGCAACAGAAACAAGGACAAGAAGTAAACAGGACAGGCGCCTGTCCTGTTTACTTCTTGTCCTTGTTTCTGTTGCGCTATTTTATATGTTTTACTAAGATGAACCAACTAGCCCAACAACGTACCTTACTCTCCTAGGGAGTTAGTGTCCGCGGATATTTCTGCCACCATGTCCGCGGAGAACTCCGTGCCCTTTCGTGTCACGTGTACGAGCAGGGATGGGCAAGATACATGCAAATATGTATCGAAATTCAAATACAAAATATTTCGTTAAAATTGTATTTAATTACAAATCTAATTACATTTTCAAAAAAGCATTTAAGTACAAGATACAAATACAAACAAATGTATTTGGTCTCCTCCAATTACTTTTCCAAATACATTCCTCAAAATTTGCGTCAGCGACTTCAGGGCACCTGCAACGGGTTTCTGGGTATCTCCTCTTAATTTTGCATCGCACACTTGGGAGTTAGTGTGCGAGGCTATAGTAACGTAATAGAAATATAATCACAAAAAAAATGTAATCAGCTTGGACGTAATAGATGAAACAAGTACAGAGCTTCAAGCAGTTTCTTTTGTCGATTACATTTTGGTATAGACCAACAAAGAACCGAGACGACCAAGACGCGCAGCACTAGCTAGAGAATTTTTTTTATTGTTGCAACTCACAGTTACGAAAATCTGGACGACCCGCGCATTTAGAATGTTCCAGGCAAAAATATGGATGGAAATCAGGCTGGAAAGCATCACAAGTTGTCACAGGCACTTATTTAGCCAGTCTGCCTGTGAACGTCGATTTCGTCACTATTCTTGCCCTGGACTAGCACCGTAATCCCAAAGTCACTAAACGCTTGTGCTTGATTGAGAGACACTGCATTCGGTGCAGGACGTATGTTATCTTCCTGCTCTGGACACGTCTTACGATGAGCAAAATGAGTCGTGACAATAAATTTGAGGGATGTATTTTAGCCCACAAAATTGTATTTAATTAAAATTGTATTTGAAATACCCGCGTTTTAGTATTTAAATACACAGGTCAAATACATTACCCAATTAGTAATTAAATACAAATGCAAAATACAAAAATTATTTGAAATGCGTATTTCAAATACTTGTATTTGAAATACTGCCCATTCCTGTATACGAGCAATGGTGACTGCGGCTTTAAAAAAAGAACTCTCGTGTTTCTGGTTAAAATATTTGTTACGAAAATAAACCATCATATCTATTGACTTCACTTGGCCCCACTGCGAGATTCGGCTATTACCAAAAGTTTAGAAAAAAAATGTCCCGAATCGACGAATATTCACCGTCATTCCTGACACCCATCGCAACGGGAGAATGTTTCGAGGTATTCCGGAATACAAATTTCGAAGGTGGCTTCCGGCAGTCGCATCGTCGCCTCACGAAGGGTATAGGCTTTGCAAGGGGAGTGAAGGTGGCAGCTGCTGGTAGTGCACCGGTATTTGTCTTTGTTTTTGATTTGTTTTGTTTGTTTGTTTGTTTTTGTTTTCCCAGAACCATTTCTGGAATTAAATGGTCGAATATTGAAGGATATAACTGTAAAGTTTTGAGATTTTTCTTCTTTTTTTTTTTTTAAGAGAAGTATATATTTTTATTTATATATTAACCTTTTGTTTAAGAATGGTGTGAGTAAAAATAGGATTTATTTTGGGTCACATAAACAAATAACTTAAGAGTGTGACCAGAGTTGTTACATTTTCTTTGTCATTAAAGCGTTTGTGAAGAAAAATAATAAAACGGTGAAGTTTTTCCTTCAACAGAACTAAAATGTTCACATACCCGTTAAAAAAAATGATTTATTTAACAATTGGTCGCAGAAAACTAATTATCTAAATTAAATTGTTTCTCAAACTGGTCACAATACTCTTTAGACACAATACAATTCACAATACGCTTTAGAAACTAAAACAAAATAAACACGCAGAAAAAGAAAATCCTCGGGTGTTTTTAATTACCTTATCGTAGACAGCGGCATGAACTGCCCGAGATTGCTCGCGTGAGGCAACTCTTATCTAAAGAGACGTCGAACACGCCCTTGACACTGTAGAAGGCTGCGTATACGCTTGGTTTACGAGAACAAGAAATGGCGATAACGATATTCATTATTGAGTCCTTAATTAGAATTATCTAGAAGAAGCAAAAACAAGACACTAATAAATGATCGACCCCACAAGAATTAATGCTTCCGAGATAAAAGACAAAAAGATCAGGTGAAGCGTTTGAAGGGACGGTGAGGATTTCGCTCTGTCCCCTTATCGAAATTACGCAGTGATTCGCTCGTAATTTATGGACGGCTTGTCCTGAATTGCGCAGTAATGTCGAAGGGAAGACAAGGCCAGGAATCGGTTACCCGAAACCGCAATGCTACTACGCAGATCGTGGTGCTATTTTTGTTTTGTGCTTTTTTGTTTTGTTGTAGATAATAAAAAAAGATAGAGAAAAACCTGTCCAGGATTGGAAATAACGCCGAATGATCTGGGCCTTGCACAACAGTTTTGAAGCTCCTACCGTGCTGCGTGTGAATAAAATTTAAAAAAAAGGAGAAGGAAAGAAAGCGGCTTTGCATATAGTTATTGTGAAATGTTTTGTGTTCACCTAAATTTCGAAGCAATTTAAATAAAAAAATAAAGAAACGTGGAGGACTAATGCGGACAACCACCCGCACTTTCGGTTGTTCCAGTGCAAATCCTAGTTACACCGCGATCGCACTAGACACTGTGTCGTTAACACTCATAGTGCAATAAACAATCTTGATCAAGCAAGTACTCAACTCAACGCGAAAGTATATATAGCCCGCTTTTCCTTCGTTTATTGTATTAAAACGAAAAGATATACCGCGATCAAAATGATTCGCTTCGTAATACAAATAGATCAGTTCAAATCAGACGGGGTAATGCAGGTTCGTTCAAGGAACGTTAAAAGTTCAAAACCTTTTTTGGTGAGTGGTTACTTGGTGGAAGATTGCTCGACTAAAATCCATATCCAATCCAACGAATCTGTCTAGAAAACGAGGTGATTAGTATTTCCCTCTGCGCAGAAAGAAGATTTCGCGCGACCGCTAAACCTGGGGTCTTTAATGCGCACCGCACAAACCCCACCAGTGCCTAAGTTTTATTGCGAAACGTGCACAAATGCAAGCGCACGCGCTGCATGTTGTACGCTACAGTGTGATATGAGTGGCCGTTGTATTTAAAAACCACGAAGTGCTTCCATCATGAACCAAAAAAACAAACTGTGCTGCTCGAATGACTTCTTGCTCGTAAGCAGTGCTATTTGTATAAACGTAAGTTTACGCCCACGAGCTCTTAAGTAACGCGATTGGTTGACTCGGCTCGAATGCTGATTTGATCAGCTGTTCACCAAATGATCACTACAATTAAACCCATTAGAGGGATCGTGGCCCAAATGAATGATTAGCTTGATTACCTGCAAAAAGCGAGAAGACGAAAGCCACAACCATTCTAGAAACGTGAAAACAAATAGATTCGTTAAGAAGAACAAACAAAACAAAATTACACGTGCGACTGAAACTGGACCAGAGAAGAAAAAAAAATTGGTTGAAAGACGACGACATTTCGAATTTCTTCCATCAGTTTGGAAAAGATTCGCGAGCTAACAGCACGATACAACGTGGTTAAAAAGAGATTTACATGAAACATTAATCACTGCCCAAGCACCAGTAAAATGAAACAGAAATAAACAGGAGAAAAAGAAAAGAAGACACAGAGAAAGTTCACGTGTAATGTACGTTGGTCTAGAGCCGGATTACGGTATGTTGAAATGGCAACGCGCAGCCCTGCAATCCTTCTGGCTATGACATTTACACTTGGACATCGATCAGTTCAATGCGTCCCTGAGTATTCCCCGCCAGGCGTAGCAGGTTTCAATAACCACGTTACCGATTTCTCGATGAAAGCACATAACTTCTGCACGCTCAATCAGGTTATAGCCTACACATAAATAACGGAGCTCTGAATTATACATTTAAAAAAAACTGACTATATTACGCGCTACAAAGTATACAAGCCATGAGTTAAAAGTACGACAACGTTTTATTCGATCTGACAACGAAAGATTCATTAAATTACGTATACAACGAAATATAACAATTCCCTGGTGCATAAAAAAAAACGAAATAGATGTTATTTGCTCAATCGTTACTACCGTCTGTTTTATATCAAAGTTCATACAATATGGACTTTGTAGAGCCAATACAATACACCTCTCGTCCGCCACACAAGTTATATCATCGTACAAGATTAAAACGATTGAAGCGTGCGATTGCCCTTGTGCTTTGCTCGTTCACTATCGTCGAACAACATTTGACGGGCCAACTTTGTTGTTACAATAAATAGTACTGTACAAATTAATGCCCATTTTATAAACTCCTTGTCACATCGAAAAAAAAAATGGGAACAACTTCTTAACATTTTCTTGCTCTGCGCGAAGTATATTTCTTCCAAGATAAGGGGGTCGAAGGAAGAAACAATGCCCTTGACGCTTGAAACGCGTACATCTTGGTAAAATAACATAAAGCCAATCTAAGGTGAACGAAGATGTATCTTAATTCTCTACATAAAGTGAAGAAATAGTAGCCTTGAGGAGCCGTACTTTTTTTACTGCGGTTTTTGAGTTGCGTGCGGGTATATTAATCTAACCTTTCGTTCGCATAACACGTTAAATTTAAGTCTATAAGAACTCCTACAGTGTCATGGAGTGCCCGCAGGTGGTGCGCCATGCAGCCTCGCCGGTAAAAACTGGTGCTTGACGACATGAACGCTAAATCGCGAAAAAAAAATATCGACATCGTCCAGAATACGTGCCTGAAACTGCTCGTCAGCAATGAGGTGCAGATTTGAGCCACTAGATAGTATATACGCATCAAAGTATACGACACATCAGCCATCGGATAATGAAGTCTTTTTTTTTTTTAACGGGCGGTAGTTCAAGCCAGCTAGCCTAAAATAATTGCGCTTAAAATCATTAATTGTTGAGAGTAGCTTCGTCTAAAATACCAAAAAACACTTTTTCCGTCCCATAAAGATTGTGAAACAAGGCACGCGATGAAGCGAAACGCTATAGCCCGAGCCACATTTTCGCATTGTATACCGACCTCCAATGGCGCCCGGTGCTATGCACGAAGCACCAAAAAGGACGGCTCGCACGAAAATATCGGGGAATATAGAATTCCGATATTCTAAGCGTATAAATAACATATCTAGCGGCCATAAACTATAGTGTACTCCCGAGTCTATAGCGAAACCGAGGAATTTCGTGTGAGCAACAAGAATTGCGGACACGTATAGACACGGATAGGAGAATAAGTAGAAGGTGCCTCTTTCGGATGCCTCCAGTATATGCGCTCTTTGACTTCCGTCGTGCTTTGGCTGCGCCTGCACGCTCGAAGCTCACCAGATGCACAAGTGTTATGTTATGGAAGATATGTAGAAAGCTTTCACTGAAGGCGGGACTACTGCTCCCTTCCGCTTTCTTCCCGTTAGTAAACCATTCGAAAGAGAAAAAAAGGCAGCTTATTGGTGTTATTTCTAGCGTTCGTGAGTGCTTTGCACGCTCTCCTAAGTGACCAACGCGCGCCTGCTGGGGCTGTGATGATCGCACACGGCGAGGCCACGATTTCGTAAACCTTAGAACGGTGTATCGACCAACACACGGTGTTTACAAACGATCCCGCGTTTGCCCCGCACCGGGCGTGCGCAGTGCGCAAGCGCAGAAACCAGATAGATTCTTTCCGAGGCGAAGCATCTGCGCATGCGCTGTGCCGACGGCAGCGCCACCGCAGCGGCGGCGTGACGTCAGAGCGTCTACATTCAGCGAGGCGTTTAGATCCGCGCGCACGAGCCTCTATAGACCCAGACTCGTACAGTATTTTTATTACAAGTATAATCAAATTACTCGTAACAGTTACTATTTGTCTCTCCCCTTTTTGATGTCACCGTTTGTTTCTACGAGATTCCTACCGAGGAACCTTTGAGACACGTCTCCGACGAAAGGTTAGTTTAACAAAACTGCTGGATTTAGACGGTAAGTTCTTCAAAACATTGTTGAGACCGGTTCTAACGAAGTCAGCGGGAATCGGAAACCAGTTCGATATATCCGCTATTTCGTTATAACCGAGTTCGGTTATAACGAAGTGCAAAAGGGAATGGGAAATCGTGATCGCTTCGCTGTAGCCGCTATTTCGTTATAACCGACTTCGTTATAACCGGTCTCGACAGTAGGCCTTTTTCAAAAGTTCGTCGAGCAACATTTGCGGTCGCCATTTGCTTGGACGCGTAGCGTGTGATTGGTCCGAGTCCTGGTCGAACGCTGTCGCGAGCCATAGTGCCGAATGCATGCTGGGAACACGTGATCGAGTAATGGCGAATAAGACCACGCTGCAGACTTTTGAAAATGGTCTATTCGGCGATTCGAATCCAATAATGGAGAGTATCAAAGACCCGTTTCCAAACGGCAGAAAACTTTGTCGTTTTGCAGATCCAATTAGTAATCGGAGAAGTAACCTTTTTTTTCGAGTAACTGCCATTTACTTTTCTTCTCAAGTAATCAAGCAGTCTAATTGAATACGTTTTAACTAAGACTAGTTGTAATTGTTGTAATTGTAATAAACTGTTGTTGTTGTTGTTTTTCTTTTTTTTTTTAGTAACGCGTACAAGATCCACAATTACGAAGTCTTCGCAATACGCGATCACAATTTCTCGAATCAACGGTCGCGTATACAGTACACGCGGCGATTTCTGGAAACGAGATTTTATGCTCTCTCGGACGTTGCAAGTCGAGTTCTCTACCGGCTTGCTCGGACGAGCCGTTTTCCACCTCCACAGGAGCGTGAGTTTCAGCTCGGCGCGCGGCGACCATAATTCATTTTGAAGCGGGTCACTAGCACGAGTTGTGAGAGTAACTCACGGTCCGTCCGAAACAACGACCCCGATGAGGTTGAAACGAACGTGGTCCACGTTCGTTCGCTTCCAGCGGTGCCAGGGCAGAAACAGCGCGCGGGAATCGTCGGTCGTGGACCAAGGAATGTTCCCGACTTGTCTTTCGCTTCGACGCTTCCCTACAATATTATAGACCATCCCACCAATTGAAGTCTGCACGCTGCCATCTTCTGTCTATACTGGCAAAACGGCAGAACGCGTTCCCGACTTCTCTTTCGCTTCGACGCTTCCCTACATTCTTATAGACCATTCCAGTAATCGACTTCTGCGTGCTTCCCTCCTTTTTCTACTGGGCTATGGAGCACATTCTGGGCATGCGCGTTAGATCTCTTCTGCGAAGTGTCACGTGTTGCGCTCGCGCTCGTGATATCATGTATATATCCGCAAGGACTCTATGTAGAATCACCGACAGTATATGAGAACGGAAAGGAGGTCCTTCTCCTGTCCCGCGTCCCATCTAGCGCGATGCTTTCTGCACTCGGTGGCACTTCGTGGCGCCTCGTGAACTTCGAGCGTGCCCGCGAAGCCGAAGCATCGTGGAAGGCAACACGAGCGCGTGCTGGAAACCGGACATCGCAGTCGCCACGCTTCAAATTTCACGGCAAAAAAAGAATAAAAAAAGGCTGGCAAGAAAATAAAAAAAAAGGATTATGTCCGTGAAGGCGTTAAAAACCTTGGCAATATATTAACGACACGATATATTAAAAAGCGGCTACTGCTTCAGAAAAAAAAAAGGATACAACCGGAGTAACGTGAAAGTAAATCGTTACTTTTGAGCTTAAGTAACCCGTTCCTGTTCATTTTCGGTGACGGGTAACTTACTTAGTTACTACTTGAGCGAGTGACACAGTAACGGCATTTGTACTCGTTTTCACCTCAAAAACCGCAGTGAAAGAAGTTCGGTTCACGCGGAAGTGAAAACAAGTATAGCCGCCTTCATTTTTTTTTTTTTTTTCATTTTTGTTTAGTACAGTTGAACATGTCTGCTGAATACAATTAAGGAACAAGAACAAGGTGGAAAGTTGGGCAAGTTGGTTGATGGTCATATTGAATGGGTTAAAACAGCGCAAAAAAGACGAAGGACCAGTAAAAGGAAACACACAGACACAGCGCTGTGTCTGTGTGTTTCCTTTTACTGGTCCTTCGTCTCTTTTGCGCTGTTTTAACCCATTCAATATGACAATTAAGGAAACGATTGAGCAAGTGAACATCTTGTAAGCCTATAGTTTGAACACGAGACACGAGATTTAAAGTATAGGGAATACGCGCTGTGTCTGAATGTTCAGTATAGAATGAAAGAGGTCCACGTGTTCGCGAGAACACGGTATTGAGGAGACTTGTGTGACTACAGGTTGGGAAGTGCCCACTTCTGTATGTGGCTGTATAGGTCAGAGCACGAAAGCATTAATATATAAACATACATATATATATATACACACATCACGGGCACTTTTTCATCATTGTGATGCAGGACGGCGGAGCCATCCTGGCTCCGCCGTATATATTGGCTTTCGGCGGCTTCGTAAAACTTTGATTCATTGGATTAAGTGCGGTTCATTAATCTGCATATGTTCGTTTATATATATAGTGTGTGTGAGCGTGTGTGCGTTAGTGTGTGTGTTTGTGTGTGTAGTGAAAATAACATTACACGTGTTTACAGTAAAACAAAACGACTTCAAGGACGAGACGCGACTGTCACGGTTTGCTGCGGTCAAAAGTGGAACTGTGTTCTCGAGCTCACCTTTGAGAGAAAAGTGAAGATCTATAGGACAACGTTGATACCGAGTCCTAACCAATGCATTCAAGGTAGAATGCTAATCATAGGAGGGTACAGCACTCGAAGCCTTACTGTGTTTTGTATCAGTATAGAGTGCGGATGCCACACCTTCGTCTTCAGCGCCAGCACGCGGAAGGAACAGCACACACGAACCACATGGAAAACGATGAGGTATACACGAAAGGCACATGTCGACGCTATTCACCCCGAAACTCTGGAACAAACGGCTATGAGCATCTTTGGTATATATCATGAAGAGACAAGCGTCTGTTCGTCTTTTTTCTTGTATTCTCGATGTATTAATTGTTGTGCATATGGCGAGTTTTCTAATTCACACATCCAGTTAGTGTTTTTATGTTGCGGCTGGAATGACGTAGCTGGCACCTCCGAGTCAATGCCAAAATTCCTATTGGTTTTCAAAGATGGGGAAGGAGAGGTAGAAGAGTGGGACCAAAACACAATTAGTCGTTCGGTGTTTCGACAGCAAGAGTTCAGTGTGCCGTAGCGTGTCAATACGTTGTATAGGTGAGGCATTTAGCCAGCGCAGTACGATCGCTAGCCTTGGAAACTTTAACGTACACCACGCAGTGATACATGACCGCAGGCCGGCATACGATGCTCATCCAAATCGAAAAGGGCAGGGGCGGAGATTGAATCCAGGATCGCTGGGTTCTGCAGCGCGAGCTTTCGCTACACATGCTCCGAACCTCGGTGCACCAACTCAACCAGTCGCCGACTTCCCAAGACCGTATCGGTGTTTCGATGTATCGGGAAAGAAGAGCGAGAATAGCGATACTACAAAAGCAAACAAATCAATCGTCGGATGTTTAGGCAGTGTCTCGTTAGTCTGGCAGAGTATGGCGACCTTGTTATACGGACTGTGGATGAGCCATTTGTGCAGTGGAGTAAAAGTGAGACCGAAAATTAGTCGTCAGATGAGAATTCTAGCCAGTGAAGTATGACTGCTAGTGTGGGGCCTTTAACGTGCATCACTTACTAGTGATACAAGACGGCACGCCGGTACGGCGCTCATCCAGATCGAACCGGGCAGGTGAGGAGACTGGATCCAGAATCGCGTCGTTCTGCAGCGCGATAGCGCCGACCACATACCCCCTACAAAAAAGCGAAAGCAAACACGCTGGAAAGAGGAGAAACAGAAAGAAGGGGAATCTCACTCACGTCCTGGAAATCTGCCATGTCAGCGTGGTGGTGATAAATTCCAACGCTGCTGCTGCTGCTGCCCGCTTGGGAAGGCGGCGGCGGCGGCGTGGGCAGGAAAAACAGAGTCGCCACGCTCGTCATGGGGGGCAGGACAGCTCACCGGGGGCTCCCTTCCTCAGCGACGCCGAACCCTGCGGCCAGACCGGCGCTCGCCACCGGCACGCGGTCCGCCACGGCCACCGCCACGCTCCATACCAACGCGCACGTGCACGCTTCGTCTTCCTTCGCAACCACACGGGAACCAGGCGCGCTCGACCGCGCACCACCGACTGCGACGCACCTCGTGGCCGACTGAACACCCCTCCGCTCCGGGAGAAAAAAAAATTTAAAAGAATAAGCACGCTCTCTCCACTGGGGAAAAAACGTAACGCCGGTCTACGGTGAGGGCGTTGCGTCGCATCGGGCGGAGCAGCCAGGGATGATGAGTCGGAGAGGGCCGATCTTCGACGCCCGGCCGACTCGGCGGTCCGTCCCCGAGGGGCCTCCCCCTGGTGCTCCGGTTTACTTCGCCGAGAACCGCGACGGCCGCTGAGGGCCTTCTTCACCAATCCGGCGCTGAGAACGTGTCACGTGATTGCGCGCTACCGGGTGTCGCTGCTGCCTTTTTCCACGAAGAGCACGTGACACCTACACTGCGTCTGATTGGCTGCCGAAGTTCGTAACGTTGGCTGTGGTTCATCGTTTGGGGAAACGGAGTTTGGTCGCACGGAGGCGGCTCCTCTGGTCGTCGATCGGTTGCCGGTTGTGTCGATCGATGCACGTGCCGCCGGGTTTTTGGGGAGGGGAGGAAAGTTAAAGGCGGGTCGGGGTTTGAGCCGCGGTTTGGGATTCTGTGCGGGTTTTCCGAGCGCGGACTGAAAGTCGGAGAGTGGCGGTGTGGCGGGGTTGTTTTCGGTGTCGCGGCGGGAGGTTTTGTGTGCGAGCGTGTGCGTGTTTGGTGAGTGATCGGGGAAGCTGGAATCGGGGGGTGGATTGGTTTAGGTTTGATTTAGGCGGAGTGAGTTCCGGGGGTTTAGGTCGTGAAAGCCCGCGGAGTTCAATTGGGAGTGTTGGAGGTTGGTTTCGGTGTCGGTCGGGTGATGAGCACGAAACGTTTCACGCTACCGACGATGGGTAGGACAAAGTTGCCGAGTCACGTCTCGACCTCGAACCAACGTGAGTGTTTGTGTTGCTTCCTTTTCAGGTGTAGCGAATTTTGTGTGTGTGTGCCAGTGTCGTCGACCCCGATTCGCGAGTATACCTTCGTCTGAAGCCGTGTTGTGTACGTCGCTAGAACCGAACTGTGAACATATGTAACAACGGCAGAGGAAAGACACGTTAATATCCTGCGTTTCTTTCTCTAGTTATTATATGCCCTTTAAGAAAAGTGTCAAAAATCGAGGCGCGCGTTAGTTTAAAAATATTTTAACGCTGCTTCGCGTTTTCTTTTTTTTTTTTTTGCATATATCTTAGGTTTGAGTACTTCTATATTATATTTATTTGCTCAGCAACAGTGAAGAAGCTACGTGCGAAGTGAAGACACCCACTCTTCCTCCTCTCCCTCCTTCCCGTCTTGTTGGGGGAAGGTGACGGCGAATCGTGATACTTTGGAATACACATCGTGTCAAACTCACTGCAAGCTTTTTATAGACTTGCTCACCTATTTTTAAACGAGTCGCTAGTGAACCATCAAAATATCTATAAATATAACGCCGCCTTGACATAAGCCTTTCAATCATTTCATTTGTGTCCGCTCAACTACCATCTACATGAAACCCGGTCCAAAGGTATGTAATTTCTCAAATTACTAAAAAAGAAAAAAAAAAACTTATTTTGTCTTTTATTGTGTTTTTCTGTACCGCTTGAGATGATGGTGAGCGTTCTTTATGGCATAATCACACTTTCACGACGACGAATAAAAGAAGAGAAAAAAAAACTGTTCGCCAACAGGTAAAGAAGCACTTTGGCAATCGTTTTTTATTATTATTTCGTTTGATTTTAGTGCTCGAATCTACCATTGAACTGCGTCACAAATGAACATGCCTCTGAAGCAAACAGTATTCAGCGAACGACTCCTCAGTTCTCCAAAAAAGATGATTCCTTTTTGTTGGCTCTCAAGGGTGAGTGTCTTTTTCGCATGACCGAAACGGAGTCACGAGATTCCTTCGCGTCGACAGTGTCGCACGCCTTCCGCACAACTCCAACTGACTCCAGCCGACGTAGTGACCAAAACACCAGAGTTAACACAGAACGTGGAATACGCATAGCACACGGTGAGTACTGTGTAGCGTTGCTGGGCTCGAAAACTTCTCACTCGTGGTCTCTTTCGGGCGCGATATTCTCCCAGGAGCAGGTGTATATATAGTACAAGATTGCAGCACCGCACACTAGAACATTTACCGGTACAAATTTCCTCCCCGCTGGTGACGGCGATGTGGATGGGCCTCGGACCCCGTGTCGAGCGTTCGTGTTCACGTCCAAATCTTCCCTATACCGGCCAAATTGTTCTCCCTACGGTGTAAACGCGAAACAACCCTCCTGTAGGTATATCGGTATATACAGACTGACAGGCTGTTTACAAACAAGTTCATGTTTGTTTGCCCACACTATGGCGCCTGGAACACGACTTCAGCTAATCTGTTTACTTGTCCACTCGGTATCTATATCGTTTCGTGTGTGTTTTGTGTTTGCTTATACGGCGGGAAGTTGTTCAGTGGGCGTCCGGTGCCTCTGCTGTAGATGGGAAATTTAGCCGGTGCAGTACCTCCACGTTGGTGTGAACCGTTAAGGTTGCTCCAGAAACGTATACTTGGTTTCAGATTAAGTCCAGACGCAGCGAACGGCGTCAAAAAGCGCGTGTCACTAGGCCTCTTCTGTTAACGATTGATTCAGCGATAACAGAACGCGCACAGGAACACGACGAACAACGCGATGGAGCGAAGCTGCCCGATTGGTCCCATGATCATGTGAGCGTCTGTAAAGGTTGTTTGGCCGCAGTGCCTAGGTGTGCGCGGGGATGGTGACTTTACAGGGGCGAATGCTGTGGTCAATGAAAAAGGTTCCCGAATCATTAAAAAAAAAAATTATTTATGAGAATAGTGAAATATTAATTTTTATATGTGCTATTAGCCTCATGATAATATTATTCTCGGAAATACGCATTACATTTCTTCGGTTGATGCCTGAAAATGTATGACTTTTTCAACTAGTTTTACGAACGGATACCAACAAATATGTCGGGCATATAGGAATAAAACGTATATACATTTCAGAGTTTAAGATCAGTGATAATTGATATTACGTTATTGCCTCCTATAACTGTATTTCTGATGTATTTCTACTGTATTTCGAATGACGTATTAGCCGTGCGACCGCTTCTTACAAGGATGGCGGCATCGGGACTTTTTTGCGACACCGTACGCGTTCTTCCTTTTCTTTGTCGAATGAACGCGTCAAGGAGCGACCCTCTGTTCGACATCTTAATTCTTAGAGGTGCTACGGCAGTTTACCAGCGTCCCGGTTTATGAACATCGCGAGAAAGGAAGCATTGAAGTGCACCTGCATAAAAAATAACTGTTTTTTTTTTTGCTACTTTTGGCAACCATTCATTTGTGTAATCACCCAGGTCAATGAAGAACACAGGTTCACCATTCGATTACGACTTAATAAAAAAAAAATACCGGGGTTGTTTTATGTTTTTAAATTTGATGAGTTCGGTAAAGAAAACGCAAGTGGTGAAAAATATTTTTATGCACGAAGAATACTGATACATACCCTAGCTACTTCTCCACAAGTCACGGCACGGGCTGAGACAATTATTATGACTTGGCACAACGTTTTAGAGATCCTACCCAAGTAAGGTTGTAGCCGGGTTCTAGGACAACCAATCGTACTGTCAACGAGACCTTATTTCGCCCAAGACGAGTGATGGGTACGAAGCTTCGGGGAGGACGAGCAGACGTCCTTGATGATGGGGAGGTCGGAAAAGTAGACATGTGCCGAGTGACCCTCTAGTTGACATCGTAATAGAATCACCGAGAACCAAAACTCATTACCTTGTAGAGTATATAGTAAATCGTCGACGGAATAACATAACTCGACCTGCACACATTCTGCCACAAACGTACGGAGTGACTCTTCCATCCTGTACGCAGACAGCCGACACTGGACTCTCGATCAGGACGTGGACGGTCGCCGTGGCGCAACCACTTCGTCTTCCTCCCGCGAGTTCACGTCCACCGCCGCGTTCCGACGAGACTTAGCGAGCGGGGTCTCGCCCTTCCGGCGGGGTTCCAGACGACGTCGCGTCTTCCTCCGGCCAGCTTCTCACACACGCTTCCGGCTCAACGCCGTATTTCATTTTTGACTGTATACACCGACTCAGCTATACCCGTTTTCGCCTCAAGAACCGTAGTAAAAAGAAAAAAAAAAAGGTCCGGCCCATCTTGAGAAAGCATTACTAATTTCCCTCTTTGTCTAGAGAATTAAGATAAATGTAAGTGCATTTTAGATTAGATATACGCTAGCTTATCAAGATGTACGTGTTCTAAACGCCAAAAGCGCCGCCTCTTGCTCAGACAACCAAATCTTGTAAGAAATATACCTCGCGAGGCGTAAAAACAATGCGCAAAACTTTTTTTTTTTTTTTTTTCGGTACAACGAGTATATATATTTACTAAATATGAAAATATCGACGTTCCACACCCACAATTTTCTCGTGGGCGCCGCCATGTCAGATCTTGGTGCAGAGCGGTCGCAACTGGTGTTTGATCATCACGATTCGAAAATGCGACTTCCTCAGCTTTCCGTGCGGTGTCATGCAGGAGGCTCGGGTGATATTGTTTTGCTCTGTCGCGAAGTGGTTTTTAACGTTTCCGGTGGACAGAAAAGCGTTTCCCCGCGATTTCAGAAAAGTCTTCGGACAATTATGCGAGCAAGTCGTCTGCTTCTTTCACAGGGGTAACGACAGGGAGCTCTGATTGGCTGGGCTTGGAACGATAGTGGGTAGACCTCAATGCTTGATGCCTTAATGTCTACCACTATCTTTTTTATTTTTTCTCAATTCCCCAAGAGGTTATCATTCTGATATCATTAGAATGCCGAGCTTATACCGTTTCGGATGTGCAAGAAGCAGACAAAGTTGAGCTGCGTAATGGCAACAACAACAACAACAATGCAGGGGGGAGCGAATAGGCTTAGGAAAGCGAGGAGATGGATCATACTTTTTGTTTTCCATGCTAGGTGGCGTGAGCTACCGCCCGTTGTAGAAAGGATACAGCCATTCGCAAACCTCCAAAAACAACGAGCGCCGTGATGATGCATTTTTGACGCCATTTGATTGGCCCGTCGGGTCGTAGTAGGTTCCCCAATGCGGTCGGACTTCGGACGGTTTTAGGGAACCGTTTTCGCACATCCGATACGGTGTAAACGACGGGCCTTCCGGTATACGAACTGTGCGTATAAGGTTCGCACATGCGCAGTTCATACCGCAGGAGGGCGCAAAAACGATTCCCTAAAATCTGTCTTTCGTCTGCAACGGAGTGGCGCCTTTCTCCCAAATCACTATCGTCGTACACATTCCGGTGTCGTCAAAACGCCGTGTTCTGATTGGCTCTGATTGAAGGATAGTGGGTATGCCTCAAAGCAAGCTGCCTTGAAGTCTACCCACTATCCTTCAATCAGAGCCAATCAGAGCTCGACATTCTGACGTCACCACAATCCCTGCAAAAAGAAGCAGACGAACTTGTGCCCCACAACGACACGGCATTCGCCGCAGACAGGGTTGCCTGACCAATGTGACTACCGTCATTCAAGGAAGAATCAGGCTTCAGACGGTGTTTGTAGGGTGTTTTTTTCTGCAATGTTTAAGCGGTGGGACAGCGGCCGAAGATGGTTTCTACCAAAAGTATACAGTGGCTCAAATCGAAGGTTGAGCAATCAAATATCTGCTCGACTTTTCGTTCCGTGTACGCGCGTAGAAAGAGACCCAACTTCCAAAACACCATCTGTATACTCGCAAGCAGACGGACTCCCACGCTCACGTGACCTCGCCGATGCCTGCGAGATTGAAACGGGACCGGTCCCATCTTTCGCGAAAGCCAAGATTGGGCACCGGGTGAGTCGAATAAAGAGCAGCAATCGATGACGAGAGAGGTTTTTTTTTTCCCCCTTTCTTTTAAGATGTGTGCGCGTTGTGTGTGTGCGTGTGTGTGTGTGGGAGGGTGGCTCTTCCGACTTTAGCGGAGCTCCCTCCTGGGGGCAGCTTTCGCCAGGCGCCGCCATGACGGATGGCGGGCGATAAGATCGCCCCGAGCCGGGCACCCTGCTGCCACGCGGAGAGCCAACTCCTGTGCGCGGACGGAGGAGCCGCCGCCGCACCGCGAGGAAAAGGTACCCGCTGTGAGGCACAATTAGGAAATCGCGGGACTTGGCCTCTATCTTTTTGTTCCGTTTCACTTTTACCTTAGCGTGGAGCACAGCAAACGCTTCGAACCATCCCGGGCAATCCACCGCTGCGAGCCCGTACCCCGTGGCCAGACGCCGCGCGCAGCGCGCATCGCGACGTCATTCACTAAAATCACGTGACGCTCAAACGGCTTTCGATTGGCTCTGATGGGTGGCAAGCGTCCGCTGCCGTAAGGTGTAAGGTCAAGCGGACCGTAGTCAGCCAAGCGCGTCCCTGGAAGAACACGAGGCTCTGGCGTTGAACGTAGCAGTATGGTGCCATGGAGCGCGTCTCCCACCGGTGTGTTTAGCGTCCTGTGCTGCCCTTACATCAAAAAGTGGTTGCAAAGTGGCAACAAATGACGTCGCAGAAACCGGAGCGTCACGCTGCTGCATGTCGCGATCCTGGCGGTTGGTCGTAGAACTGCTGGCGAACATCACGAGGGGGCGCGTGCGTCGCCGTCTTCCGGGCGTCCCAACCTCTGGCTGCCGAGGCTGCCGGGGACTGTCACATCGGAGAGCGACTTGCAGCAGGACAGGCGTCTGCAACACCACCCAGCGCTGTTGGGACGCCGCCAGGATCGCGACCGGCACGACGGCGTAACGCGTCTATGACTTCTTCGGGCGGAAACCGAGGGAGCACTTTTTCGGACGCGGTAAGCACTACAGTCGGGGACGCGTTCCCGGCACCGCGTACAGTGGTAGTTGTTGCTTCACCGAGTGGGTGTTGAAACCTTCAAACGTCCAGGATGCATTCCGTGTATTTGTTACTATGTATGTGTTGATGAATGGATGTATGCCGAAGTTCTTCGGCCCCTTCGATTCAGCGACCATGTTGTGTCACCCAAAGTCGCGCTCCCACTGCCCGTACGTCGTATACAAAAGACGCCATGTTCTACGCAGACATTATGAGAGAAGTAACTGCGGACACGGCTCGAGAATACTTGAAGCATGTTCTCTTCATACACGTGTATTCTTCGAACATGTGTGCATGTGCACGTATTCATACACATGTATTCTTCGAACATGTGTGCATGTGCACGTATTCATACACATTTATTCTTCGAGCATGTGTGTTCTTGTATGATTAACGTGACCGTCATACAAGGAAGAAGCAAGCCTCAGACAGCGCCTTCTGCAGACTGTCGTTTGGACGATAAGTGTTAGCACTTTGACCTCGACTTACATGGCGTTTCTGTGTGCTAAACATCAATAGGGCCGACTGATGTTTAGCACGAAGGACAGATTGAGCACATCAAGTGTTCGAACTGTGCCGTCGCACTGTTGATGTTTCATCTGCTTATCTGACTGGCCCACTTTAATATACGAGTACACACACCACTGCGTGGAATACACTCAGGAGCTCTCTACATCGAATAGACAAGTCGCAATTTTAAGGTAGGCAACTTTCGTTAGGTAAGAATCGAAATTATGAACCTTTTCTCGAAGTACACCGCAGAGCTCCAGAGACATTGTTCCACGTGCAGAGAGACTAAAGATCATTCGATGCATTGCGGCAGCGTTGGCGTGGTCAAACTGATTGGTGAAATTGATCTATTCAGTTAGTGCACCGAATGAACATCCTCCACCACAATTGTGATTTTGATGCCTTAAATACTAAAAGAAAAACAGAAAAAAAAAACAGACGATGGCTTGTTTGCGCTAGCAGTCAATGTACGTTCTTGGAGCGCGTCGTATTGCGCATTAAAGCGCGAAACAGATGTACGACGAAACCGTCCGATCCGACGTCCGGACTGCCGGAATGACTTTCGGTGGCGAGGGTGTTCGTAGCACCGGAGAGCGTTGAAAACCCTCGCCTCCGACCGTCGTATTGCCTGATCGGACGTCGGATCGGACGGTTTCGTCGTACATGTGTTTCGCGCTTAACACGCACGTGCGCGCAAAATATCCTATCTACGATGTCACTGTATATATTCACCCATGCAAAAGAAGATTTTACTTTTCTTTCTTTCATGGTGCATGCTGGATTCTCTACGCAGCATCTCTTGTTGAGGGCACACAGCTCAACTTATAATTTCTATGTAGCGCATCTAACAGCAGCCGCCTCCGCTTCCGTCGTGCCACCCACGCACCAATCAAAAAACGCCTCGAGATACGAAATAAAAATAAAGCAACATTAAACACCGAAAGTAAGAAAAAAGCGACGCAAAAGATGACCGAGCGAGACGTGAATGAACCGAGACGCAAACTAGCAGCGAACGTAAAGGGTAGCCAATCCCCCCATTTTCACTTTCCCCAGTCTCCTCGTCGTACCTTTCAAAACAACAACCAACAAAACAAAAACAAAAAAAAGGCTAGTTCGAACGCAACGCGAATTACAGGTTACAACACTCGCCGTTAAGAGCCGCCCCAAAGAACAAAAAACAACAACGACGACGATGATAATAATGAATAACCCGTCCACCTCACGTCTCAATCCCTCCCGGACACGAGCGCGGAGCACGGCCCTTGCGGGCGAGCCCGACCTAAGGCAGGCCTGCCGCGCGGCAGCGCGGGCGCGTGACGTCTGCCCCCCGCCCGCGCGCCCGGGCATCACCGCGGTCTTAAGACACCGTAGACTCGCAACCCGCACTTCATTCACCCCTCAACCGACAGTGGAGTGGAAGCCACGCACCCGACGGACCAATCAACAGCGTCCCCTTTCATCACCCGGCACCACTCTCCGCGCGTGGGGGTCGATGATGATGATGATTGCATACGTCTGTGTATGCGTAATGGCGGCGGGGGGGGGGGGGGGAAGAACGGAAGGGGGGCGCCCCAAGCGTCCCCCCCCCCTATTCTAAAACTCCCTCTTGCGTCGGTATGGGCCTTAGCGTGATCACGTGACGAGAGAGAAGCGTGTACGATTGGTTCTGGTCAGCAGGTAGCTTCCACCGCAGTGCCAGCTTAGGGGTGAGTGGATTGTGGATGGCCGCGGTCTTCTGGCGAGGGTTAGGCCTCTTACGGACGTCTGTGGGCCACCGGGTAGCGGCTTGTCGGGGTGTGCCCGCGCTGCCTGCCTCTGCGACGACTCCGGGCTCCTTTTGACGTGCGGCGTACAGTGTGCTGTAACGTCGGCGGTATTAAGACCCCCGCGCGCGCTCGCGCGCGCGCGCCGTATACGAACGCGAGGAGCGGCCGCTCGCTCGAGGGACAACCGGTAATTAGCGAGGGTTGAGGGCAGTCGCCGCATGCCGTTGAATCGCGAACGTATAGATATTCCCTCGTTGTTGTTTGTTTTCGTAGTTGTTCTTGTAGTGGCTGGAGCTACACTCCACGCGGTGTGTCTGTGTGTGTAAGTGTGTCGGAAAACCGACGATGAACCTGTTGGGAGGTATACCCAGTGACGGAAAGTTGGTTCCGAACGATTCGTTTTCGCCGAATCACCGTAGACGTTGCGCTTAACTGCGCCTGTTTCGGGAAGGAACTGATCGATCGTGAATAGCGGGCAGAGTTCTTCTGCAAGTGCAACTCCGACTTCGACGCAGGAGCGGCCAGGGAGCGCCTCCTCGAATCATGCTGCTGGAGTTCACGGCGTCGCGAACTCCCAGCGTCGCGAAACGATATCGACCGGAAATTTCTCTAAGTCCCGCTTCAGACGGAGCAATTTCACCCAGCAATTTGACGTCGCAACACCAGCAACACCGGCCGCCCGCGTTCACACGCAGTAACCGAATTGCTCCGACTTGCCATCATCATCATTAACTTTGATTCTTCTTTCACCATTTAGACGCCCAGCTACGCGCTAAAAATGCGTTCTTATACCTTTGAACGGTTTTGAGAATACTAACTAATTTTTCTGAAACTGTTTATTTCTGAAAACGATCCTTTCCAAACCAGAACTAAGTCTTTAGCTGTCATCATCACCACCACAGGGGTGTCACGTGAAAATATCGCGTCTCCTATTGGCTGTAGCCGCCTCAACCGTCTTCGAATTGCTCCGAGTTGCTCGCTTGTTCGAGCCGGATCCGATCTCAGCAATTCGCGTCGATCTAGGGAAAGCTAGGGAACAACCTGCCAGCAACCTCAAAACTGCTGGAAAAGTTGCCCCGTCTGAAGCGGGCCTAACAACGGCAGAAAGATTTCTGCCCACGTACGGGGCGGTGGCTTTCGGCCGAAGTGTCGAAAAAACGCGCTCTCAACCCGCCAACTCTGCGCGTCCCGACAGCATGGGACGGGCATGGAGTATAGTTTCAGTAGTCCCACACCGCGCGCGAGATATACCTGCGACAACACTTCAACGTCTCGTCAGCTCCGATCCTGCACGTGCAGCCAAAGCACAACGGAAGGCAATGAAGGCATACCGTACGCCGCCGAGCGTCACAAAGAAACGGCCTGCGATTTCTACTTGTCAATCACTATAGACTAAAACTGTGTGAAAAAATGCTTATAAACTAAGTTGAACGTGTTGAACGATTTTTACTCGCTGTGGAAGTAAATTTTCGGTTTCCGTCTAAAGCGTGTCATAAAGAATATCACCGTACTTTAGCGTCATGTCCGGGCCCTTATAGTAATGGTATTATTAAGGCCGGAAGTGGCTGAAAAATACGTCACTTCCTTCCGCTAAAAGACGCGCATGAACGAGAAAAACTGGAGCCACGCGCATCGGCGAAGACAAACGTCTTTTTCTGTCTGGCATGAACGGTAATGGCTTACACGTCGCGCCATCGCACTACGCTGGTGGCCATTGCTACTCGAGCTTGCCGAAAGAAAAAAAAAAAAACACAAATTCGGTGGTACGCACAATGCGTGCTGCAGAAGGTACGCGCTCGGGAAACAGGACCACCACAATGGCCGCCGACGTGACGTCAGTGAAAGCTATACGCACGCTCCTTGGCTTCGACGTGTTCTTGTCCGAACAGCGGTCGCGATGTAGAAGTGGCGGGCGCGTGGCCGGCGCGTGCGCGTTCCTGAGCGGCCGGGGCCGCCGCGGCGCACGCAGCGTCCCTCGAGGAACCTCGGCGTGTCCTTTCTCCGGCCCACCGGAAGCCGGTGCTTCCTTCTTCGACGCGGGAGAGTCAACACAGGATGCGGCGCCACGCCCCCCTTCGCTCTCCGACGGCGCGGCGAGCTCCGAGCGTCGAGTGCGCGGACGAGACCGTGCCGACTTTTCCGCGGGGGTCGGGACGATGAGAAGACAAGAGCCACTGCTGCTAAGCCTTCACAACACGATCGAAGACAAAAGCTTAAAACATCCGTCTAACAGTTAAAAAAAATTACACCTTTGACTTTAATTGCCACACGGTAAAACTTAATCCCAATTTTATCTGATGACATAAGGGAGTTAGAGGGGATTAATGCGTTTTAGAGGGGATTCGAAAATTTTGGAATAGGGAGCCCCAATGCTTCGGGTCACCCAAGCAGCTTGGGGCGCCGCAATGGGAATGTGCAGGCGTTCTGATCTTGCCAAATGCGCTGAATTTGGGCACGCGTCATTCCAAGGCGAATCGACAGCTTAAAGTCGGTCCGCCTTTGACCCTGAGGTATGGTGACACAGGTTGGCGCTTTAGGCAGTGCGTTTGGTATGCATTTAGCTCGCAAAAGGAACCGTTTGCCATTCGTACTGCATGCAAGTTGCACCGCTCGCAAGAGGTACCGCTTGCAAGAGGTACGCAGCGCGAATAAGCGATTGCCAGTTTTTCCAGTTTTTCTCTTTGAAACCAAGGGATGTCATCCAAGTTAATATCGCTATGCAAAGAGCTCATTTAACTCTATAATGTAAGCGATAAAATTTCGTGCTCGCTAAAAATATTTAGAAGTGAAATGCGGAAATGCGCCAATGTCGTGTTCGTGCTAATAGTGTCGCGGTGTGTACCTCTTCCAAGAGGTGCCACTTTGAAATGTTGTCACTTGAAAGAGGCTTCAATTCCAAGAGGCGTCACTTCCAAGAGGTGTCACTTCCAAAAGGCGTCACTTCCAAGAGGTATGTACCATTTGCAGGCGCTACCACTTGTAAGTGGTACCACTTGCCAAAATTTTTTATATGGGTGGGGTCTTTCACGTGCATTACGCACTATAGTGATGCACGTTACACCTCACGCCAGTATGATGCCCATCCCGATCGAAACGGGCAGAGGTGGGGGATCGAACCAAAGACCTGGGTTCTGCAGCGCGTCCTTTCGCTTGACCTGCTCCGGGCTGCGGTTCGGACCGTGCGGTAACACTCTCAGCCGCCGATCCCCATCGTAATAAGGTGTATTCACCCGAGGGAGAAATCCCGGGGATTTCTCCCCGGCACGCGAGCATCACGAGACGAAAACGCGAGGCTTTTGCACATCGCAAAACATGACGTTTTCGTCGTTGGATGCGCGTGCCGTGGAGAAATCCCCAGTATTTCTCCCTCGTGTGAATACCTCTATACAGTCAGACTTCAAAAAGAGCAAGCTTTGCGTCTCTCCCACTAACCATTTGAGACAGAGCTCGCGGTGTTCCTGACGTCCCAGCGCACTCTCGTTTCCTCCTCTCCCTCGCTTTCTATCCGCACAGTCACCGAATGAGAACGCGCGGCTTCAAGCAGACGCCTTCCGCTGCGCTTTGGCAGCGCGAGGCAGGAACTTCGGAGGCGGGACATCCGATGTTCAGCTCCCCGGCCGTTGCCACCTTGTCAGAGACTTAAGGCTGCACTAACACTGCTCCTACACCTCGTACAAAAGACGCGGTGTCCGCTACGGAAAAAGAAGCATACAGTGTTTGCTTCACGGACATTTATGGTTTCAACTGTCTGCAGGCAACGTTATAGGGGCTCTTCCCATTGCTGGAGGTGATCTCCGTCGATGATGTCGTAGATGTCGTTGTGGATGTTGTAGTTCGCGTTGTAGAGCGTAGGGGGTGTCCGTCGTCGATGTCGCCAAATCCGCGAAAAAGAACGCCGGCGCCGCCCGCGGGAACCGAACCTGCAGGTGCGTGCGCGAAGCGGTGGCATCAACGCAGAGCCACGCCACAGCGTTAAGGAAACCCGCTCTATTGAGAAGGAGATCAAGCAGTCACGCCTATAGCGTTAAACGCTTCAGCTGTGTGAACTACAAACCGTGTCATCGTGTTTGTTTTTCATCCGGGGCTAGAAGATGACGATTCTAAGGCCGCTCCTCGTGCGACTAAAGCACCGGTCAGAGCGAAGCGCTCGTGCCCAGACCGTGCTTGGGGAGCTTTAATTTCTTTGTTATGCTGTGTTAGTAAACACCGGGCTGTAAGGACAACAAGCTGAATAAAGCGCCCCCTATAGTTCGATCTCCTCCCCAACACCTGGGATTTCTGTTAGAGTAAGGAATGCCCATAGGGTGCCTACATGTCTGTCTGTCTCAGGGTGAAGACATCAATTGTTGCCCTGAATGTGCCAGCGCGTGACGCTCTCGCGCACTAGGTGCGTTACTTGGACGGTAAAATGGCGTCTATGCATTAGCCAAAGCTACGCGCTCGAGCTGAGTGACACCGGATTGCGCGCACTTCAAGATGCATAAAAAAACGATTGGGCCGAAAAATGGCTGAGATGTCACCACTCAAGCAAAAGCGCGCGTGTGTATGAAGGCACTCTAAATGCCCATACTGCAACGCGCTCCCTGGCAAAAATACGAGGAAATAGCCGATAACAAAAATGCAGCAGTAGCTCTGTCAATGCCACGAGTTCGTGCCGGGAGATGCGCTTTCACGCGCTCCTAAACAAAAAAACAAACAAACAAAGCGTTTGGAACAAGATGGTCAGATCCCATTTTGCTCCGAACGCTTTTTGTTCATGCACTCCACTGTGAGTGAAGGTGACTCCGATGCTCAACGACTTCGCCATGACCTGTGGCATCTATAGCTGTGACTGTACACCGTGGACAAACGCAGGACTGCTCGTTTTCTCGCATGACCAATGGGACAGGACCGAAGGAAGGAAACACGCCTGAAAAAAACGTTTGTATACCCTCTATTATGACGACCGCGGCTTTCGAATACGAACATCCTCGATCTCTTTCGCTGCTTCCTATAGACCTTTCCAGCAGCAGTCTCGAACGAAGCGTGCGGGGAAAAAATGCTGAGTCACTGAGCTGTGGACGCATGCACAGCGTCCGATATACCGCACAGCAGATCAACAGCGCATGCTCGGAAGGCGTTCCACGGCCCAGCAGACAAAGATGGCAGCGCGCAGGAGGCGATTTCTGCAAAGGTCTATAGACACTGGGCCCAGATGTCTGGCACCGAATAAATACCGGAGGCGTCCGAATCTCGTCTCCTCGGCCCTGCGTGCTCGCTCGGGCGGCGGAGCTCGCATCTCTCGGGGCGCCGCTCTGGCGCGCTTCCTGACCCGTGCTCCCGCGGGGGAGAGACGGAGGCGCGCGCGCGAGGCTTATCTCCTCGAGACCGGCCAGTCGCGGATAAGCGGCCGGCCACGGTGATCCGTCATCATCGTCGGACGCCCGGACGTTCCGCTAATGGGACCGGACGGCCCGCCGTGATGCACGAGCTCGAAGCCCCCGCCGCCGCAGCCGCAGCCCGCGACCGTGTATGTACAAGCACGCGACTTGGAAGACGGTCTCTGAACGCTCAGGACCAGCAGAATCGAAATTAAAGAGTCAGTAGGGCTCTTTAAAAAAACAAAAAACAAAAAAAACACTAACCTCAGGGGGGGGGGGGGGGGGGGGGGGAACTTGTTTTTAAGAACTTGCATAAAAAAGTGTCGTTAAAAGTTTTTTTTTTTTTTTTTTTTTTTTTAGCTCATTTGGTGTCCCTAGCGTCCCTTTAAAGCAGGGATCGATTTTTCCCACTTGAAGGCGGATCTCAGAGGCGGACGAACACGATTTACTTCTAAAAAAAGTATCGCGCATGTACGACCTTCTCACGCATGTGCAAGAAGTGTGCATCAAGCAGTCGCACGCCCCAGCCTTGTGGCAGCTCTTTTGTTTCACGCGGCACCCACTACGAGACGGTTCATTTTAGCTTCGTTGCGAGACCCCTGTCTAATCGCTGACCGTCTACCGAGCTCCTAGTACCATCGATTCAATGGACATGAGCCTTTGTAAAAGTTCTATGCCTCGGCGCGTAGGTGCACGTTAAGATAAAGTACTTAATACTCGTTTGAAAATATGTTTAGAGTAGTGTTCGAGTAACTTTTACTACGAACTATCTTAAGTAGAGAAAAGGTACTCTGAAGGAAGTAACAGAATTACCTTCGAAGACACTTAGGAACTATGTTGCGAGCTAGTAATAAAAGAATAAAAATCTAAAAAAAAAAAAAAGAAACGTCAAAAGGGGGTGCTGTACTTGGGGTGACCACTGAAAACCGCATTCTGCCGTGATCTGTGTGACTTTCAAGAAGCGCCCTAAATCCTGCAATTGAAGTTTACTTTGCAATAATTCGGGATATGCAAGATAATGAATGGGCGCCGAAGGATTTTGGAAACAAAGGGGACCCACGTGGTTGTAGACGCGGAACCTGCCCTGCTTTAGTTTGGCGGCAGGTTCGGCTCATGATTAGTAATAGTTGTATGTGCTATTAATAGTAATCACGTGATTAATAGCAGTTGTATATTATTTTTGATGTACTTGATTTTTTTTTTTTTCTCTATCTAGTGAGACGACATTTTCAAGCGCAAAGAAGCTGTAAACAGGCGAAGCCGCGTCGTGCGCAGGAACCACTTCCAGGAGAAGTGAGGCATTTGTGCAAGCGCAGGGCCGACAGTAGCGCCATTGAAGTGTCCTGACGTCATAGAGTTGAGTTGGTCTAGACGCAACACGTCTCGTCGCTTCCTGCCCTTCAAAACCATCGCAGCTAACCGCTTCCCACGGAGCTATACCTACCCAAAGAAACACCGCCTCCCACTTCCGAAACAGAGTTATTAAGAAAAGCTCCGTGTTTCGAAAACAAAACAGCAGCAACAACGACAACAACAACATCAGAAAAACGCAAACCGTCTGCTCGAACACAAACACACAGAGTTTATCCTCCCCGTCTGAATGACGCGGCGAAATCACCGAGGGTATACATATATAGGATATTCCCCTCCCGCGGTGCCATTAGCCAAAAAGCAGATGCGTTTCTTTCACGAGGGCCGTGGTCCTGCACATATACTCTCTGCTTCTCCTCATTGGGCACCTAACCGCTTATTAACCTCGAGTTTGCAACAAAAGCCTGCCCCTGCGTTTGGTTCTGTTAGGCATCACCGCTTGACTTTCAGGAGGACGCCCGGGTCCAGGGTTGCCTGCTCCGTTCACCCCTGAGCTGACGGTGCAGTGGAAGCTGTATGCTTCTTGGGACAAGTAATACGCCTCTCTTTCGTCACGTGACCACGCTCAAACCGTTAGACGCCAAAGCCTGCACGCTCTGACGTCATATGGCGCTGCGCAGACGCTTCATTTCGCGCAAATCTTGTTGCTGGTGTCGGCAAACGCTGATCTGTTTTCTAAAACAGCGTGCATGTTTTAGAGAGAGGGGTCGCGGGATGAAAAGGAGGCTGTTGATTGGTCCGGCGAGTGCGCGGCTCGCACCGCACTGTCAGCTTAGGGGCTGAACCGGGTGTAACGGAGTCCGAAGAAGCGATGAGCTGGCAACGAGCGGGGTTTTAATGACTCCAGCGTCGCTGCCATAGGGTTCTCATCCCGGATGGTCAAGCCGATATTTGGGGGTGGAAAGTAAAATAAAATGAAGACAAAGTCTACGGCCCGCGGAAGCGTGACGGCCCGCCCAGTTTGAAACGATTGTTCGCGTGTGTATACAGTGTAGCGTTACGGGACTTTCGGTATTTGTTGCGCGTTGTCGGTGGTCACGTGGGAACCGTAAGCAAACTGGTTTGTCTGCGGATGTGGCTGTTGATGTTGTATGCAGAGCGCAACGCAATTAGTAGTAAACAAGCTATCGCCGTCTGTTTTTTTTTACGTGAAATACGTTTTTGAGTCCCCCCTCCCCTCCCCTCTCCGCCCGCGAAAGTGTAACGACAAAACACAGATTCACCCCTGAATTTGCGTCCGGCTAAACTTAGCGGTATACGTCGGGGGCTGAAACTGTGAGACGTCACGAGACCACGTGACCGATATGTGGGGCCAATCACGTGACCACGCAAACACGTGGCCATGGTGTCACAAACCACGTGATCGTAAACTGCGCGTCCTATATACGTACGACGACCTTTGTCAATACGGACAAAGTGCTGCGCATATTGTTTACCTTTCACTCACCGCTGTATAATGCCCCGGTTCCACATTGTGCAAAAAGAACAGGCTGCAGACACTAAGTCTTTTTAGACGGGTCAGGTGGCGCAAGCTACCGCCCGTTACAAAGAGTACAGCCATTGACCTCCATCTATAATGCCAACTGTCTTAGGCGCGCTTCTTCCTCGTGGAACGGTCGTCTCACGATGGTCGCACAAACAAACTGTCGGCAGACATGTTGGCGAAGCCGTACATACGTACAACGCAAACATGTGCTTCGAACATGTCTGAGTCCTGTCCGCGAATAATTCTGTCATCGTGTATTCAGCCAGTCTTTTGATCTAATAAATAAGTAATTAGGGTCCTTAATTTGTTATAGCTTTTTTTTGTTTTGTTTTTTTTTTGTAAAATTTCACATTTCTCGATATTTTCACCCCGAACGTGTATCTCGAAAATCCGTAGGAACCAAGATTTGTTTCCAGAAATTCGTAAGCTGAATGTTTTATCGAGTTTCAAGATTGCTCTGCTCCGAAATTGTTTCCTTGGAAACAAAGGGTTGGCGGGCACACGTGCGCTATTCCTCTCCAGACTTCGGAAACGAACCTATGCGCAGCCAAAGTTCGTCTGGTTCCTGTTTAGGGGTTGTGGTGACGTCAGAACGAAGCCGAGCTCTGATTGGCTCTGATTGAAGGATAGTGGGTAGACCTCAAGGCAGCTTGCTTTGAGGCATACCCACCATCCTTCAATGAGAGCCAATCACAGCTCGGTGTCGTTCTGACGTCACCAGAACTCCTGCGCAAGAAGAAGACAACCTGCTCTCCGCATAGGTTCTGTTAACTTCAGTGAGCTGCATTGACTTAGATCCAGGCTCCAAAATGTCGCTTTTATATAGTATGAAGTATCTTTAGCCATACCCCTCTTTCTGTTTCAACAAGCGTAAAAGAAAACAAAGAAAAATAATAAATTAATTTTTCAGACTTTTTTTTTTTTTTTTTTCCGGAGGAGCAAGCAGATATTTTGTTACTGTTGGGCTGAAGGGATATTCTTGTGCATTGCAAATGCACGCGTAAGGAGTGATTTTGAAAGAGCATTGTTTGAATTAAGATATGTCCGGACACCGGACAGCATTTGGATGGAGAGAGGTAGAGAAAGAGTGAGAGAGAGAGAGATCATGCGCATGCAGAATGTTATGTAAGCAACAAGAACTATACGAAATCAAAAAGCCCGAGTGAGTTCTTATACAGCGTTCCAATGCTATCTCTTGCACACAAAACACTTATTGCGAAAAAATTATTCCATACACTGGAACCCATCAACGCTGTTCATCCCTAACTGTGCGTATTGATATATAAATATAACGTAAAAAGAATTCCACAATATATTTTTTAAAACCCCCTTTTTTTTCAATTGCTACATGGAACAAAGCACCCTATTCGCTACCCCCGAATTTTTAAAAATACGAAACCCGAAAACGAAAGACCATTTCTATGAGCGATGTGACTGAGGCAATTATATGTTGTGTTCAATACTACTACAGTCGGCGACAGGTTAAGACCAGTGTTGGGAAGTACTTTAAGTACATTGTGCTTAAAGTACTACATCGAGTAGGTTTAGGACACTTGAACTTTACTTGAAGTACATTTTCTGAGTATGTACCTGTGCTTTACTTAAAGTTTTTTTTCTGGTACTTTCCAAGGAAAGTTCGATTCCCGACTTCAAAGTACATTCCCCAAATTTGGTTTTGTTAAATTTGTATTATGAAATGATGCGTTGTCAACTCCGAAAAAATACTACCCTCACCAGAGAGGTGTGCAGATGACGCATCGCTCCGGGGCTTGTTCTGGGCGCAGCTTTCCAGTATAGCTTTTTGAACTGTCGCTACTTCTCGGTCCGTCAGCGCGAGCAAGGAGGTTGAAAATATTATGAAACCAAAACTAATCCTAATCTAGTACCTGAAACTGCGGTGCGGAACAATAAAATTTTTACGTCGCAGAAAAAAAAAAAACACAGGAGAACGTCACAATGTTTTGGCACATTCTCTTTTGTCTTTTTCTTCGACTTGAAAGTTCCTTAATTTGTTTCGCACCCCAATCTCAGGTCTTACATTATGATTAATTATCACCAGCTCGCTTTCACACTCACTGTTTTTTGTTTTTTTTTTTCATTAAAAAGGGGACACTCATTTATAGGAGGATTGCTTGCGGAAGCTACGGGACTAACGTCTTGCTCTCTCCTAGCAGATTTAAACCCCCTTCGGTGCAACAATCCAGTGCAAGCGGCGCCAAATTCAGAAGAGGGACTTTTTAATTTCGATCTATTCCTGAAAATAACTGCTCTGTGGCCACTTGACTTTATCAAATATTCTCCGCTGTTTTTGAAAATAGGTCATACACCCCTGATTACCCCTGGGCCCTGGGCAATGCATGCCATTAAAAAAATCACCGTATAGGGGAATTAAAGGACATCATGAAAGAAAGTGTTGAAAATGCTTGCACTTTACTTTTAAAGTACATTTTATTTATAGTACTTTACTTTAAGTATAATGCACCCAGTGTACTTACTACTTTACTTAAACTACATCACGTCTCATTTCTTTGTACTTTACTTGAAGTACCTTTTAGGTGTACCTTACCCAACACTGGATAAGATCAAAGGACAATAGCATGAGAGGGACAGGACAATCGCTAGCTTTCCTTCCTTTTCATTTTCCTATCTTCTTGCGCTACTGTATGTAAGAATTAAGCAACTATAGCCCAGCGGGAAGTTCCTCCCACCTCTAGGGCAGGCGACCTCCTCTCCTCCGTTCGCTCTTCTGAAAAGAGGTAGGACGAGCTTACCCTAAACCCTTAACCTGTCACCGACTATAGTCTGCTGGCGGAAAACCAATTTAAGAAGTCTTAAATTCGATGTTGGACGTCTCATCTGAGTTCGAGTGGAATGTCACGAAGCACCTGCGTTCTATTCACGCACAGTATATGTCGCGGCGAGTGCGTATCACAACCCGCATTTGTATGTCGACGTGTTGGGTAAAGAATACTGTACTGCGGCTGCCTGGTACAGTGGACTTTCATTTATATCAAGTTTCTGGCGTTCATTTTTTTTTATTTCTTTCTTTATTATTTTAGGATTCTAGGACTCGGGCGTCACTGGAAAAACCGCGGGCCGCGGTCTTTCCAGTAATACCCGGACCGTCGGCCCGCTCCTACCAACACAAAAAATAAGTGCTCGAAGAAAATCGTCGCCGCGACATGCACCAAGAGCGCAAACCAAGATATAAGAAAGAATGTGAGGAAACTGTAGTGTTGTGCGAATATTCGAATTTTCGGATAGTAGTTTCGAATGATACACTATTCGATATCCGGTTCGAGATTAACTTTGATATTCGTGTTTTTTCGAAGTGTTGACCACGGCGGGGTAGTCCCGTTGAGCGCGCTTCTTACCAAACACCGGTGCACTGCGGAGAAGCAAACCCGCAAAGCTCTCTTTCGCGGGTGTTGCTTCTTCGCAGTGCACTGGTGCTCGCTAAGAAGCGCGATCAACGGGGCTAAACCGCCGCGATGCACACTTATGGTGAATTCCACTCGTAGATCCGGAGCGCTTTCCAAAATCCGCGAGGGAGGCAAACTTCCGCTCCGTGGGACCCGCTCCAAATCGACGAGGGGAAGATAAACTCGCATTTTTGGAGCGACCTCACCTACACTCCTCCCCGCCGCTTCCCCCTCCGCCGTTCAAAATGGCCGCTGCTCGAACTTGACGAGCCCACCAACGCCTCAGCCGACTGATCTTTCCGACGACTAGTGACAACTGTCACTGCTTAGCTGCAGAAATAACACGCGACACAGGCCGGGCGAAATTATACGTACCACGGCGCCCATGTCCCAAATAACGAAGACGTCCGCGTTCGTCACAGTCGCATACCTTTTGGCCGCGTCGAAGCGGCGGGACACACACAGCGATTGCCAGCGGCTGCGGTGGAGTTCAGATTTTTGGTACGACTTTAATAAACACAGAGGTAACAAACCATCACTTGCACGGTCCTTTCCTAACCTCTTCTTGCTTTATTGCACGGAAAAACGCCGGCGGAATTCAGTGTAAAAAGGTAAGCAATTATTGGTTGCAGAATGAACAGGCCTATAACCATTGCGTCTGCCTCCGACTTTTCTGTCGTTCTCTTTCTCGTTCTTCCTCTCACGATCACAGATGTCAGCGCTTACGATTTACCACGCTCCACAGTCCCGGCTGTGTATCCCTGATCTATGCTAGGTAGAAGCGTTGGAGCCGTCACAATCCCGCGTAAACAACCGACGCACCCGAACAGATCCAACTCGACGACCCGAACGTGGCCCGACCGGCCCGCCGACCTTGCCACCCTCGCCGCGCGTGCGCACTGCCGATTTAGAAGGAAATGACGTCTAGTCAACTTCCGGAAAGATCTGTGATATCCCGCAGAGCAAGTTCGGCGGGGTTTGAGGCGCTCCATGAAGCGGGCGCTGGCAGAGATCTACGAGCGGAAGATGACCAACTCGAGCCAGATCTGCCAGAGGAATATGCGCGCTCCAAACGTAGCGCTTTGAGCGCTCGAGATCTGCGAGCGGAATTCACCATTAGAAAACCACAATTATCGCAGTCACGTTCTTAAAAGAAAAGTTCACCTTCAAAGCGGTATGGTGCACACGCGCACATTCACAAAGTTTATAACTTTGTGAATGTTGATGTCCACACTACAGTAAAATTTTCAAAACTAAACTGTGGCTATTATGCAAGAGTATATGTTAGGCAGAGATGTTCTGACAGCCTCTGTTCATGATTCATGATTTTCTTTCTTGATTTCTCGAATTCTAGAAGCAAGAAGATTTATAAATTTCCTCGATTAGGCATAGCTGGGCATCTTTATAGGTTTAATTTTAAGAAAGTAACGCGTTCTTTTCTCGTAACTCCAAATGTATGTCGTTGTTGTTTTTCTTTTTTTACGCAGTGACAGCTTTCTTTTTTCTTTTTTTCGTCATTAAGAATTCCTCGAATCGTAACGCGTTCGTTCGGGGATAAGTGCGGCTATACTGACATAGCTTGTGCACATCTTTCTGTGATCTATCTGACGCTATTTTGTCGTCCAAATTACAAGCGCGAAAGAAAGTAACTAGGTAAAAGTAAGGCGTTACATGTAACTGGTTCCGTACAAGACTGCTCTCGGGCCAAATATGAACCCCTCTGCCGAACGAAGCGAGGGTCCGTGGTCCGGTTTGCGCGCACCTCGCGCAGCAAAGAGAGAGATGGGACGGGTATAGGCGACGAGGACCGGAAGCGGCAAACGCCGCCGTCTCCTCGACAGGACCACGTGCCCCCGCGCGTGACACCTAATGATCCGAAACCACAACCGGAATGAAGACACCTCTCCGCCGCGGCACCCTCGGCGGCGACGGGGGCGACGTCGAAGCCGAGCAGTACCACCGCCAAGATGACGTTCGACGGACCGTGACACCCGACTGAGGGGGAGAAGGTCTCCTGTACGACTATGCTTGGAAGGGGGGGGGGGGGGGGGGGGGGGGGGGGGGCGTCCGGTCGGCGTTGCGACGCTGCCAACGGTTCTGCTTGACATCGGTGTCGCGCGGCCGACAGTCCTTCCCAATAGCTTTATAATAGGAACGGGATCCCGTATACATGGTTCGTGCTTGACGTCAACGGGCTATGCGCGTGGTCAATCTTACCCTTTCTTGCCGAGAAGAGAATGTATGCTGGCGAAGGTGTGTGCTCGGGAGCGAGACAACCGCAATAAACATTCGTGCAAATGCACCCGACCGGAGGTTTGGGGGTCAGATCAGGAGTGAGCCAGATAAGCTTTCGCGCCGATTACGTGCGGAGAGCTTGCACGTAACATCTTGCGTTGTAGTTGAGAAGATAAGTAGAAGAACTGACCCTGGGCTTCTAGAACAGAGGCGGAGGAAGAAACCGCGCAGTCAGAGCCTCAGCGAGAAACCTCTGCCTCGCGCAGCCAGATACGGCCCTATCTTGTACGAACCGAAACGAAAACCGCGCAGGCAACAGAGGACGCAAAGAAGAGACTAAAAAGACGATGTAATTAAGCAGGTAGGCGGCGGCTAATCAGATTTAATTGGGTTCATTAGACCTCACGAGGCTCTGACAGTGCAGCTACGTGTACCCCCCCCCCCCCCCCCTTTTACATTATCTCTCTCTCTCTCCCTTCCTTCCTCTAACCGCAGCCCCAGCCGACTCCTTCGGACAACCCGAAACAACTCCTCACAACACCGGACGTCGGTTTGCGTCCCCGACTCGCGGCGGCGTTGGGTCCGTCCGCGCAACGACCACCCGCCGGCAAAGAGGGGGGGGCACCCCCACCGCCCCCGCAGACGCCGGCGGGGGCCGCCGCGGCTCCCCGACCCCCCACCGAGCCGAGAAAGAGAGGGGGGGGGCTGCCTGCTCCGATGTTCATCCCAGGTAGATGCGCTCGTGCCTGCCTCCCTGCTCCTTCGGACAGCGCCTGCCGCCAGGACCCATTAAGTGCGCCCCCTCTGATCCACGTCGGTCTCTTCGCAGCCTTCTACGCGGTCACTCGGACCGCATAAAAGGCTAGGGACGCGCTAAAAACAACCGCTCTCCGCGTCCACCGCCGTTTAGCGACTCGGACAACGCGGTTAAACCGTTGAGAACGCGTGCGCGTATCGGCGCCATCTTGGGTCAACGGATTCAATCGAGCGTCGGTCATTAGCGATGACGATGCATTTTGTTGTTGTTTTTGTTTCGCTAGAGTGTGGGAGTGTGTCGCGCGGGGCATAGCTTCGCTTCGGTCCAAGTAGGGGCGCAAAACGCAGCGCGCAAACGACGGCTTCCGAGGTCGGTTCGGACCGTAAACGGTAGTGCGCAGAAGAAAGGTTATGGAGGAGAAGAGTCACCTCGGCGCGGTGTAATGGCGGAGAGCGTGGTCTTCTAACGACGAGCGGCGGTTTAGAGCATGCGAGGTGGCGCTCTATGGCGCGGCGCGGTCGGCGGTTTTGCTGCTACACCGTAGTTTTGCGGCGCGGCGGAGGTCATTTGCGGTGCTCGACACGGTGGCTTACCGTGCGCGTGTGGACTTCGTGCGCGTGGGTGTTCTTTCTTTATTATTGTTATTATTCTTAGGAAGACGCGCGCTTTGTTGCTTATGTCCGGACGGAACCGTTTAGTGAAAAAAAGGGAAAGGGAAAACAGACTTGGAATAAAGACTAAACTGCCCTTTTCTTAGCTGTATTTTTTTTATTGCGTGTGCGTTTGTTTGTGATCTGTGTGGTCGGATGTGTCTCAACTGTTCCGAGAGCGCAGGTGGTTTGGGTTCCTCCTCGGGGACAATTTGGGTGTGTTCTTGAGGGACAATCCCTGTCTGGATCATAGTTATTTTCTTCGCGGTGGTCACTACTAACGGCTCACACCTAATGTCTTCGTGAGTCGTGACAAAGGATAGATAAAGTCATCTCGTATACCGAAGGACGGGTTCACCAGACGCTATTTCGGAAGTTTCGGCCGCACAGTCTAGATTATTGCAACGATACAAATATATATATGCGTTTGCATTAGAATGCTGGTTCTGACGAAAACCCGGTGGTGTCTTCCGTTTGTCAGCGTCGTAGGAGAGGAAGAAAGAGAGCGAGAGGGCGACGCGTGCGACGCTCCCATTGGTCCGAAGCGCTGACATCAACAAGCGTCAACCTTTCCCTCCCTCCCTGGCACTGACAAACTGACAGACACCGCCGGGCCTTCCTCAAAACGAGCCCTTTCGTTTTCGGCAAAGTCACGCGCAACGCTAGCGCGGAGTCAGAGAGGAGGAGGCGCCATGCAACACCTCCTAGACAACAAAGCCATAGTGCTGAAGGAGATGGCGTCACCAGAGAAGACGAACGCTAGACACAGATTCGAAACGAGCGCTGCGTCAGCACTCCGCTTCCAGTCAAGTTTGAGCCGAACCTTGACGCAACCGTCGTGTCCATTCTGTGTCCTGCGTTGGCACTTCTCTGATGACGCCATCGCATTCACCACTACGGCTTTGTTATCTAGGAGCTGTTGCACCACGGCGCGGTGGTGGAACGCGGGCGTGCACAGTTGCCGCTCTGCCGTCGCCGGTTGTTCTTCACTCTGGGGTTTACGTAGAAGCTGTGCGTGGGCTTTGTTTGTGTCGTTAAAACGATGGATGCGGTTCTCTTCACGAGTGATATGGATGCGGTTCTTTCCACGAGTAGTATGAAGGCGGCTCTTTCCAAGAGTGACATGGATGACCGTATCCAAGGGCGTCGAGGTACTCTGACAGGCAGAGTACAGAAAAGGGGGAGAAAAAAATACAGGAAGATCCATTGGTGGATTCTTGGGGAACCCGTTGGCATGACCTTTGGGAAACGCTAATACTGACCCCGTAACGAGACCAAAGAGGCGCAGCAAAAAATAGAGGAATCAAAAGAGAAAGCAAAGAAGTGAAGAGGTCAGCGTATACGTTTCTCAAAGGGGAATCTGTGTGGCGTTTCCAAAGGTCATGCTAAAGTTTTTCCTATGAATCCACCAATAAATCTTCCTCTAGTTGTTTTTTTTTTTTTAGTGTGATTGATTTTGGCCGGTGATACCCCACGCACGAAGATAACCAGTGTCGTGACGAAGCACTTTTACCGCTCCTTGATTGTCTGCGCTCGGACTTCCCGTGAAGCGCACTAAAGTCTCGACTGGCACGCCACCGCTGCACGAGCGTTCGTACAGATAGGCTCGAAACAAATGCAAGAAGCTCTCACACGTAGTGTATCTGCGTGTTAGTCCACCGTCAGGTTTTCTTTTAATGACTCTCACCCGTCCGCTGCTTGCGGTATTGTTCACATGAATCACATCTCCCAACGCGCACCTATGTATGTAATATTTTCTCTCTCTCTCTCTCTTTCTACCCGGCGGGAGTTTATGGCCAATAACGTTCGGTCATTCCGCCAGGCACTCTTCTGGCGGTACAGTTCATTTTTCCTTGTCGTCTGCTATAGTGTTCTGCCAGGTACCAGTTTCGGTATGGTTCACACGTAGGCCCGAAAGATAATTACGAAACCAAAACGAACACCGACACACACATACACGTACACACGAAGAGAAGGCCTCCCCCAACGAAACAAACTCACCGTAACGTCAAAACATCCATCTGCGGCTGGCCACTATACAAGTGTAACAACAACAGCAATAATACTCGGAGCGGTGCGTGCACCGACGAAATACGGCTAATCACGTGGACCCATTCTGTCCGCGGGACGGCAGGTAGACAAAGGAAACTATAACACCTCCAACACTCACTCACACAAACCAGACGAACAAAGTAAACCCCCTCCCCCTTTTTGCGGCACAGAGAGCAAAAAGAAATAAAAAAAAACGCAAAGAAATAAAAAGAAAAAACTAAAACGAAAGCTCGCGACGTGGAAGGAACATGAAATCAGCCAAAGCGGTGCATATTCGAAACCCAATCCCGTGGCCGTGCCCCCCCCCTCCCCCCCCCCCCCCCCCCCCCCACGGAAAAAAGGGGGGGGGGGCAGGGGCAGGCAGCGGGGGGCCTCATTTGCATGCCGTCGGCGCGGGACAACGTTAATTGTCGGCGCACCCTTATTTCTTAGTCTTCTTCATTTCGTTGTGTTGTTTTTGTTTTGTTTTCTTAATCCCTGAGCGCTAACGCGCCTATTCTGTTTTCGTGGAAGAAGCGTGCAGCGGTTCGTCATCGGTCTCGTAAACTGCGTGTATTAAGTTTTTGTTTGTTTGTTTGTTTTCGGGGCGGCGAAGACGCGGCAGCGCGAGGGTTTTTAGGATGCGACCGGTCGCAGTCCTTGCGTGGGCGGTTGACGCGCGCTTCCTCCGTGTGTGAGGCGCCCACGCGATTTTCGCATCGCTCGCCTCGTAGTCGCTCCGTTCGAAAGCTAAGCTGGGACAGTACGGGTGGAAGCTATGCACCCGCCGGAACCAATCAGATTCGCCTCCCGTGTAACGCCCGACTCCGCTCTCCTCGCGCACGAAGAATTTCGGAGAACGCGATCACGTGGGGACAAACTCGAGAGCTGATTGGTCCGGCAAGGACGTAGCTTCCACCGCGCTGTCAGCTTAGCGATGGATAGACGGATAGTTGCTGGGCACAATCATCGCTCGGGCGCATCAAGCGACGTCGTCAAGAACTTAGCTGGCTGTCCGATGAACCGAGAAATAAAAGAGAGAAAAAAAAAGCGATCACGTAAACGCAAAAGAAGACCCCATTGTGTCCGATCTTACATCACGCTGAGAACAAAGAGGGGGCAAGACACCCGGGAACGCCAATATCGCTGACTTGCGATGTTCACGTTGTAGATCCCGACTGTACTCGGATATATAGTTACAACAGGGAGCCTTGGTAGATTGTTCCGATATATCTGATAGCTCTGCCCAATAACGATATGAGGCAGGCGAAAAGGCGTCGGCAGAGTTTGGAGCACGTGGAGCCGAAGCTCGTGCCGCAGAACCCGCGGATCCCGGGCTCAGATTGGCTCAGTCCAAACCCCTGCCCGCTTTGATCTGGATGAGCATCGTATACCAGCGCGCGGTCGTGCATCAGTATAGGGAGTATTCACTGGCGGCCATTGCTGTATGCGCGGATGCTGAGCGCGTGCTGACGGCGAGCTTCCACGGTTCTTTTGCAACGTGCATTCCGGACCATCAAGAGTGCCGGTCTTATCAGCCTGTTGATGTGAGCTCGTTCTGAGCATGCGCACTAAACAGCACCCACAATTATGGCATCCAGTGAATACTCCCTATTGGCGGCGAGATGTTTTGGTGGCGCCCTCCTATGGTTACCTTTCGTGACGTCATTACCTTGCGAACAACAAGTTTGAAGGTTTGTAAATAGCATGGTGGAAGCTTGAAATCATAGCGCTCTCAAAGCAACACTGCCAACACCGTCAAAATTGAAGTTCTTCCATTCCTCTTATTTCCGTCAATGGAAAATCCTTTGCTGACGTCATTGGCAGCATTCGGCCTATCGTGGAAGACCGATCACAGCGACGCTTTCGATCGCTCACGTCACCAATACTTCGTGCTGCTGGCGGTGGTTCTGCGCTGCCAAATTTATCGTCTGCAGTGGGTGCCATATCTGGCAGACTAAACTCCAGCTGTCTAAACAACTCACGACTATTTTTTTTTTCGCTACTCGTGAAAATCAATAGTGTACCTTTCATCTATAAAGTTCAAAGTTAGTACAGTTCTATATGTGTTTGTTTCGAAATAACAATTAAGAGTTGTAACGTTAAACAGCACGGCAGCTTCTCCGTTGAGCTTCCTCATATTGTAAGGAAACAAACGGTGGTCTTCGTGCACACCAGCGCGGAGTGTACGCTCTGAACAACGGCGATTCTCATGAAACGCATATCGACACCCTTGCGGTGCGCTATAGCAGTCCTCACATGAGCATCCTGTCGTCGAAGTTTGCGGTTCTTTGTTCGCGTGACGTTGCCCTGAGGTTAGGCGTTGCCTTCGTGTCGGTTCGCCTTTGGGGTGTGCAATGACACCCACTCGAGAAATTTAAGCCCGGGCATTAACCTCGAGCGTGCACTGGCAAACAAAGCACGACGGAAGGCAAAGAACTGGTGCCGCCGTCTGGGAATCCGAAAGCGACATTCTGTACATCCTGTCCTGTGTGTGACTATACTGCAGATAAAGTCAACCCTCTGACATCACGCCACTCCGGTGGCGCTGCTATCGTCACTGCGCATGCGCAGATGCCTCGTCTCGGGCGAATCTGGTTTTTGCGCACGCGCAGTGCTTACACCCGGGGCGTGCAAACGCGAGCTTGCGTACTAACAGCGTGTTGGTTGATAGCGCCGATATGCGCTCTGCCAAATTTAAATCTTACTCGAGTACATCCGAGTCACTCCCGCGTGCAGTATCGCGTGATAATGTAAAAAAAAAAAAAGTGCGACGCTGGGCGCGAGTGGGTTTTTCCGAACTCCACGGCACAAGGCCTGTCCTTTGCAGTGAGATTGAAATTTTGGAACACACCCCAGGTGACACATGACCTCCAGTCATCGGCATGCACCTATTTCCTGTGAACCAAGTTACACTTTGAACAGACCCTTTTTTGAAACCCCAGCAAGCAACACTGACGGTCGCCATTTCTTGGCGACCGCAATGAAGAGACAAAGCTGCCTATGGTTAGCGTTTGTAAGACATCAAGGAAGCATAGGACAATGTGAATGACGAAAAATTCTGGGAGCAGCCGCAGGGGTATACCTTAGGTGTAAATTTGATTGGGTTTCTTCAGTAGGTGTATACAGATGATAATAGCATGGGAACCAGAAACTACACAACCAGCAACAATAAAAAGAGAGATCAAACAGGGCTGCCCGTGCACTGTCACCCCTACTCTTCGTGATACACCTATGTGAAATGGAAGAAAAATTAGAGCAGAGAAATCTAGGTTTTGACAAAAGTTATATGGAAGCAGTGGCGTACCAACTTGTTCTTACGTGGGGGGGGGGCAAACCAGACCGCCCCCCCCCCCCCGCCCCCCATAGGCCCCAGGGCTGGGGAGCGGTGCCCTTGGTATCCCTTGGGCGTCGCCGGTCAGTGTTTGCACTGCTCAGTGGCGGCTGTTTTCAGGGTGCAAAACACATGCCTTGCTTTCCCCCCCCCCCTCTGAAAACTGGGGGGTGGGGGGGGGGCAAGCGCCCCCCTTACCCCCCCCCCCTTGGGTTGGTACGCCCATGTATGGAAGGAGAGAGGAATTACAAGTAATTCCAGGACTAATGTATGCAGACGATATAGTACTCATGGCAGATAACCGCGATACATTAGAGGAACTAACTGGAATATGTGGAAAGGAATGGGACAGTTTGAACCTGAGTTTCAGTAGTGGCAAGTCTGGAGTAATGGTGTTCAACGACGGAAAGAGGGAATCCCTGAAAATACGAGAGAGCGAAATAGACCATCTAGAAAAATACAAATATATCGCAGCACGCCTCAATCAAGGAACGAAATATCTAGAGGAACAAGAAAAATATATAATTAGAAAAAAAAAACGGGTATTATAAAACTTGAGGCATTGTGAAATTATAATATATACGAAGTGGTCAGGGGGTATATGGAAAAGAGTAATGGTGCCAGGACTGCCTTTTGGCAATGGGTTGCTGTGCATGAAATCAGAGGTTTAATCAAAATTTGTAAATGCGACAAAGGAGCGTGAGCAGGTTAGCCCTGGGAGCGCATGGGAACATACCAAATGAGGCAGCGCAGGTGGACATGGTCTAGTCGTCCTTTCAGAGCAGGGAGGCAACCAGTGAATTGATGAAAAATAATCAACTGAAATGGATGATACCAGGTGGGCACGTAAAGTATTCAAGTATCTATACATAAAAAGTTTAAACACAAAATGGATAAACCAAACCCACACCCTGACAAAAAAAAAAAAAAAAAAAAAAAAAAAACTTGAGCAGAGAAAACATTGGAGAAGAGGCGACCTCCTCTCCAGCGTTCGCTCTGTTCAAGTGGAAAGGGGTGGGAGGAGCTTCTATTTCACTCTTGACCTGTCACGGACTATAGAGGTGGTGCTTAGAAGACTAGTTCAGACAGAAAAGGAATGAAGGAAGCAGAAAGGAAGATGTGTGAGAAAAGAATGCAAGAGAGATAAACCTTAAGTCACGAGAGCTGGACATAAGAAAGAAAGCGGCTTTTGACCATACGCACGGAAGTTCTTTACTGTTCGAAGCGTGAACGTTACACGTGTTAGGGACAAAGACGTATAGGGCTAAATTTCGAGATATGGACACATTATGTGTCGTAACCCATAGTGAGTGTGAGACGCTAGTACATTTGGTTTTGAGGTGCACGGGATCTCACCCTGCCCTTCCTGAAGGAGCAACAGATGTGTCGGGTGGTCTGGGCTTCGCTGGTGATAGTGGAAGAATGGAGGAGAAAAAAAATTGTCACAAAAAGGAGGTTAGAAAATTGGTGGCCATTGTTCAGAAAAAACAAATGAGTGAAGTGAAACTAACTATAGCACAGCTGCGGGAAAGGTTTGACCAGAGGAAAATTGGCGACTCCCTCGCCGGGGGGGAAGAGGCGGAAGGAGGTCATTCTGGCGATATCTAACACTGCATTCAGGGATCGGCAAAATACATGCAAATATGTATCGAAATACAAATACAAAATACTTCGTCAAAAATGTATTTAATTACAAACCTAATTACATTTACGAAAAAGCATTTAAGTACAAGATACAAATACAACCAAATGTATTTGGTCTCCTCCAAATACTTTTCCAAATACATTCCTCAAAATTTGCGTCAGCGACCTCAGGGCACCTGCAACGAGTTTCTGGGTATCTCATTTTAATGTTGCATCTCACACTCGGGAGTTAGTTTGCGAGGCTCTAGTAACGTAATAGAAATATAATCACAAAAAAAAACAAAAAAAAAAAACGTAATCAGCTTGGACGTAATAGGTGAAAAAGTACAGAGCTTCAAGCAGCTTTTTTTTGTCGATTACGTGCTTTTTGGTATAGACCAACAAAGAACCGAGACGACCAAGACGTGCAGAACTAGCCAGAGAATTTTTTCTTGTTGGAACTCGCACCAGTTACGAAAATCTGGATGACCCGCACATTTAGAATGTTCTGGGCGTTCCAGGCAAAAATATGGATGGAAATCAGGCTGGAAAGCATCACAAGTTGTCACAGGCAGTTATTTAGCCAGTCTGCCAGTGAACGTCGATTTCGTCACTATTCTTGCCCTGGACTAGCACCGTAATCACAAAGTCACTACACGCTTGTGCTTGATTGAGAGACACTGCATTAGGTGCGGAGCGTAGCTTTCTTACTGCTCTGGACAGTGACAATAAATTTGAGGGATGTATTTTCGCCCACAAAATTGTATTTAATTACAATTGTATTTGAAATACCCACGTTTTACTATTTAAATACACACGTCAAATACATTACCCAATTTGTAATTAAATACAAATGCAAATACAAAAAGTATTTGAAATGCGTATTTCAAATACTTGTATTTGAAATACTGCCCATCCCTGATTGCATTGATCATAGTTTTAAAAAAAAAGTGAGAGAAAGAAAGAGGGGAAGCAAAGTGGTTGAGAAGGTTGAGGGAGGAATAACACTTCTGGTTTCTAGGCTAGGTGGCGCAAGCTACCGCCCGTTATAAAGGGAACAGCTGTTAGCATCAATCCGTCCATTAGGCACGAAGCGTGTGACTGGATCCGAGTCCCAATACATGTTCAGATCACGTGCCCAAAACAACGGTGAACGGGGATAATTGGCCCAGCAACTACATAATCCGTTACCAGTAATTGTAACGAAATAAACATTAAAAATTATCTCCGCAGAAAAGTAACGTGACAATTACAAAATTACCTACAAAAGTAACAGCTTACATACCAAGTCTGCCTCGAAGACAAGGCTCGCTCAATGCGTCATCGTTAGTGAAGCTGCAGGCCTTTTCGCCGACGTAGCATATTTGGTTCTCTCCCCCATCCTCGCCTGTTTCGATCAAGAGAAGCATCGTACCGGCCCGCTGTCACGTCTCACTACAACTATACGCAATGCACGTTAATTAAAGACCCCCAGGCTAGCAGTCCAGGTAGCAGTGCAGGAATTTCCTGAGGGGGGGGGGGGGGGGGGGTCAGGTGTTGGTCAGCGTCCCATTTGTATAGGAACCCCTCCCCCCCTCCCTCGTTTCACGCAATAAATTTTACACATGCAGAAATCGAGAGGGGGGTAAGGACAAACGGACCCCCCCCCCCCCCCCCCCCCCCCTGTAAATCCGCCCCCGAGTCGTACCGCACGGCCGAAATTTCTCATCGTACGCTATGCCTCAAAAGGCAGACCGACCTTACACCGTATAAACAAGAACGTCAAATTTGGTTTTTGGCTTTCTCTACCAACGATATCTCGTAAAAAAAAAAAAAAAAAGAAACATCTCGCACATTCCGTCGAGTTGACTTATTTGTTGTCTTCCTCGGGGTGACATCGAGCAAAAGCAGAGTTAGCAGACGATATCGCGTCCCGTGCAGAGCGGGGCGACCTAAAGGGACAGAGTTAAACGAGGGGGAGGACGGGCCGAGAAAGGGGGGGGGCGGCATTTCAGGACTGGTCCATTTCCGGTGGCAGTGTGCGTTTGACGAAGAGGAGAGAGAGGGTACGCGCAGCACAGCGGACTACGACGACTGGAACGTGCTTCACCGGCGGCCGGCGACTGCTCGCGACCCACGCAGTCGGTCGTGGCAGTGCCACGGAGGCTGCCGCCGAGCAAGAAGGGAGGGGAAGGGGGGCCAGAGGTCGGGCGGCCCGCAAGATCGTCGAACCTCTCGCTCGAGGGACAGGTTTCCGCGGCCCGCACGCTCTTCTTTCCCCCTCCTCTACGGAGCGGCAACGAAGAGGTTTTCTTGGGCGCGAAGCGGCGCCGCTCTCTCAATGGGCCCGCTCGCATCAATGAAAAATGCCGGCACGCGCATCGGCCGCAGAACTGGCTCGATCTCGACCGAGGGGGGGGGCCGCCGAACGCGCACCGGCCCCGATTTCCCCCCCCCCCCCCCCAAAAAGTCTTTTCATCTTTTTTTTTTTTTTTTTTTTTTTACATATATTGTATATACTTTTCGTTTATTCGTTTAATGTGTCTTCTCCGCCTTTCGATTTTCCCCTGGTTTTCTATCCGATCGGCTGAAAACTCCCTCCTGTTCATCCGGTGCTTGACTTCGATATCTTTTTTTTTTTTTTTTTCGTTTGAATTTGTCGTTGTTTTTGGTTGTCATGTCGTATCAATGAAACGAGTCTCGCGTAGCTCGCTTTCTCTGTTTATTATTTTTACTACTGTGGCGCCGCGTTTGGTTTTTACGACTGACCGAATGCTAGGCTCTTTTCTCTGAGCATTGGGAGCGAAGGCTTTTTTTTTTGTGTTGTAGTGTTGTTTATACTGTAGCCACCCGGTGTTGCTCGCTGTGGCAGTTCGTCGCATGATCTGGCGACCCTCTTTACCAGATGGAGATCGTCATTCTTGCGCGCTCCCTTTCGAAGCTTAGCTCCCAGCGCTACCAAGGCTACGGGCCAGCTAGGACCAATCAAGCTTCTCAAAAAACGCTGAATCACAACGTTTCTTTTTTTTTTTTTTTTGCCTTTGTGTTTGCGTGTGTTACCTTTTCTTTTTGCGTTTGCGCTTGCGAGTGTCACCGCCAATTGATCCAATCAACTGAGAAAAATGCGTCGTGGCATTGCCTTTTCTGTTTCTGCGTTCTTGTTTGTCTTGCAACTATAGCTTTTGTCTAACTTCAGATGAAAGGGAGTATTGTATATATTTTTCGGAGGTTGTCATCCTTCTGCTTACCGGTGAAGAAAAATGTGTACTTACCATTAAATCGGACAATCACGTAGAAAAAAATAAAAAAAGAAGGGTCGATGTTTACACGTATTTATTTATTGGAAGAATTAGATCGCAACATATAGATGGAAATCATCCATTCGTGATATGGCTCCCCCCAAAACCGAAAATATTTAGGATTTACTCCGAGAGTGTGCGACTGGCATTTGGAGCGTGCCCAGCGCACGTCCCACTAATGTAAGGAATGTAGTGCTTGTAAACATAGCAATTAAACAACGTTTTTTTTTTTTTTTTTTTTTTTTTTTTTTTTTAGGGGGGATATTAGGTAAGCGGCAGGGATGTACCGAGGGGCCTTGATACCTCTTCAACTTTCAACTGTATTGTTCTGCAGTGGAAAAAAGGGAAGAAAAAAAAAATACATAGTTTTTTTTTCTGTTTTCTTTTTTTTAAGTTTGAGCTTTGATAGCAACATTGAACCGAACTTTTTTTCTTTACATGCAGCATTGGTTCTACACATCATGCTACAGCTACAAAAAGTAGTTGCACATTTATCACTTAAAATTATGTATGGCCTAAAGTCTCTGTTTTTTTTGTTTTTTTTTAAGTTTGAGCTTTGATAGCAACATTGAACCGAACTTTTTTTTTTTTTTTTTACATACAGCGTTGGTTCTATACATCACGCTACAGCTACGAAAAGTAGATGCACATTTATCACTTGAAATTATGTATGGCCTAAAGTCGCCGGACTCAAAAAATAAAAAAATAAAAAGACATCTATCTTTTTTTTTTGCCCTTTGCCTTACCGCACGTCGCCTTCATTTTGCCGGCGTCATACATTTTCAAATTTCATCCGTGGCCGAAACCATAACGGCCACTTTCATCGACGCTCAGCCGAAAGACAAACAGCGCGTTCCCCGTGGAAAACGACGTCTACTTTTCATAGAAAACAATAAACTCCCCACCGCACTAACCCCGGAAGAGACCCGCTGACGAATCTCAAAAACTTTAAAAGCGCCGCTACCCCCCGTCTCAAGAAAAACAAAAACACGAAACCCTCAGAAACCCGGCTTAAAAATTACGACAAGAGGAAGATTCGCTCGATGATAAAAAAAAAAAGAAATAAAGAAATAAATAAAGAAAAGATGGCGGCGAGTAAGCGGCTTTTGGAGCTGCAGCAGCGGCACCTGGCGACGACGATCAACGACGGCCGACCGTGCCTTACCGCCGCCGCGCGCGCGTGCTCGCCATAGGCCTCGCTAGGCCTAGCTAGGCCTAGCCGCTAGGCCTAACCCCGCTTTCCGCTGGGCAAGCACACACACAGGTGCGCATCCGGTGGTACATGTGTACGTGCGGCGCCCAGCCGAAAATCACTTTAACCCCCCACCACTCCTCGAGCCACTCCCCCCCCCTCCAACACGCTCCCAAGTTCATCTCTCGGTCCGCAGGTAAAGATGAAAATAAAAAATAGAGGTGGAGAGAGGAAAAACAGGGAGGGAGAGTAGACCGAAGGAGGGAGAGGTCTTGCGGGGGTGCCGTCCGAGGGCTGTGGGGAACAACAAGGAATAAGAGCGCCGGAAACGAATAAGCCATACATCGTCCGCGAGATGTCTCGGGCTGTGCGCGCGTGTGTGTCTGTGCGCGTGCGTGCACGTGTGCGTAAGCATGTGCGCGTGTGTGTATATGTATGTGCGTGTGTGTGTTGTCTGGCGGAGTCGGGAAAGCGCTGTGGAGAAACTCCAACTTGGTCAGACGCCTAAATGGACCTTTTTTTTTCAGTCAACTTGTGCGCATGCGCACACCCCCTTTCCTGGCTTTGCCTTCCGCGGTCGCCATTTTTGCATGGCAAAGTTCCGGTCGACCAACCATATTCAGCTCCTATATATCTTTTTGGGCAATTCTTGTTTGAGTATACGCTAGCTAGTGTGGGCCATACAAGGCAACGAAGATAAGTACAACCGCACGATGCCAATGTATTCTGACGCGCGGAAACAAGTTGGGTTGCATTTCATTTGTAGTTCGGAGACAACTCCGCAGGGCGGCGCTCGTCATTGGAAATATTTCCATACCGCGTCTCGCGTATGAGTACGTATATTGAACCGCGGTCCCACTACGAATACATCGTACAAAAGACAGTCTGCAGCCAGTGTCTTGAGGCGCGCGTTTCTTTCTCGTGTATGACGTTCACATTGGTCAAACAAAAACTACCTGCAGACGTGTCCGAAAGCGCGTGTGAAGCCCACCTGCTTGAGACGCGTCCGCACGCACTTTTACCATTGCGTCTACAGCGAATGCCTTGTCTTTCGTATAGATGTACGAGCAGTGAACCTGCGATCTCTCTAGTCGAGTGGTTAGTTTGCGAAGTGTGGAGTTTGAGGCCAACGAACAAACATAGGTTAGCCTCGGACGCGGTTGGCACCTTTGGGCAGTGTGTAGAGTGTGGCTGGAAAGATGCTACGGATATAGTTTACTATGTCCCCGAGAGTAGAGAAACTGCTTTGCGTTGAGGTCAATGGTGAGGAGGCTGGTGCACAACCCAATCGAAAGTTCTATTTGCGAGTCTTCGCTAATTGATAACCTAAAATAATAGTCGGGGAATAATGCATCAATCGATTCGTCGATAGGGTAACCGATTAAGCGCCCATTCCTAGTCGCTTAGAACCTCATCACTTCCTTTAAGATTTTATTATGTAAATTTTCGTTCAGTGATGTGGATGATGCAGAAATAAAGTACCATATTCGATACTTTGATTACTTAGTCAATGAAATTTGACAAATGAAAACGACTTTGAGCGGAGCGGCGAGCCACACCTTCTTTCCTGTAGTATTGCTGGACCCGCGTGCGTGTGGGAGCTTCCCTGTTGTCTTTTTTTCATCCACTATAGGGATATTTGCACGACATTTAGTTCCGAGTTATCGGAAGACCTGGGAAAATAAGCGAGCGTGTCTGCAGTCCGCGAACGGGAAGCGAACGGCGACTCTCTCTCTCTCTCTTTAGAGCAGGCCTCACGCTCAATTGTTGACCGACCGCGCCCACTGGAACAACATCGTCCGGCCGCTGCATGCACGACCGCCCCCCCCCCCCCCCCCCAACCCGCGCATGCGCCTTGCGTCTACCTACACACGCGACGGTCGTCTGCTATTCACAGCATCGTCGTCTGCTACGGGAAGAAACGGTAGGGATAGGCTCTACGAAGGCTACAGCAGCTTCCTAAACTCGGTACGCGCGGACTCGTGCCGAAGTCCGTACCAATTGGACTTGTAAAACAGTCATAGCTAATAAATTGCCCCGCTGAGTGTTCGATCGTAGCCAAGGTGAGCCTCCAAAAAGCCGCGATTCGCATCGCGACTTTGTGTCCACAGCAGCATTGGGGAAATTTAATGACTGTAGAAGACATGGTGTCGACATTCAAACGACAAAAACGATGATTCGTGATAGCCGACATTATCTGCAAAATTTGGCACTCCACCAGACCTAACTATAAACTGTAAAAAAGAAAAATACAAAAATATTTATTGCCTTTTTTTTGGCCTGGTTGTGGGGTTAGTGATGATAGCGTTTCCCAACGGTCATGTTAACGGATTTCCGAAAAAAATCCACCAATAAGTCTTACTGTAATTATTTTCATCTCTTTTCTGTACTTTGCCTGTTAGAGTACGTCGCCGTCTTTAAATACCGTCATCCATATCACTCATGGAAAAAAACACATCCATACCACTCGTGGAAGAAAAGCACATCCGTATCGCGCGTGGAGGAAACCGTGTCCATCGTTTTAACTACGCACACACATCACAACCCACGCAGCGTTACTTCGCAAACCCATGAGCGAAGAACAACCGGCGACGGCAGCGCGGCAATTGAGCACGCCCGAATTCCACCGCCCCGCGGCGCGTCCCCCACTCTGGCTCCACGCCAGCTGTGCGCGTGACTTTGACGAGAACGAAAGGGCTCGTTTTCACGAAAACTCGCCGGTGTCTGTCAGTTTGTCAGCGCCGGAGAGAGAGGGAGAGGCTGACGCGTGCTGACGTCAGCTCATTCGAACCAAAGGGAACGTCGCACGCGTCACCCTCTCCCCATTCTTTTCCCTTTCTCCCCGGGTTTTCGTCAAAACGAGCGTTCTGATACTGACGCATTAAAGACCTAATGACGTTTTGCATTACATTAAGCAATGCAAAACGTCACCATTGCATTGCTTAATGTCACAACTTAGACTGCGTTTTTAGGTCTAAACATATGTTTCGGCACCGTCATTCGCTGAGCTGCCTCCACGAGTTGCGGTGATTGGCTCTCCGAGTGTTGTGCGGGAAAGTAGACACATGGGCTCTTTTTTAGAGTGTGCGATGATCATCCAGATCGAAAAGGGCAGAGGTGGGTGTTGAACCCAGGATTCCTGGGTTTCGCAGCGCGAGCTTTCGATCCACATGCTCCGAGCTGGTGTGCGCTAGACCACCATTAGAGCTTATCACCCAAAATGACCTACAGAGTTGTGCCTTTCAAGAATACAGTTGTGCACAAAAAGTAAACGAAGACACGAACGCACTCATGTCATATATAGACACTGTGGCATACGATGTCATAGTGCGTCAATTTGTGTCACAACGTCATATTAGACGTCCCAACGCACTACGTTATATATAGTATCTGAAAGAATGAGAACGGCAGAGCTTGCGTCTTTCGAACCCGCGGCCTCCAGCACGCGCTCATTGCCTTCTATCATGCTTCGGCTGCGTGACTACGATCGAGGATCATGATACGCTGAAGCATTATCGAAGGTACGAAACTCGCGCTGGAGCACTCAAAAAAAAAAGGGGGGGGGGGGGGGGGGGGGGGGGGGGGAGGTAGTCTTACACCTTTCTGTCCCATGTAATACACCCAGACTTGTACGTAACATGTTACAAGTAATGGATTACTTCTAATCGATTACATTTTACTGTAATTTTGTAACGCTTCAATTAGTTCCTTTAGGGAGTAACAATCCTTGTAATTGAATTACTTTCTTGCTATAATTGATTACAAAGTTACCCATTACAATTTTTATCAATTTCCTTTATTTTTTCTTTTTTTTTTTTTAGTGGGGGGGGTGGTGTTAGATGTGCTCAAGTCACTTCACTCTGGAAACGGTTTTTTTTTTTTTTTTTTTTTTTTTTTTTTTTTAAACATTACGCACGGGGTTTCGAGGATTAGTAGGCCACTTCACTATGCTTTGTTCCTGGGTACATTTTTTTTTTTTCTTTTGGTACACCGGAGGCTACGTTCGGGTATGAAAAATGACCTTATCCAGCCTTTTTTTAATAATGTATTTAAAGTTTTTTAAACAGCGCTCTTTTTGTTTATTTTTTTCCCAAGAAGGATTGGGTGTGTTGGCGTCGTTCACTCAGCTCTAAACAAAAACGGTCAAGGTCTTCTCTTTTTTTTTTTTTTTTCGGAACAACTGAGTTTGATGCTTTAAGGAATATGCTACCGAAATAAAAAAAAAAAAAAAAAAAAGTTGATTTAAAAGTAACGTGGGAAGTAATCGATTACTTTAGTAATTTTTTGATCATTTTTTGAGGCTGTAATTGTAATTGGTCACTTTTTACAGTTAAGTAATTGTGATTGTAATCGGTTACTTTTTTTCAGTACCGTGTACAGGTCTGAACACACCCCAAACCTTCACTTCGAAGTACAGAGCATCGACGTCGAACTGACGGTCCCAAGTTTTACGAGGGGCTTGAGAACGGTGCGGTATAACTTAATAAACAACTAGAGTACATATCAAAGACCACAGAAAAATGAAAACAGTGAGGTTTTGCAGTAAGTTCAAGAAAACCCCGATTATTATTTTTTTTTTTTTTTTTGTAGTTCTGACATTTGCATTAGCTATTTTAATAAGCCGTACCCCTCGGCTATCATGCCGCTCGTGAAAGTTGGTGCCGTCCGTTCGACGTCAATGCTCTGTGCATCAAACTGAATTTCGGGGTGTATTACACGGGACAAAGGATGTAAGACTATGCCCCCCTTTTTTTTAAAGTGAGGTAAGAGAACTGAAAGACTCCCCCTTGCCGTTCTACCCCTGTCCATGATTATAATTTGGCATCGTTACGCGCACACTGTAAAAATGACGTGACCTCCGCATTGTCCTCCGCAACTAGTTAGGCCTAGAACCTCTACACACTAGGCCTCGTGCCTGTCCAGATAGGGCTACCCTCATGAGGACCACTTTTTCTTGCAGAGAAGCCAACGCTGTACTTGTGCGCTCCGCGCACCTCGAGCGCCGATCGAGGCTGCTCACGCACGGTTTCCACATCGAAAATGTGAGAGGGAAAAAAAAAAAGAAAAGAAAAAACGTTGTCTTCGAGCATAGCGTTTTTACGAGTTAGGCCTAACAGTTCCTCTACAAGGTGTTATTGAGCGATATTCAGGCCTAAGAAAAATTCGTTTAAATGAACCAACGAACCAAATTCCTTGAAACTTCCCACAATAATGATTTTATGTGATACATTCATGTAGTCAAACTTCATAACTGTAGGCTATGGGAAAAAAATCGGAAGCCTAAAAAAATCTTTTTTTTGTGTGTGTTTTTTTTTTTTTTTTTTTTTCTGTAGAGGCAGGAACAAGTTAAAAAAAAAAGTCTGGTTGACGGATGCTACTGGCACCACTCACGCTCGGATCTGCTGGATCTGGTTTAAATGACCCCCTAAAAGACATCTTTCGAAAAGTATTAATGCACTCCTTTCACTAATGTGTTTATACGATTTTTTTTTGTACGGTTGAACTGCGTTTTGAAACGTCCTGTAATCTGCAGTTAGACCTATAGCACCTCTCAAAGTTAGGTCCAGAGCCTCTCCAAGTTAGGCCTCGCACCTCTTCAAAGTAGGCCTAGCACCCCTCCAAGTTAGGCCTAGCGTTTCTTCAAATTAGGCCTAGCGCCTCTCCAGGTTAGGCCTATAGCGGCCGACCCTCCAATTAACAGTTAGGCCTAACGCCTCTTCGCTCCGCGGCTCCCGCGGGTGCACGCGGGGACGCGGTGGCCGTGGGCGCCGCGACGCGGCACGAGGACCAGATTCCTGGGCGTGCCGCCGCCAACAGCGGTCGCGTGTCCGCCGTCCGTTCCGGCTGGACGCCGACGACGCCGCGGCCGCGGCGGCGACGGCGGCACGCGTTGTCGAGCTCGTACACGTGCCGCGACCGACGGACCGACGACGGCCAGCTTCGTTACGCGCCGGTGGCGTGCACGAGCCGCCCGTGCCGACCGTCAAGTGCACGAACGATGCCGTGTGTATACGATTACGCAGACACACACACACAGGCGCCGCGTGCCATATTAAAACCTCCTTATTACGATTGGAGTATACACATGCACACGCGGCTCGGATGGTGTTCGCAACTTTAGGTGATGCTGGATAGTGGTGCGTGACAATCAGTCTCGTAGAGAAATTTTGTGTAAAGCTGAAAGAGCCTTAACACTCCCCCCCCCCCCCTACTCCCCCCCTAAAAAAATAAGAAAAAAGAATACCGCATTTTTCGGGTACTAGTCTGTACCCGGTGCGAAGTACTAACAAAGTCGGGGTCAAAATAAAGAGTTTTTGCTTAGATAGTACGCCGTGCATATAGTCCGCACTTATAGTGCCTAGTCCGAACGTTAAAAAATTCTCACACACAGCACACCTTGACAAATGCCTTTAACTTTTTTTTTTTCTTTTTTACTGTGAACGATTTAGAAAAAAAAACATAATCATTGTATAGTCCCCGCGCGTAGATAGTTTGCATCGAGTAACATTTAAACTTATAAACAGGTAGTTGTTATCGTGCAAAACAAAATTTATGTTTGTCAACACTCTTTCAACCTTGATCCTCGCAAGCTTTCTACCAATAGCTCACTGCACTGCATAAATTTATCGTCTGCAGTGCATGCTTCACAATGTCGCCATCCCCGGCAAACTAAATCCTGCTGTCTAAACAACTATACCGACTGATGTGCGTTTTTGTCCGGTTTGTGATTGAGGTTTCGAACGCTCTGCTGGAAATTTCTCATAATTCTTGGTCTTACTTTGCAGTCACTCGAATTGTATACAGTCTTCCGTATGTAGACTAATGCGTTTCGATTAACACTTACTGTGACTGTGTTACCTTCTAAAAACGTTTACCGCAACCGTTACTTCTTTTTTGAGAACTGAAAGTTGCAACAGTAGTTCAAATACGTATACTTCTTTTTTTAACTAACGAGGTAAGTAACGACTTTACAATTACTTTTTTTTTATGTTTTAAATTTAAGAATGTCGTTCAAGCCGTGCAATTCAACTGTTAGGTACACGTAGCAGAGCGCGTTAGATGGAATACAGTTCACACGGAAAGAATAAAAACACAAAAAAAAATATACGAGGGACAGACATCCACAGTGTTTTCAAGTTTTTTTTAAAGAACTGTGTGTATAGTTTCGTATATATTCGTATATTTTCGTGTTTTTATTCTTTCCGTGTAAACTGAATTCAACTGTTCCTAGTTCTTTATGAAACTCAAGTGATCGCCGTACTCACTCTAAAACTAAAAAAAAGGGGGCGTCGTCTGACATCCTTTTCTCGAAGCACCCCCTAAAGCTTTAGTTCGACGTACAGCGAGACGTCCTCAACTTTTGCGAGGGGCTTTGTAACGGTCAGATATGCCTCTCTAAACAGTTAAAGTACGTATCAAAATCTACAGAAAAAAAAAACCAGAAAAAAAAAACCACTCAGGTTTTGCAATAGGGCCAAGAAAACTCCGATAACTTTTTTTTTAAGTCAATAACTTGTACATTAGCTATCCAGTAAGTAAAAGTTGGTATAGCGTCGGTTCAAAGCCAAAGCGTTGTACGCCGAACTGAAGTTTTGGGGTTTCTTATATGGGACAAGAGGTGTAAGAATATGCGTTTTTGTTTTCCTTCTGAGAGTGCGTTATGTTTCGAGCGTTCGCTGACGCGAAGTGCTAAACACTCGTCACGAGCGATACAAATGATGTATTCTTCCTCGCGCACTTCGTGATCTGCACTTCATGGCTGTGGATACTTAAACATACACGTGGTTACAAACGTTTGAGCAACGAAACTTAGTATATGCTTACGGGTGGGACGTGATGGTTGCAGTCGGAAGTAGCCCCCTTTGTTACCGCGATCCTTACATCTTTTCTGGGCCATCCAAGTTATTGGCCAAATCCGCGGTAGCCCAACGCGTTGAAGAAGAGCCCGCAGTGAAGATTCCAGACGACGAATGCCGAAGATTAAGTTCCACCGGAAGAGCAAAGGAAGCACCGCGGCGACTAACTCCAATGTCATTGGATCCTGGGAAAGTAGTGCCAACTGCCCCCGTGTGGTCGCGACATTGGTTCATGGTATGAACCAATGGTTCATTGGTTCATACCATGAACACGACAATGGTTCATGGTATGAACCATGGTCGCGACAATGGTTCATTGGTTCATGGTATGAACAGTTTCTCGTTTACCTCTCCATTTTAGGAGAGACGATCTAAATTAACCGGTGACGGTCTTTGCAGAGACGTTTCTTAAACACCGAGATTGTGTTCACACCGGCGAAACAAGCAGGCATCTCGCGCACCGCGACCATGCATGGGGGGGCCGGTGCTCGGTGGCATCGGAAAATAATTTATATGGCTCGAAATACTCAAATCATTGTAAGGGACAGGTCGAGCTAAGCATGACTGATAAGTCTACTTCACGCACTCTGCCCAAGACAGTTAGTTATATTGGCGAGGAACGTTTCCAGTGCCACGATGTTCCATATAACGACCTACAAGTGCGACTGGTTCAGTCGCACTTGTAGGTCACCCGTCCCCCTCTCCCAAATCATTGGGCATGATTACCTATCCCCATGCGTCGCACCAAAGAATTCCAACGTCGTTCTTATTGAAACATGTCCAAGGTACGTCGATTTGACGCGGAGGTACCTTCGGAGGCTCCTCGAACTGCTGAGTAACACCGGCAAAGAACCGCATGTCCATGCTTCAGCACCGTACACTCGTTTTCTGGCTCCGCTGTTACCTCATCTATCTACTGAAATTTTAGGCGGGAGTTTATTGCCGCAATAAAAACCGCCGCTGGCTCGTTCGAGAGAGAGCCCCGTCGCAGCGAACGCTCCATTGGAACGACGATCTTCCCCGTCGCCCAAAAGAAGAAACCGGACTCAAAAACAGGCGTCCAAGCAAATTACGCTGGAACCCACGGGGCCATTACCTCCACGACGCGGCATGCAGCCAGCGCTAACGACGATGAACATGATTTGTGGGCCACTTCCCTTCCTATATGTGTGCCCGATCGAGTCTCTCTACCGTCTTTCTAAAAAATGCAAGAAAAGAAGAAAAACAAAAGCGCTAGTGGGAGGAGCCATGACAGTCTCCACCCATCCGCATAAGCCCCGCCCCTTTCACTCCACCCGCCACCTCCTCCCTCTCTCTCTCTCCAAGTCTCGGGTTTACGACCCTGCGGTGCTGGAGGAAGCGGCAGCGCTCAGTTCGCGACATCTTATCGACTCGTCTCCGGTTCAAGGTTTCTTCCCGCGGGGCGAGGCCTGGAGACGCGACGCCCCCGGCACCCATTGGTCTCACCGCCTGGGGCAAAAAGGGGGCGGATCCTTCGCTGGCTCCGCCTTCCGCCTGCGGCGACGACGCAGTCGGCGCGCGTCAGTCGCCGACGGAACACCGGCGCGGTTAGTTTTCACGACATCGTGGTTTTCACGCACGACGTCGCGTTTGCAATCGGCGCTCGCCGCCAGGTTCAGCCGACGCGTGAGTAGTGACGACCATCGATAACTAGAATACACGCCTCTTATGACTACGCAGGGAAATAACTATACAGGACAACACAAACACATAGGCTTTTTTTATATACTTTTATGGTTTGTGTTGTAGTGTAGTAGAAATTCCAGTATCGGGTCAATTCATTGTAGCGTAACATGGTAACTGTTTATTTACGTCACGCATACTGTACCCAGTCTTTAGTGGATCAGTAGCAAGATGAATCGAAACTTTGCCCCTTCGTTATGACCATCGCATTTACATGAAAGAGTCCACTTTGTGAGTCTGTAGATTTCCGGCTGTCACCCAAACTATGTACAAATTACGGTCCAGACTTCGGAATTTATAGATGTCATTACGTTGCGAAAAGAAGTGAAGACTCGAGTGAAGCAGCTATTGTTTTCTTATTCATTTTTTTAAACGCCTCAAATAGTCACCAAGTGACCTTACTGCGTTGCGTTTCATCAATCAACCATTATTATATTATTATTATTTGCCTCAAATACACTTTAGTGCGTATGTTCCCTTCCCAAGATCATTGCTTTGTACTTTTCTTGTAATTTAACGTTGTCAGTGCAACTTGAATATTGAATACGATCGTGACTGTTGTACCGTTTTAGTTGAACCATTGCACTACAAAAAAAAAAAAATAATAAAGGAATCTATTCTTGAAAGGTTTGTTGACCCCCAAAGAACTTTCAGCTCGTGAAAAACGGATTATTTGCGTCGATCAATGTGCAGGAAAACTACAGTGCGTCGACACTTCCATTATACAACAGCAATATTAGTTTTTTTTTTTGTGACATTTTTTTTTTGTATAACGTTGACAGTAAGTGTTTACTTATACATTAAAACACCGTCGCCATCACCACCGTTCTAAGTTTTCGCCGTGACTCGAACACGGGGCAGTTTCCGTAATCCTGTTTACGGAAGTGCCGTGATGAAAACGTCTTTGAGTGCAACACGTTTCCATACAGCGTATCGTTATCGGAGGTAACGGAACGATATCTACTAAAACTCTCTAATCGTCCAGCGTACCGGAACATGCTCGTACAGGAGGCTACAAACATTGGTTTGGTTTCAACCGATGAAGCGGAGGTCTTAATAGACGATCAAACGGTCTTGGCAGGCGAAAGAAAAGTGTCTAGATGTTAATGATTGGAGGCCTTTACTCCCCAGGGTGAAAAAGACGCGAGACAAAATATCGTACAAACATTCTCTTGGCGAAACACTAAGATTATGTTGGCAGTCCAATAAAATGGTTTTGGAAGACCTGGCAGAGAATGAAATGGTCTTGGCGTACACGATAAGTGAAAGCACGTTCCGAGTGTGCACCGTGAGCAGTATCAAAGTTTGGAAACAGAAACACGGCAGAGGATGAAATGGTCAGCGCCGACGTCACCGCGACTAAACTTAGCAGACGAACAATCTGCATATCACTCGGCGTTACCAACGACGACCCACGCACTCAAAATGGCGCACGTTTTCGCCCAGGTACGTGTGGGGGGTGCACGTCCGACGGCCGCAGCTGGTTCCCCCGAAACCCGTGGTTTGAACCACGGGATGGTCCCGAGGGTTCCCGACTCGTGACTCCGCGGGCATGCGCGACGGAGGCGCCGTGCCATCTGCCCGGCGAGGGATGCGTGCACGCCGGGCTGATTCACGCCAGCGCAGGTGGCTTTCTGAGCCGTATCGCAAGCTAGGCGACGCTGCGTGGAGCCACTGTTGGTGACGTCATTGGGGGGGGGGGGGGGGGGGGGTTGAGGCCCAGGTTTTGTGTCCTAAAAGGAATTGGCGGTACTCGGAGCCGTATACCGGTTGTCCGCGAAGAATTTGTTGAGAGCCCGACGCCTTTGTGACCTGGTCCCACTCGATAAACCCCACATGGACAACTTTCTAAAACATTCCGTGGAATAATAAAAAAAAAAGGTTTCATGAAGATTTTTTGTTTTGTTTTTCTTCTCCAGGGTTTATTCTCGTTTCAAAGAAATATGAAAAAAAAATCTAATTGGTTTGCTTTGTATGATAGACAGGCAATAACAGTCCTCGGGAACATCCGTTTTTATCGTTCAATAAAAAAAAATTAGAGTGATAGAAACCCGGCCTCAATGCGCTGAGGAAAAATCAGTGAGCTCATCAACTAACTCATTTACTCAATACACCCGTACTTATTGCTATAAGTTATTGCTGACATACGAAAAACTCAACTCGCCTGCCCCTCATGGGAAAAGGGTGGGCTTCACTAGCAATGCATTCCTGCCAAGCGATGAAGCCTGCCTTACGAACAGTGGGGCAGCGTTGAAATGTGCCGATGGAGTGAAAGAAAATAAAAGTATGTCCCGGTGGCATGATAACCGATCTCTTCGGCTGAAGACCGCGCTGAAGTTTGTTCGGTTGCCCGTGCTTGTTTTTGTTTGTCCCTTTGTACACTGCACGAGTATTTGCTCGAGCCTTTCGCTTACATCTTAGTTTGTATCCTGGCTGATTTCTTCGTTATTCTTTTTCTTTAATAACTGATCAAAATAAATGAAAAGAAGACATTGGCTGCTGCTATAGCAGCGCCGGCTACTCCTTTGAACTTGAGTGTTCAGTGTCCATTTCCTTCAGAGTTCACAGTTGTCACATAAACTAAACACTGCACAGAACACCCTGCAATACACTCCAAGTTATAAAAGTACACTATTTACATCAGGGTGCAATGATTTGTCATGCTATTTATATATATTCCTACACTCAAACGTACGTGGTGCACTGTACAATATATATACACTAAAAAGGGCGGTATGCACATTAAATTATTCAAACACTTTTTACATTAAAAGCTCAATTTAGCGCGATAGTATAGAACCAAGGTGTATTATATACAGAATTTCACAGTTGAAGGATGTATGTAACGTAAATATATCATATAATGATGTTTCCACTTTGGTGTTGCGTTTCTGTTGTTCTTGTTGAAGATGTATAATTCTCAATAACTGTCCGCTATTTTAGTTTGCAAGATGAAATCGCGTAAGGCAAACAGAGCCCTTTTTTGTAGAACTGGCGTAGGCCAAGGTCCTAGCATCTTCTTTAGTGACAAGGGGCGGTCGTCAAGTACCATGAGCCGTAAATTGAGCTCTTTTCGACACTTTACGAATCTTGAGCATTCTAGTAGGAGATGAGTTTCATCTTCGACCGACTCTCCACATGCACATTCTGGAGATTCTGCGCGATGGATGCGGTATAAAAAACTAGCGGTATAAGCAACATTGAGACGAAGTCTATGTAGTAATGTTTCTATGCTGCGTGGGAGAGAAATGGGTACGCGGAATTTTATCTGAGGGTCGATTTCAAAAAGAATGGAGCGTTTAGAGTGTTCGTCAAACCACGTGGAACTACACTTTGTGCGTACCATTGTCCTTAATATTTCCCGAGTGTCTCCACGGGAAAGGGGAACTCGTTGATATTGCCCGTCCCAGTGTGCCTTTTTGGCGAGGCAGTCTGCTGCTTCATTGCCCGTGAGGCCACAGTGTCCTGGGACCCACTGAAGTGCAATGTCATGGCCTGCCTTCATTGCCGCCGTCATTTCTATCAGAATTTTATAAATGTATCCGCCGTTGTTACTTTTATAGTTCATTGATTGTATGGATGTGAGAGCCACTTGCGAGTCACTGCATATGACCCATTCCTTTATCATGCTTCCATGCCGAATATATTGTAATGCTGACAGTATGGCATGTAACTCAGCTGCAGTAGAGGATGATCGATGTGATAGCCGGAATGAACGATGTGTGTCTAAAGATGGTATAACAAATGCAGAAGCTGATCCTTGATCGTCGGTAGATCCGTCTGTGTACACTTGAGTGAAACTGGGGTACTGAGTGTATACATGGAAGAGAGCCAGTTGTGCCGCCACCATACTGCTCACTGAGCTTTTCTTCTCCATTCCATTTATTGTGGTCTGAACTTTAGGCATCGTCAACGTCCAGGGAGCAGGTGAGGCCGGTACTTCCCATTGTGTGTAACTTGGTAGGTGGTGCTGATGTTCTAAAAGAACGTTATGTACTCGTGCGCCTGTTCTGCTCATAAGGTTATGAAAAATAGGATGGTCGATATGTTGTGTCTTTAACCGAAAAAAATGCCTGCAGGTTTCTTGTATTCGAAGGACCGAGACTGGCGGCTCTCGTGCCTCTGCAAAAACTAGAGTACCGGATGTTGCGCGAGGCACTCCGAGGCAAACTCTTAGACTACGAGCCAATAAGTAATGTAGACGAGTCTCGGCAGTGCGCGAGAGGCCATGGAGCACTGGTATAGAATAGGCTAGTGTTTGACGTACTAGCGCTACGTGCAGGTGGAGGAGGGATGATGTTGAGCCTCCCCATTTGGTTCCCGCAATGCAGCGTAAGGCATTAATTATTCTATTAACTTTTTGTTCCATCGCAGTCACGTGCGTGTTCCACGTAAGGGTTCGGTCTATAGCTATACCCAAAAATCGGTGGGTCTTGACAATTTCTAGTTGTTCTCCGTCTACAGAGAGTCTGAAGTCTTTTAGTCTTTTTAAAGTGAAAGGGAGAACTGCCGATTTGGTCGCAGAGAGGTCCATTCCATGCTCTTTTAAGAATGACACAATAATGTCTAGACCGTTCTGCAATGATGCTTTAACAGTATCAATAGAACGTGCTGACGCCCAGATGCATATGTCGTCTGCGTAGATGGAATACTCTAGCTCTGATGGAAGGAGACGTGACAGCTGATTCATAACCGCGTTGAAGAGAGTGGGGCTCAATACGCTGCCCTGAGGAACCCCATTGCGAAGAGTATGTTCCTGGCTTTTGCCTTTGTTTGTGTCTACAAAAATCTTGCGTTCATTGAGGAAGTCTGCTATCCAACGTAGGGTGCGACCGCGAACACCGAGTTCAAGAAGTCCATGTAAAACATGACTATGATTAACGGTGTCAAAAGCCCGTTTGATGTCCAGAAATACGGCTACGGTAATGTTACCTCGGCTTCTTTCGTGTTCTACATGAGTTACTAGGTTCAGTATACAGTCCATTGTGCATCGTCGTCTTCTAAAGCCAGCTAGGTGCGGTGAAAGTGCGTTGTTTTCTTCAACCCACCATTGCAATCGCTCGTTAATTAATTTCTCCATAACTTTACCAATACAGCTTGTTAGACTCACGGGGCGGAATGACTCCAGTGACATGGGCGATTTTCCTGGTTTCAGAAGAGGGACAACTTTCGCTAGTTTCCAGTCCTCTGGTAGACGTTCTTGTTGCCATATGTTATTAAATAGTTGAAGAAGAAGCGTGGTTACTTTAGGTCCCAAGTTCGAAAGGGCTCCGTATGTTATGCCATCTGGTCCTGGCGCTGTTTTTCTACCGGAAATTGTTTGTAAGGCAGTCTCCAGTTCGGGCATTGTGAATGGGAGATCCAACTCTGAATGAGTTGACCAAAATTGTGCATCTATTTTTTGTTTCACTGCGTTGCATGATGTTGTGAATTCTTTAGTACATGTCGCAGCGCCCGGCCGCGTGAGCAGTTGGCAAAACTCGTCCGCAACGAGGGCAACAGAAATATCCCGATGTAATGCCAAAGCCCGGAATGGGTGAATCTGAGTGACAGGAGTTTTAAGTGCTCGGACTATGTTCCAAATTTTAGGTATTGGTGTAAAAGGCGAGAGAGAATCGCAGTTACTGCGCCAGCGTTTTTTGGCAAGCTTTTTCAGTTGTCGACGCATGAGGGCATGCGTCCGTTGAGCCTCTAAGTAGTGCTCAACTTGCCCTGATCGATTGTATTTCCGTTCAGCCCTTCGTCGGATAGCCCGTAGCCTCTCATATTCGGCATCTACTCCAATACATCCCTGAGGAACTGATATTACCCGCGTGGAGCGTTCCATATTTGTGCGAATGCTTGTAACAAGATTTTCAAGTGTGCAGTCAATTGTATTTATGGTTTTAGTATTTAAGTGTCGATAAACTTTCCAATTTGTTAGTTGAGTTCTACGTTTCTGAGGAGACTGCAAAAGTTTAGGTTGACACACGAGGATAGGAAAATGATCACTTCCCCTTGTCTCGACATCTGTGCGCCAATCCATTCCAGAAGATAAGTTGTGGGAGCAGAGTGTTAGGTCTAAACAACTAGAATAACTAGGACCGCGCAAGAATGTTGCGGATCCATCATTCAATACCGTTAGGTCAAGATTTTCAGCAGCGTTGGAGATCATATCCCCACGAATATCGCATCGATCACTTCCCCAGAGAGGATTGTGGGCGTTAAAGTCACCAGCAACTACGAATGTTTTCCCAAGCTTTCGGATCATACGGGAAAACTGTGTAAGAGTGATGGGTGTAAGGGGTTCAAAGTACACGCTTGCAATGACTATGCATATCTTACCGATGTTCACTTTGCACGCCACATATTCCGGTGCATCCTCTTTCGATGTAGATACGACAGTTGATGGCAGGTCCTTTCGCACACACAGCATTGCCCGACTTGGGCCAGAAGGTCGTGTCGTTTGATAGGTCACATAGTTGGGCAGTCGGAATTGGGCTGTGACTCGTGCTTCGGAGATGGCGAGAATTGGGAACTGATGGAGGGCAACAAACTGCCGAAAGTCGCCGCTCTTTGATCGCAAACCATTGGCGTTCCATTGGAACAAAAAGGCCTGTCGGTACCGATCATTCATTTGTAGAATTTGAGTTGATCGGAGCACTCGAACGTGCAAAGATATGCTCCATTGAAAGTAGCATTTGCACTTCAGGAAGGTCTCTAGCCTCCGGTAGTGTTGTAACAATTGCCTTCAATGCAGCAAACAAAATCGGGAGCAGCAGCTTTTCCAGCTTTTCGGATCGGGCAGTTGTGTTTTGTCGGAGAGACGTTGAATATGGGTTGGTGTCGGCTGTCTGTGCCTCAACTGTTCTTGCGGTCAGAGGCGTTGGCGTCTGCGTCGAGTCACGTATTGCTGGCTTGCGTGGAGGAACCCGTGGAGGAAGTCGAGGTGGTATCGGTGGTGGAGGCGGTGCCGGCGGTGCCTCTGGTGGTGGTGCCCTAGGTCCGGCAGCTCCGATGGCTTCAGCGTAGGTATATCTTGATCTTTTCTGTATTGGGTTTGGAGGCGCAGGAGACACAGATCTCACTGCCTCTGGATTTGGTGGTGGCGAATGACGCTTAGTCGTCTTGCCGTGAATCAGTTCGTGTTTACGTAATGCTCCTATTTCTTTGTTTCGTACACAACCCGCGAATGACGCCGCATGTGGTCCACCACAGTTTGCGCACTTGGGGTGGTTTCTGGAGCTACACTCTTTATAGTTATGTGGGCCTGCGCACACCTTACATCGCTGTGGTCCTCGACATGTATTAGCCACGTGTCCATGCCTTTGGCAGCGGAAACAGCGTACCGCCTGTCCAAAGTATTCCTCCACCGGATGACGGGTGAATCCCAGGAAAACGCGTGTGGGCATTGGGCAGTCTTCTCTAAATTGTAGGATGACGCTGTCCCGTGGCTGCTTGACGACACTTCCGTCGCCTTGAGGTACGTAGGCAATTTGCCGTTTGACAGACGTAACCCCTTTGTCAGTGAGATACTCCAGGAGTTGTTCCTCTGTGTACTCGTTTGGGACATTTTTTATCTTGCCAAGATTCCTTGAGTAAGACTGCGGCACATTGGCCGCGACATCAATTCCAGCAACTGTTTTCAAGGCTAGAAGCTTATTTGCTGATGACAAAGAGGCAACACTTACCACAAGGCTTCCATCTTTGGTGATTTTATGTGAGCTCACTTTCTCTTGTGCTGTGGTGACAATTTCGTTGGCGATTCGGTTAGGGTTCACTTTCCAGAAGGACTGCGCCTTCGTTGACTTGAAGACGATGGGGATGCCTTTCGAGCGCTTTTTGCGGTATGTCACTGTTGTGAAAGGTGTCTCATCAAGATCAACGTCAATTTGGTCTCCTATTGAGTAGTCGGAAGTGCTTGCTCCGTCCGACGGAAGGCATAGTTTCTTCTCTGGTGTTTCTCCAGAGTCCTCCATTGCTTGACGTGTAGGGGCTGAACAACCAGCTGGGAGAATCAATTGAGGTGATCGTAGTAAGTGTGGTTGGCAAACGCCATGGAGGGGGAGACGAGCCTCCACCGCCTTGTTTTGCCCGTTGATGTTGGGACACGATTGTATCTGCGGAGCAGATCTCTTGCTCGCGGTCGCGGATTGGTGAGACAGTTCTCAAATTACCTTTCACGGCGAGGATTTACCTGTGGTGTTGTTTAAGCAGCAAATAGAAGAGAGCGGAGGAAAAATGGACGCTTCTCGTCCAGACACTTCTTCTTCTTCCTTCGTTATTCTTATTTTTTTTTTTTTTTGTTTACTTATCTTTTTGTTAGATGGGTCGACAAGCTTGCGAAAATTGCTGTCAAAGCTCGATCATAAGAGGCTCTGGCTTACAAAAGCTGAGTTACATAAACTAAGCAGTTTCCATATATAATTAAATCATGAGTGCCGAGAAAACAAAAAAGAACAAATGTACGTCATTTCAATGTTCTCAGCTGCTGGAAATATTTAATGATTTTTTCCCCCAGTCTCAATAATCGTTCCCGTATACTGCCGTCTGTTTAACATATCGCTTGTAGTGTACATATTCCTGATCAAATTTATTTTCAGTGTACCTTTGAGAGCGAGACCGAAGCTCGCCTCTGATCAGATCGAATTACGAAGGCTTCACTTGAAGTGTTTTTGGGCCCCGGAAATCGCTTCTGATAATTGGAGTGCTTCACACACAGAAAACGTCGCAAAAGTCGTACGGAACGTCGCGATCCTGGTGGTCGGTCGCAGAAGCGACGGCATAGCAGACGAACGGCCGTCAGTGTCGCTGGCGTCGCGGCGTCTCAACCTGGGGATGCCGAAGTTTCCGTCGGCTGGCAGGCTGCAGAACGAGCTACGGCGGAACAGGCGTCTGCCCCTATCTACCTCCGCAGCTGTTACACCGCCAGGATCGCGACGGTTTGCTGCGTTGTCCAGTTATGACGTCACCGCGGAACAAAATCGGAAAGGAGCAAAATAGAAAGGTAGGGAACACACCGGCGTATAGACTCTTTTTTTTTTTTTTTGGGGGGGGGGGGGGGGGGGGGGAGGGATTTTATGTTAGGGAGAAATTTCTTCGTGAATTGTCTTTGGTCCTTAATTTTCTAAGAAGGTGGCGCAAGTACCGCCCCATACAGAAAAAAAAAGAAATCGGAGTAGGTTTTTTTTTTTGTGATTATTTATTTTTTTAGGATATCGGTTTATTTCGGACATACGCTCTGGACGGACGCTACAAACGGTGACTATCGGTAAAACGCACACACACACATAAACACACACGGGAAAGAATTTCAGTCGAAGAGGGAAAGGTTTTGACTAAAACACTCGTAGCTTAAGCAAACATTAAAAAAAACGGTGTCTTTCAGATGAACCGATTACGTTTTATTTATTTTTTTTAACAGGAACTTATGTTCACTTCAGTGGTGTTTTTTCGGTTTGAACCGATTGTGTATTCTCACACCAACAGATGTTCATCGCTGTTTTTCTTTTTTTAATTTTTTTTTTTTTATTTCAAACGTCTAGGTATAGCCAAAAACCATTAGTCCATGTAGAGCTATTAAGTAGAGCGACCGGAACATGTACAAATTTGGGTCTTGAACTTATTTCAGTTACTCTGGAACGTGAGATGAACCGGTTTTTCCGTTCTGGTCTCGCCATTCACCGTTCGCGAAACAGTCCGGCGGAAGTCGATTGCCACTTTCGAGCGAACCACCCGCTTCGCTGTTCTCGGGCCCGGGTTGGACCTCTTGATCCCGGCCGCGGGCTCGGCGACGTAGCTCCGTATCCAGGGCAGGTAGGGAGCCACGGCGGTGTAGATTCCGGGCTTGCGCGGCTTGGCGCACGCGACGCCCGTGGAGATGACGCCGACCAGCGTCCAACGCGTACCGTTGCGGAGAGTGAGGGGCCCTCCGCTGTCGCCCTGCAACGTCAAAGAAAGAGGTAAACGCAACTCGGACGTGGAAACCGTCGTCGTTCTTCAACGAGCCCATCAAATGGCAGTTACACCGTCGCTCATACATCATTAAAAAAAAAAGAAGAAAAAACTTTTAGTTTTTTCACTCTGGTGAAGAACGCGTGCGGTCGTGTATTACTACTGCTTGTTGCACGTTAAAGACCCCAGGCTAGTGGTTGTGCTGCACTGGCTAAATTTCTCATCCACAGCTGGGAGACTCGTCGCTGGTTGAGGCAGACCAAGTTCTAGGCTGTATAAACATACCACACAACCCAATTTTTTTTCTGGTAAAGAAGGAAGACCACACTCTTAAAAACGTGTGTGCGTCTACTTTCACACACAAAACTCGGAGAACCAATCAGCGCAACTTACGGAGGCAGCTCAGCGAATGACGATGCCGAAACATCTGTTTAGACCAAAAAACGCAGTCTGAGTTGTGACATTAAGCGATGCAAGCGTGACGTTTTGCATTGCTTAATGTCACAACTCAGACTGCGTTATTTGGTCTAAACATATGTTTCGGCATTGTCATTCGCTGAGCTGCCTCCGTAAGTTGCAGTGATTGGCTCTCCGAGTGTTGCGCGGGAAAGCAAACTCACCGGCTTTTCTTGGAGTGCAGCGGAGCTGTATACAACGGAAAGTAATGGCCGGCCGATAGTCGGCAAGCCAGAGTGGAAAGGCTGCCGCCATCTATGAGCGACGGCGGCAACCAGATACGTGGCTTGCCGTCGTCGCTCATAGATGGCGGTAGGTGTCCAGAGTTCGGTGTCTTCATTTCTTTGCGGCGGACACGACCCTGGGGAACTCGCCTGCATGTACAGCGCAGTGACGTCGAACTGACGGCCACAACTTTTACGAGAGGCTTGATGACCGGTGCGATAAAACATATTAAACAACTGAAGTACATATGAAAGACAAAAAAAAAAAAAAAAAAAACGCTGCAAGTTTTGCAGTAAGGTTAAAAAAACGATTACTTTTTTTTTTTTTTTGCAGTCAGTTATACACGTGCATTAGCTATTTTATTAAGGTGTACCAGACGGCTATGAAGCCGCTCGTGAAAGTTGGTACCGCCGTCGGTTCAAAGTCAGTGCACTACACGCTCAACTGCAGTTTGGCGGTGTCTTATATGTGTTGCGAAGGGTGTAAAAATATACTTATTTTTTTTTTCTGCGTGCTCAGGCAAGTTTGAGTTAAACGCCGTATTTTCTGGGCGACGTTTAGAGCGCATGCTCGGAACGAGCTCACTTTAATAGGTTGCTAAAGTAGGCAAACCTCGACGGTGTGGAAAGCACGTTGCAGAACAACTGCAGCGCGCCGTCAGCACGCGCCCAGCAGTCGCGCACACAGGTACGGTTGCCGCTGAACGAGCACGTATGCAGACAGTCGTTTCTGCGACCATAGGCTCCTCTATACTCACAAAGCCTGGCAGTTCGACGACGGAACCATAGAGCGCCCGGTCGCAGATTTGGAACGCGCGGACCTGGTAGCACAGAGCATCAAAGAGACATTTCTCGCAGAACCTGGACGTCAGCGCACAGCTTTTGCAGCGGCGAGGACCCGAAACACACTTGTTCGCTCGGGAGAAGTGTGTTTCGGCGTCTCGCCGCAGCGGGGCGCCAGTCACGTGGCTCTCCTCTCATCCGTTGTCTGCTGCTACACCTTTCTTCATTTCGGCGGCCGCTTCTCGTGGCAATCTGCCAGGCTTTGTCGGTATATAGTACGACGTATTTAGCAGTGCGAAAGAGCGGCTTAAAAGATGCGCGAGCGAAAAAAACAAACGAATACATAAAAAAAATGAAGACGGAGAAACTCGAGACGCTCACCGAACAAGCGTCGCGTCCCCCTTTCTCGTAGCCCGCGCAGAGCATGTTGTCCCCCAGCTGCATGTCTTTCGGCGCGAACCAGCGGCGACATCGGTCCTTGGCCACCACGGGCACGGTCACCTCGCGCAGCAGGTGAGGACTTTCGGCCGCTGAAAACAGAGCGTGGAAGATTTATCTGACCCCCGCCGGTTCCCTCTCAAACACACACACAGCACCCGCGTGACTCCAGCGAATTGTATACCGGGCGCGCTGGTCAGGAAAAATCGCGTCGTTTTCGTCGCTCAGCACGCGGACCACCATAGATGTCTTGCACTGCAGCGTAAAATCGGTGTTACATATCGAAGCAAAGCGATCTTTCGACTGTAAAAACCTTCTTCTAGTCAGTGAGTAGGAATGACGCGGCGGAAGCATAAAAATAATTACTGGAAACGATGTTTGTTTTTATGCTGCCTACGAGAAGCAAGCGGCGATAGCAGACGACGGAGTCGAAACAACCTCTTCTCCTGAGCTTCTCGGCGTTGCCGCTACGCGGCGTCGATTCGGCTGGAGTCGCCATGGCCGCGTCTCAAGGTGCGTATTTGAGGATACTTGTGGAGTGCGTCAACGGACCGATTTAGGTACTCGATCTGATTGGTGCGTTTTCCTTGAACGTTGCATCGCATGGTTTGAAAGTGGAGAGAGATTGACATTAAGGGAAGGGGGGGGGGGGGGGGGGGGGGGTAAACACGCCTCAGCGATTCTGATCCCCTTTGGCCGGCTCCCAGATTTGCTTACCCGATAGGCGTAAGCGAATCTGGGAGCTGGCTAGAAGTTAATAACCTAGGAGTGTTTACTTAAGCCTCTTCCCCCGTAAACGAAGCGATGTGACGTCTATGAAAGCGCGCCAGTCAGAGTGGCGGGATCAACCATAAACCTTTTTTTTTTTTTTTTTTTTTTTGACGTTTAGCGGTTAATAATTCTGAGCTTGATCTGGATTCGGATTCCTGGCCGGTCGGAACTTGATTTCAAAAATAAACCCCGAAAACACGTACGTGACCTTACGCACGGGGCACCGTGAACCAGCGTTCTTATGCCCGAATCACATGGTGTAACTTTTACACGCGATTTCGCAGCTGCGACGTCGCTTGTGCGGCAAAAAAAAAAAAAAAAAGACGAAAAGAAGCGTGGTGTAGGATACTTAGGATGCTATCGAGCTCAGCGCTGCAGAAGCGAAATTGCGAACAAAACCGCACCATGTGGATCAGGCTCTAGATCTGTGGCTTGGCAAGCTAAGAGCGTCGCTCGAAAGCGGTTCCTCTCGCTGTCCGCCCGTATACCAGCTCGCGTGCAGACAACCTGCACGCAAGCTTCGGACACCTAGCGACCGTTATAAAGGGCAGAGCCATTAACATCCATCCATCCATCCGGCGGATAGCGTTCCCAACGCCACCGGAGCAGAAACGCCTCCGCGTGTAACAGAGAAGGATTGTTCTCGAACGACGCTCTATCTGCGCCAATTTGTTCTGCACCAACTACTTTGTACAAGCTTTATGCTTGCCATAAAAACTGGCATAAAATCATTTTCCACCGCAGGCAATGTGCATCGAATGTTCCACTGGTTTTGCCACTTTTGTCCACGCGGCGGGCTGGCAGCGTAGCGAGCGCCACCCGGTGGTCGCGCCCCGCAAAAGGCGCCATGGGCGTTCTGGGAATCTTGCCGACTGGCACTGATCTACAGTAAAACCTTGCCGTGGGCAGAGGCTCACCGTTCTGGGTGGCACCCCAGCCCGCTGCCTTGCACGGGGAGCCGGTCTCCGGCCAGTAGTCTGCCTCGTCGGGGAGGCAGACCGGGTGCACCACCGACGTCCAGGAGACCGGTGCGTTGAGTTCGAGCAGGGCCACGTCGTGCTCCTTACGCCACAACCAGGGCGTCGTATGCTGCCCAGCGAGCAGAGTGGCCAGGAGAGGGAAAACAACAACAAAAAAGTTGATTCATTCGTTCTCTAAACTGCGGACCTGGAGAATGTCTGCAGTTTACACAAAACACACACAAACACTCACATATATCGTAATGTACCGAGAGATCGCCCATCTAAAATTAAGAGCAAATAGACTGAAAATAAAGAGTGGGCTAACTTTCGATGTGCGATCAACAAAAGTTCAAAAAATGCTATTTCTCGATTATGTGACCTGCTAAACTTGTTATCTTAAAAAGAAGACACATATTTTGTGCTGTTTTGGCACAGCAGCAATGGAGGCCACAAAGTTGTTATCTGAGCGAAGAGGGATGAACCATACAGATGACTGCCCCCCCCCCCCCCCCCCCCCCCCAGTCAGAAATGTTCTTTTATCTCGCCATGCAACAAACCCCATTTTTCGCCAATGTCACCGTTGGCCTTTACTAAAAATAAGCTATCTTTTTGTGTCAAAAAAACAAAAAAAAAAAAAAAACATGCCAGAAAAAAAGGTATGGGTTATCTTCAGGTGCACATCAAGCATCCCAAAGCAGTATCGCGACATAACTCGGTTAGAAATGCCTTATATGCTCACATCGAGAATTGGGCGAGTAAAATCATATATACAGACACGGATATTATATAGTGCATGGTTCGCCTCTTTTTCCCAATTCTTGAAATGACCATATGTACATTTCTGTACGGGTTAAAGCATTTTGCACTTTTTGGCGCTAAAAGTAAGTTGACTGTTCAAAAATACAGTTCTAAACCAAAAAACTAACAATAGCATAAAAAATACACCACATAATTCTCTTCTGAGGAAAGAAAAAGCGTGGCCATCACGTCTCCTAGAGGGCGCTAGTTACGCTTCATTTCAAGTGAAAGTCACTGCGCATGCGCAGAGGCTTCCCTTGACGCAGATCTGTTTTCTGCTCACGCAGAGTGCCCCACCTGGTGTGGGCAAACACGGGCTTGTTTGAGACCGATGTGGAATGTATGAATGCCTTATTCGTGAATAAAATTACTATTAAGACGAAAGCCCTTCTTGTCCCATAACGCGAAAAAGCGGTGGCGTTGTGCCCGAAAAGATGGGAAACATCTTTACGTCATCAAGCACGCGCCTCGGAAATAAAACACAAAGAAAAGCACAGCCACGCAGATGCTTCGTCACGGAAGCCTGCGGGGGCTCTCAAGGTCAAAGCGGACGTGCCTCAGAAAGAAAACACAAAGAAAAGCGCAGCAACGCAGATGCATCGTCACGGAAGGCGTCATGAAGCCGGCGGGGTTCTCTGCGCCTGCGCAGTGGGGGAGCGTGATGTCACCGCCGGAGCGCCGCGTGAAAAAAGGAAGACGCCGCTTGTAGGAATGCGCTGCGTGTAGGAATGCTTTGGCATTCCTACACGTAAGCTGTCTTAAGTGTGTCTTCCGAATTGGTATTAATATTATTATTATTATTGAACAGTGTGTCGGTGTACAGATCGTAACTGGCGACGAGGAATCTCGGCGTGACAATGTCCAGGCACGTACGTTCCATGGCTCGTATCCGTGGTAGTCCGGGTAGGGTAGGATGCGGCGCACGTATCTCACGACGGCCTCGTCGTCCTGCAGCACCGTTCCGTGCCGACCCAGGCTGACCGTCCAGCTCTCGGGCCTCCGGTAACTGCGGCAGAAGACACACGTCCCCGATGGTATACACGGCGCCCGGAACTCGTCTCTGACCGGTGTGTGTCCTATACCCTGGCCATACATACATCAAAAGTGGTCCCGCAGTGGCGACAAATGACGTCACGAAAGCTGGCCTGTCTCTGTCCCTTCTACTTATAAGTTTCTGTTTCTACCCCAGTCTCGGGTTAAGTTCCATCATGGCTGTCACGCTGCTGGATGTCGCGATCCTGACGCGGTTAAACGTACAAGTCCCGACATAAAAAAAAAAGTTTGAGCGAGCCCGCGAGCGTCGCTGTCGTCGCGGCTTCCCAAGTCTTGACTGCCCAAAAGCTTCCGTGGACGCCGCCAGGATCGTGGGCAGCGCCAGCGTGACACTCCTATGACGTCATCAGGCGGAAACCCGGGGTCTACTTTTTTGGATGAAGTAAACACACCAGTCGGTGGCGCGTTCCTCCAGACACCCTACCATAGGGGAAGAAGTGAGTGGAGAGCCTAGACTGAAGAGAGGGTTCATCTCAAACCACGGGACGGGGAGCGTTTTCAATTTAAAATGGCGGACGCCTCCCGCGGAGCATGGTCCCAAGTGCGCATGCGCTGCGTTTTTGCGTGGAGAGGAAGAAAGCCGGCTAAAAAGGCGGAGGAGCTCGGAGACGATCAACGCGTTCGTCACCTCCTCGCAGCTCGTGTTGCAAACGCGTCCCAAAAGACCATGTCACCGCGATCAAGTATCTAGAAAGTCTTTGCTTTGTGAGGAAAATGTAGATTTGCCTAGTAGTCGAACGGTAATCCCCTTTTTCGTTGAGGGATCCTTTGTGGAGACGGAAACGCGCTCGAGCCTACAGCTTCCTGAGTACCCGCGGTCACACAGCAGACACGTCTCACGTATTATGAGGCAAGTTTGCTTCGTTCACATGTATGCTGCGAACAAGTCTGTAGGCAGTTTTTGTATGACCAATGGGACCGTCATACAAGGAAGAAACATGCCTTAGACAGTGGTTGTCTTTTGCATGATGCATTAGTTTCCATCAACGCGACTATATATATAACGCTATTTTCGCTTGATTGTATTGGGGAGGAGGACAGACCGTGACGCCCCAAGCGGTTAACCTAACAACTACACGGATGGGGACAACAAATACAATGACGCAGCGTTCGGCCGACATAACCGAACGCGGCGTCAGCGTTCGGCTGGAGTTCGTGTTTTCCGGTGAAGGGGAGGGGGGGCTCTTTCGTTTCCACTCGGCCTGCATGAACAATGCAGCATGCACGATCCCAGCTCATCACAAAAGCCGAAGTGGGTCAAGCTCGCATTCTCTGAGGATAGATCCGGCACTTAACGTCGCTTCGTCGATTGTTAGTATTTGTTTTTTATTAAACTGCGCCCCGCGCTCTATTGTAGAAGATGACATGGCCATGCCCGTAAGGCCTGTCGGCATGTGCGCAGGCCTTGTGTCCAGTAAACACCAAGCGTGGGGAAAACAAACGGGTCAGAGCGCCCCCTATAGTTCGATCTCCTGCCCAATAGCTCGAAAGAGCGTGCCTCTCAATCCAGGTGCAATTCACGGGTTATTAGTCGATAAGTGTCACCCTATATAGGAACAAGTATGGAAAGGGGCGGTTACTCTTTGAAGCAGTGGGCGGCGCTGAGCAGCCATCGGTCGGCGAAGAGCGTCGCTGCGCAGCGGAACCCGAACGGCTCTTGATTCCGCACCCTGAGTTGGGCGATCCAGGGCCAGCTCTCCAAGGAAGCCTGTCGGCCGCCGGTGATGCGGTCGGTGCCCGGCAGATCAGCGGGAGCCACACCGCACTCGTGGTCGTCGCGTCCGCTGAAACCTGCGCCGGCGGTATAATATAGGCCTGGGACACTGAGCGCGTCGCAGTTGCCAGATAAAGTCCTCTCATCGCCTTGGTCACGACCGCCACCACCAGGTGGCTCTTGGATTACCGGCTAGCGGTTGTCTGTTGCTGGCCCGGTTTGCCATGCTTCCTTATGCGGAGAGGAAGTCGTCTGCTTCTTGTGCAAGAGTTGCGGTGACGTCAGAAGGACGCCGAGATCTGATTGGCTCTGATTGAAGGATAGTGGGTAGACCTCAAAGCAAGCTGCCTTGAAGTCTACCCACTATCCTTCATTAAGAACCAATCAGAGCTCGGCGTTCTGACGTCACCACAACCCCTCCGAAAGAAGCAGACGAACTTGAGCTTCGCATTGAAGACACGCTTGTTTTGAAAGTAGTTTTCTGGGTATGGCCGCGTCAAGTAGAACTTGGCACTTGGGCTACGCGCGTGCTGTTTAGACACGGCTTCGTCCTTGTATCGTGCCTCAACGGCGGCAAGAGCAGTGTTACGAACGGATTGAGGCGAGATATCTCTGGCGCGATGTTCATGCTCCGGCGTCAATCGAGGTCATATCAGACGCGCTGAGCGGAAAGCGCACGCGCAGAAATGCCAGCAACGGCGCGACTTTTTTTTTCTGTTTTTCTTGGTTGCGCCGTCTGGCCGGCGGAGGCGCTGTCGAATTAGGCTGCTGAGCGCGCGCCAATAGGAAATTATCTGGTCGATCGCGTCGGAGCGCTCGCCCCGCTGTCTGTCGCACATTGTGCGTTTGGTATCTCCGACTATACACCAATCACGGACACGCGCCTTGATCGTGCGCTTTTTTCTTTTCATGACCGCAAACCCCCATAATCATCTTTTATTTTCCTTGGAGACCCACAAGGTGTATTGCACGAGGGAGTGGACATGCATATATAGCTTTGTAAATATAAAACGTAATGAACGCAACAATAACTCAATACTAAAACGCTGTAATCTAGTTTGAGGGGTTAGAGAGGAAAAGGGTAAAGGAGGCTGCAGCCAGTATATTTGTGTGGTTTATAGAGACAATCTGGTGAGGTAGTGTATTCCATTCTTTTATTACCGAGAGTAATGTAGACATTTTACACCAGACTGTGAACAAAGAAATGTTACGTAATTTAAGAGAACGGTCAATAATGGGTAAATACGGTGGGGAGGTGATAGCAAGGATTCTCCGGTATGGCTGTCGTGATAGAAACATTCAATGAAGAGACAGGCGGCGGAGAGAGAGTGTGTCTAGGTTAGCTGAATGGGGCGCTCCTGACGTGATAGTATAGCCGGTCGCAAGCAAGGCCACATGGCAGCCGCCACGTCTCTGCTCGTGCGGACAAGCCCGCGCAATTTTAACCTTGCCAAAGCTACGCGCCAAGAAAGTGGGGAAGAGGAGGTTTGCATTCGAACGCGTTCTACGAGTGCAGTGGAGAGAAAGGCAGCTAGGTTCAAGACTACCCAGCAATCTTTCCAACCAGAGCTCCTCGATTATCTGGTTCATTTAATGGTCGGTGAAAACTGAAGCAATTGAGATCGTGGCTTACCCTGTTCACGCTGCTTACTCAGTCTAAAATAAACTTCCAATTACGTTTTAAACAAAGTGCAATTTCGGTCTGCGGTTCCCAGTCATTGGGGTGTTTAAAGGGTGGAAAAGCTGAGGGGGTCTTAAGGGTTGAAGGGGTTTGAAGGGCTCAGTGGTGTTTGATGGGCTGAGGGGGTCTGATGGGCTGAAGAGGTTTGAAGGGCCAAGGGGGTCCCATGTAACGCATCACGGCTGAAGGATTATTTTCAATAGGGTTGTGCGATTCGTTCTTCGGCTTTCTCATCGATTAATGTCGCAATCTCATTGGCTGTAGAGCGATAATGAGATGCTCGGAATTCGACACGCCATGAGTTTCTGAAAATGTCCCCGACCGTAGCGAGGTACGCGCCAGCGGCAAAATGGCGGCGTCCAGCGGCCATACTTGCGAACATGTACGGAGCCTGGCACACATCTCAATAGACAGTGTTAGTGGACCGTACGCTATAGCTTTGCGTACGCAAGGAGATTACGGGTCGTGAGTGCGCATGCGCGGAACGTAATAGAAGGGCTAGCGTATTGCGTACGCACGCAACGCTGGGGATTTTTCGTTGCTGGCTAGCGGGCCTTGCGGGACGCTCTCGAGAGATCTCGAACCCAACGAGAGCGCCAGTTTCAAGATGGCGGTTCCTCGACTGGCGCAGCAAGGGCGACGTGGTGTTTTCGAAGTTCTGTGTTACGTGAAATTGCATGGTGTTCAGCTCGGCGATTCTTTCTGGGACCTACCGCGGTCGAATCAGATCGCCCTGCAGCTGAAGGAGTGCACAGCGGAAATGTTCGCCGCTCGCAGTGTGCGTCGACGCTGCGATCTGCTCAACGCTAAGCTTATTCCCACAGTTCATCGCCGGCGGACGAACGACTCTAAAAGAAATCGCCGAAGTTCTCGCTATGCACTGGACATCAGAGTCATGAATTTGATTCCGCCATAGCATTGATAAAACGTGCCGTTTCCACGGGACGACTGGCGGAGGCTCGGTAAACGAATTTGGCTACGCACTCGTACTCGTATACCTCTGTACCCCACAAAAAAGCGCGCTTGACGAGGCAGCTGTGGCTTGGTTTAATCTGAAGTAAAATGATTGGACACTTTTTCTTTTTCAATATATTTTTCCAGGGGCATGGTTGCGCTATAAGCATGCGGAATTCTACGGCTCTAGCAAATTTAACCAAGATCATGCGCGGTGTTCACTCGAAAACGTAAGGCACAACTAAATTCGGTCCGAGGAGGTCATTTTTAGCGTACACTATACTATTGCGTATTGCGTACGTAAGATCCAGCAACGCTATACTAAAACTGTCTAATGTCTCTATCGCCAACGTTGTTACTGTTACAGGACGCTACGGTTTTTCGGGATAACGGAGTCCTGGTCTCTTTTGGAGATTAGACGCTACGTCACCCAGGAGCTACTGTGTTTTGCTTATTGGAGCAGTTCTCGCTCTTCTGGATACGGGTTGGGGCTTCGTAAAAGCGCACAGGCTTTCAACCAGCCGCAGTAACACTGCTCAAACCTCATACAAAAGACGCGGTGCTCGACGCAAACACGATAACAGAATAACCTAAGGACACGTCAAGCTTGTTCGAGGCATCTTTGGTTCGTAGGTATGTTTGCTTTGAACGTTCCCGAAGACGTCTTTTTGTGTGATTAGTGCAACAGGTCCGTCATGCAAGGAAGAAAGATGCCTCGGACAGTGTCAGCAAACTGACTCTTGTAATAACAGTATACAACTTGTATTATTAACAGTGCGGCCGCGGCTTAAAGGCCAGTCGCCCGACTAACATAATAATCTTACCACGACCGACCAATCGTATAAATGCAAACGGATAAGGATTGAGAGGCATTGTGAGGCCGCGGATCCTCAGTGAGGACTTTCCGTGACTGAGAACAATTCACATCTTTCGTTTACCTGCAGGGCAGTCCTGTTCGTCGGTCCCGTCGCCACAGTCGTCTTTGCCGTCGCACAACTGGCCCTGAGACACGCAGAGTCTCTCGTTGCGGCAGCTGACGAGATCGGGAGGACAGTCAGCTGCGATGGTCATCCCAGAGACGACATTGCGCCGGCCCCGACGACATGGAGACATAGCCAGAGAGAGCCCACGTCAGGACATTCGAGTACCTTGGTACTTCGGACAAGAGAAGCCGACAGCCCAAGGAGAGAACAGCGTCCCGGGCTCAAAGTCCCTCAAATGGGAAGATTATGCATGCTCAAGCACCGTTGCAAAGTTGTTTTTTTTTTTTGTTTTTTTTTTCATGTTCATTTTTATACTATTAACGACAATAGCTTTCGAATAAGGGGCCCCAAAGTGCCCCCCCCCCCTCCGCCTATTTTTGTATCAATTAATAAAAGAACATTATAGGATAAATCTGTCTCACTTAATAAACTTCTCATCAGGCTACGCTACTCGACAGAGGCGTGCGCTCACAATAACTCCTTTTCGATCGCATAATAATTGCTTCAAGTACTCTTTTTTTCCGCGAACAGTAACTGATTGGAATAGCCTTTCTGAAAGTGTCGTTATGCAGCCATCATTGTCTTTATTTGAATCCCTTCTAAATTAGTTTTGTCCCTCTGAAAAATATTTGTTCTTTTGTTTCTGCGACTTGTTTGCTATTTTGTTTGCCTGCATGTCTTGTCAATCAAGTGTATACCCACCTGCTAAAATCCCTTTCAGGGGTTGCAGTATCAATAAATAAAAATAAATAAATAAAAAAAATGTTTAAACTCTCTGATCGTCGTTATTTATTTCGCTCTATAGGAACTGTGGCGTCCGGTTTTGAGCGTGGTGACTCGATCGCCGGGCCCTCAAAGTCACAACCCTCGGAGTCCATTGTTGTAGAGCGCGAGCCGACGGCAAGCTTCTACGGTGCTTTTGCAATGTGCATCCCACACTACCAAGATTTCCGGTATATTTTCTCGATTTTAGGTTACGAATATTTTTAGTGAAAGAAGTGTCCCTGAATTACGAGGTTAATTTTTTCCCCTCAATGCCTCGCGTAGTTTTGCAGATATCTGATCTCAAAGTTTTGTTTCTAGGGTCTACGGCGAAACCGAAACCACGAGCCCCCACCCATCTTTTGAGAAGAACTACAATCTTGGTGGTGAGCAATGCACGTCTCAGAAACGTTGTGGAAGCTAATCGCAAGCTCGCGCTGAGCAGGAACGGGCTAAACTATGGCCGCGAGTGAATGCAGCCTTCGGGGGCACCACGACGCGCTTGAGCGAGCAGGGGGTTGATAATCTTCGAGCACGATCGCCGAAAACGCAGCAGAAAAACACGGCGAAAGATGTGGCAGTATGAACAAGTAATTTCCTTGAGTACGAACTTGACGACATCGGGGCACAAGGTCACTTGCCAAACAGGCAACTTGCAGAATGCCCGCTGAGAAGCTGGGGGTAGCATTTTTTATATCGGTTTTCGGGTTGATCGCGGATTCCCATTAGCGCAATTATTCCGAAGTGCTCGTATTTAGTCTCCGTAAATTGATATCAATCATTTATTTTGGTTCAACTTTTGGCCTGAGTTAGCCTTTAAGAGGCAGATATATAACTCTTCAAATCACTATATACGTTTGAAGAACAACACGCACTTTGAATAGCGCACTCAGAAATGGCGTCCGGTTGCAACATACACAGCATTTCTTCGTTCGTACATACGCCAAAAAAAAAAAAAAAAGTAATCGCCGCCTTTTTGAATTTTTTTTAGAGCATTTGAGTGCGTTGATTTCGGTTTAACTGCATTGCGACTAGGGGTGTCACGAACTTTTGTCCAACCGAATTTTTAGGTCGAACTTTCGGGAATCGACTGTGTCGAACCGGATCCACGAACTTTCGACCTTTTCACCAGAATCGACCGGTTCGACTTTGTGGACAGTGTGGCCATACCTTGATACGAGCATGTCTAGGTTTGGAGAATTTTTTTTTTTATGCAAAGGGTTATTTTAATTTTATGAACAGTTGCAATTAAAAGAAACTAATTTTAATCACTGAAAAAGTTAATAACTTAATTTTTTGTGCTGTAATAACTGAAATAACCAATGACTGCTGCCCTTTATTCAACCCTTAGCCATCACCATCGAATCCGAAGCCAACTGGCCAGCCTGTCGCGCATGCGCATAGCAGTCGAACCTGAGTCGAACCTTTGTCGAATTTGTCACAAGGTCGAAAAAGTTAAACCTGGTCGAACTTGAACCTCAACCTGTTCGCGACACCCCTAATTGCGACTGTGAGCAACCAGAACATCCGTGCTTTGTACGCAGGGGCGGATCCAGAGCACCTTTTATTTTTTAATTTTTTTTTTTTTGGGGGGGGGGGCAGAACATCTTTAAGGATACTATTCTCCCGTTCTTTCTTGTGCACCCATGTCAAATTGCCCTCTGAGAAGGGGTAGGGAAAGGGTCGACTTTGTTTGGGGGAGGGGTCGGCCGCCCCGTCGCCCCTCCCCCCCCCCCCCCCCCCCCTCTTTGGATCCGCCACTCTTTGTACGCCGCATGCCGGGTATTTGTAACGGGCGGTAGCTTGCGCCACCTAGCCTGTCTGAAAAGACAAACGCGCTGCTAATTGAACTGTTTGTCATGCTTCATTCGAAGCACGGATATCCCGGTGATCTGCGGCCTTTTCTGGCCGCAACGCAGTCGACCGCAGTCAAACACGATTGTGGGAACGCTGTGGGCCCTTTAGAATCCAAAGGCTGGCATACTAGTGTGGCAGCAAGCGCTCATTAAGTGTATTAACCTAAGCGATAAACTTTGGTGCTCGCACGTACCCTCTCTGAGCAAAGTAAGAGAAAGCTCCGGTGTCGTGTTCGCGTTAACAGTGCCACGAAGTGTTCGGGACTATAGGTTCAAGCTGACGCCTCTGCCTGACATCTTTGTAGAGAGCACCAGCCTGCGAGCTCACCTTTGCGGAAAACGTGCTCGAAGTAGAAGTTGAACCCCTCTCCCGGGCCCAAGCCGAGGTACTCCAACTCCAGATGCAGCGCCCCGGACGAAGACACCAGTTTGGAGGGAGTGTCAGCACCGCACAACTTGGCGAGCAGTGGGGCGCTGGTAGAGTTGCCGTCGTACACGGAGAGCGAGCTCGTGATGCAGTCTTGGCCGAGGTAGAAGAAGCTCTTTTGGAGGCTGATCACCTGCGAGACGACACTGATCCATTGGCCAACCCCCTCCTCGGGCATGCGCAAAAGAACTCAAGGGCAACAAAACAACAACAACAACAGCAACAACAATGTCCAATCTCTCTCATTCTCACACACGTAAACGGCAACATACCTGCATTATCAGGATACCCTTTCTAACCTCCCTCAGAAAGACCTTTGTGGCTCATGAGTCCTTTCGTTTATGTTTGAATATAGTGTTGTTGTTTTTTAGGCCCGAATGAACGTTATTTCAACAGCCCGTGTCTCTCCTGTGCCCCTTCCTTTGTCATGTCCTTTTGAGATATATTTTTCATTATGCTCAACGATTACCAACAAGCCCAACTTACCATCTTGCTAAACGCCCTTCCATCTTTTTTTTTTTTTTTCTTGCCCTGTCGTTTAGATTTTTTTTTAGTGCGGTTTTGTCACGAAAGCTAAATGATCGAGAACTACAAAAAACAAACATATATTCAGGAGTTCCCTCAGCCACATCTTTCAAGAACACTGCAGAAGGCAGATGACGTATTTATAAGTATCGTAAACGTCAAAATTGAGTACAAACTCACCTATACTGTGGAATGCAGAACCAAGTCAGCATGTCTTATGGAGGACATGAAACATTTTTTATTCGCTATCTACTGCTTATAAATCCAGCACGCAAACTGTTCGTTCGGAGCAGTCACTGGCGTTTCTGGAGCAGATGCTGACATATGTTACCACTTAACCTCAAAATGATTTAATTGTTGCCTCACCACATAAAGCTGGAAGTAGTCCATTTTTTATGATTATCGAGTGTATATGATTATATTCAAACTGGTGATACAAAAAATTAACCACAAATAGCGTAGCCTTAGCCTTATTTCCCGGGAATTAACTTGACTGCTTTATCTGATTATTCATTACAGGTCAAACAATCATTCAATCGTAGATCAAAGAAGTCTTTATTTCTCTCTCGGTGCGATTCTTTCCAAACTATAATACCCTTGTTACACGGGCACACCTAACTGCAGTTACGCTAATTTATAATTAGCGCACAATACTTGCGGACAACATTCTGCGGCTGTGCAGTCAAAGCTATGGGCGAACGTGCGCTTGAGCATCTTGAGCACCCATCAAAGCAGTGCACGCGCTCTCTTCACTTTTCTTGAAATAGCTGTCCGAGGGTATAGTGCGGCATCTGTGCTGCCACGTAACCGCAGTTCAAGCTGAGTTAACCGCGGTTAAGTGTGCCCGTGTAACAGGGGTATAAGGGTCGTTCAGCAATCATGGAGCTAACCCAAACCGTTTCCCGCGTCAACCGCTTCTCCTTGTACACCGGTGCAAAGCGGCGAAGCTCGACGCGCGCGCGCGTCGGGGCAAAGAGGTGAAGGTACGCAAGTGTCACGACGTGAGGGCGCTCGGTTTTTACGGTAATAAAGCGGTCTTATCGAGAGTAAGAGACACTTCACCTCTCTTATCACTGCAGCCGCCGTCACCCCACTCAATTTAAGGGGCACTGAAGTCGATTGTGAACGATTGTGAGATTGTCCTCTTGTGGTGACAACCCAATCCTAGACGCTCTAAGCATCCCAACAAACCCGAAATCACAATCGTGCGTAGCTTATTTCTTTGTTAAAAGCGTGCTCAAAGATCGTGACGCGCCCTTTTTGGGAAGAATTTTCTTCCGAGTGAAGTGGTCGACGAAGGGAGCTTGTCTGCGAGTTGCAAGCGATGGCTTCGCCCGCGGAGAAAAAGAGGAGTCTTATCCGAAAGTGTACCTACATATCAGACACTCTTCGAAACAAGTTATAATAAAATCATTCGGAATCTGCGCGTGTTGTAAGGCTTTCAGTGGTCCACACAATGTACTCCGCGAGAGAAAAGAGTCCACATGTTTTTCTATTGCCCTGAGATGGAATAGGCAGTTTTGTAATATTGGTCTTGGTATATGTAGGAACTAACACATTTGAAACAATATAAGATCAAAAACGACCTTTTTCAAAAATGACTTCAGTTCCCCTTTAAGGAGTTTGTCTCGCGATTGTTTTGACTCCGTGGCATCGCTGACATCACAAAGACGGCGTCGCCGTCTGGACGCTCGGACGATGACGTCACTGGCGCGGGTGACGAGCGAGTTTTAGCTAGAATCTGTCCCAAGTTTAGAACAGCGGGACCCAAGACCTTCCCAGAAAAAATAAATAAATAAATAAAAGCTTTCTGCTCGCCACGTTTGGTAATTTCCTCGTGCCCACCCACCTCCTCCCCAGGGTTCGCTCCGCTAAAATAGAAAAAAATAGTATTTATTTTATACGGAGTGCAAGTTTGTCTGCTTCTTTTGCAGGGGTTGTGGTGACGTCAGAACGACCCCGAGTTCTGGTTGGCTCTGATTGAAAGATAGTGGGTAGACCTAAAGGCAGCTTGCTTTGAGGTCTACCCACTATCCTTCGATCAGAGCCAATCAGAGCTCGGCTTCGTTCTGACGTCACCACAACCCCCCTCCCCCTCCCTCCCCCCCCCCCCCCCCCCCCCCCCCGGCAAAGGAAGCAGACGACTTTCTCTCTGCACAAGACGAGTAGGATTATTGTACTCCGAGGGGCAGCCGAAGGCACGATCTTGATGGAGTCAATCAAGAAGCTCCTAAAAGTGCCTCGTCACAGTATACGTGTCGTCCTCGCGCGTTCGCTACGCCGGATAAAAAAATCCCGCGTACAGAAAGAAAAAAGCGCAGGATCACGGCGCATTCAGTATGCGTGATTGGTCTAGCCGTGAATAGTAAACGCATAAAGACGACGAGCGCCCCTAATGAAAAATACACCAGGCAATCCTGGTGTGACATCAAAGAATCCTGATGTGACACCAGAATATCTGGTGTGCCCACCAGCGATGCTGATGTATCGAGCACACCAGCCTGGCGTGCCCACCAGAAATGCTGGTGTACCCGCACATCAGCCTGATGGGTACACCAAGGGAGTCTGGTGTCACATCACAAGGACTCATGCGCCGACCAGGCAGCCTGGTGTGCACATCACGCAGTTTGATGTGACACCAGAGTTGTGTTTTCGTTGACTTCTCCCCCCGGTCCGCGCGCGTGTTTTCTATTAGTTTGTGTGCCGCTCCGTCCCCCGACGGGGTGCCTTGTTTCCTCCCGTCTTGGTGGTCGCCGGAGACCCCGCGGCGGGCTCCTTTGTGCTCAAGAAGTGTCCCCCTCGTCCCGAGCACTTTCACGGGCGGCCTTGAGCAGCTTGGGGAGCTCGCCGGCTCGCCTCTTCGAGGGTTTCTCTTTCCCTTTCCGCCGGTATTCTTGTTTAAGTTTGAGAAAGTAAAGAAGTCTTCTTTGTGAGCCGAAGCCGAAAAGATGTGTTGGTGCACTTTCCTTACTTCCGACGAGCTTGGTTTGGTAGCAAAGTAACAAAGGAAGCTAGTAATTATTACGATTTTTGGGGCCGAAATGCCTACTACGAGCGAGGAGGGCGTCGACCGCCTGAAGCCAAAGGGGATTACCCTGCGAGCCGCCACAACAAAGATCATCAACGAGACTGGCGTCTGCTGGCCACGGATCCAACCGACATCGGTGAGCTCGAAGAAGCATTTGATATTCTTCTACTTAAGGAGGCTTCCCTGAAAGAGCTGGACAAGGAAATCGAGCTATCTGTCGAATATGATGCCTTAGAAAAGGAAATTTCTGGTGTGGAGGGGTGCGCGGAACGGATCAGCGTAACTAAGACACGAGTCAACCGCAAGCTGAAAGGCCAAGAATTTCGGAACGACAGGGCGTCCGGTTCTTCGACGCACGGCAGTGGCTCCGGACAAACTCCAGTTGATCACGGCCAAATCCCTACAACAGTAAAGCTTCAGAAGCTTTACTGTTGTGCTTTTTTGAATAAAGTAATTATGGCAGCAGCGTTGTTGTCAAACTTATCATTGTACGCTTTTTTGTGAGTAAAGCAACACCCAGTCAACAGGTGGTCTGGTATCATATTACAACAAAACCTGATGTCCCGCCAGAACACCAGATTTCTGGTGTGACATCAGAACACCAGATTTCTGGTATCATACCCACACATCAGATATCTGGTGTCACAACAGAACACCAGGTTTCTGGTGTCACACCAGAAAACGTCCCAAATCACATCTGTGAAAAAGTCTGGTGTAACATCAAGTCACACCAGCCCTCGAGCTGGTGTATTTTTCACTAGGGCGCGCAGTGACGAAGCACTTTTGCTGCTGCTCGATTGGCAACGTCGGATCGTGGCGTTGGCTGTGCTGGGACTTTGTATGAAACGGAGTACGCGAGGTGCGATCAAAACGTTCCGAGACCGATTTCTGCAGCGTAAGAAAGAGAGGGCAGCACACCGTGTAAAGTTGCGAGACGGATTTCTGCAGCGGAAGAAAAATAAGACGGCACACGGTGATGCGCCTGCGGCCAGTCTAAGGCCTTCGTGTCTAATTACGTCAAAAAACGTCGTTGTTTTGTTTTGCTTTTGCCAACATTTGGAGCTTCGCAACGCGAGTTTTTGTGACCGCGTGCCCGAGCACACTGGCGATTTCGCCATATATAGACTGAAAAATCCAGAGCGAGAGCGAACGTCGATTCTGTGTCAATCTCGGCAAATCTAAAACGGAGACATTTGAAACGATTCGGCACGCTTCTGATGTCAAAAGGCGGTGAATTATGCGCGAAGCGTTTGTGAGTGACAATCGTGCGAATGTCACTGCCATGCTTGACCCGCGAGTGCCACTCAAAAACATTTCGCACAATTCGCTCGTAAAACACGCCTTGTTTTTTACCGAATCGCCGAGCGCCACGTACACTTTGCTCACAATCAGAGGCGTAGAACTACGGGAGGGGGGGGGGGGGGGGGGGGGGGGCGGGGGCTCTGCCCCTCCCCTCTGTAGTCTACGCCTCTGCCCCCCCCCCTAATAACATTGGGGGGGGGGGGGGGCAGACCCCCCCCCCCCCCAGGCCATGATTCTTACCAAGACGCTGTTTACGTCTATGTAACGAGCTTCTAGTAGTGGCATGTGAACGAAATAACGCACACAGCGACGAACAGATGGCGATATACATACGCTGTAAATGTGCCCCCTAAAAAAATAAACTACTGATCAGCCTGCCCCCCCCCCCCCCCCCCCGGGAAAATGGAAAGTCTACGCCGCTGCTCACGATAACTTGATGCACCGCAGCTACCACGTGACCTACCTGGTAGAAACCATTTGTATGTGCAAGTGGGATTACGTAACAACAATGTAATCATTGCTGTAACGGGCCCCTTTCCCAGCACGGGTTGGATCTTATCTGGTTTATTTCGTACACACTGCTCCGTGCCATCCACCCGCCGTATCTCTTTGCAGGTGCAACGACTGGAGCCGTCAAATATGAGCTACGAGATCAGTGAGGAATGACGCGTCAGCTGTATTGTTGTTAAAAACCACCGTTGCCAGCTGTTCGAAGCTTTATCTGGAATCGCAGGAAATGCTTTACCGCCATCCAGAAAGCTTAAAGCAGTCCGCCACAAAAAGAAACGATATTGCCCGAGCTTGGTGATACCGTAGACAAAGTTCAGAAAGTCGCGTCCCCCTCCCCCTCGGATCTCGTTGTATATGCATAGTAATGTCATCGATTGTACACGTGCATTTATTGCGTAAAATTTGATTTTCTAACTTTTTTAATTAAGTATATTTTAGGTGTATGAGTATATTTTCATACAATATATTTATTGCGCGCCGATTTTCTAATTTTAGTTCATATATCACACATCCTGTCCATTCGCCGAGTTCAAAGTAGCCTGTCCCGGAATACGGGAACAAATTATTTACTTTCTTAGATGGAGAGGAACTGAATTGAATCGTAATTACTATTGAATTAAATCGAACAAGAAATGGTCGTACAAAACCTGTATCTTATGTTCGAAGCATGAATACGTATAAAGTATAGAAGTTTCAAACACGCGGCCTGCGATTGGCTGGGTCGTGGTACACAGGCAATCACTCTAAAAAAGAAAAGGTCCGTGCGTCTACTTTCCTGCACAACAATCGGAGAGCCAATCACCGCAACTTACGGAGGCAGCTCAGCGAATGACGATGACGAAACATATGTTTAGACCAAAAAACGCAGTCTGTGTTGTGACATTAAGCAATCCAAAACGTCACGCTTTCATTGCCTAATGTCACAACTCAGTCTGCGTTTTTTTTGGTCTAAACATGTGTATCGGCATCGTCATTCGCTGAGCTGCCTCCGTAAGTTGTGGTGATTGGCTCTCCGAGTGTCTTGCGGGAAAGTAGACGCACAGACTTTTTTTAGAGTGATGCGCCACAGTGATCTGATCTCGCCGCCTCACTTTTTGCTCGAAAAGTAGCTCTGCTCTTTTAATGTATTCACATAGTTTAGGCTTTTCTGTGTTCATTTGCTATTTGTTTCGCTTTATTATTCTGCTTGCCAGCTTTTTGAGATGTACAACAATTCCGCTAGTAAACTGCAAGCGCGAGCTCTTCGTTAAAGAATGCATCTCGGCTGCACCAACTCTCGATCAGATGGAGCAACTGCCAATCATAGAGCTATGAGCTCGGGTATCACAATTAAAAGAAGTATTTGTTCAGGCTGTTGCAATAAAAATCGCCAGGAAAGCAAAAACTGTAAAATATAACTGATTGCTTTTTTTTTTTTTAGTTGTTTAAGAGACATGTTGAGCTTCGTTAATTTTTTGAATGAATTGAGCAACGGGAACGACTGTGTACTTTCTCTCTTCTGTTAAAAATGGCAGCACGTTAGCGGTGCGGTGTCATTTTAATTCTAGTTATCGCATCACATCAGGGCCCAAAGCAGTCATATAAACATCTAAAGATGTCACTGGCAAAACTGTAAGTATACGAAAAGCATAAAGCACGAGGTCGATTCTCTTTTAAACATTTTAACTCCCCCCCCCCCCCCCCTCCCCTCCAGCTTTACGTTGGATTTCGGCCTTTCCGGTGTTGGCTATCTGGCCCCCACACTCAAAAAAGTTTAAAACCACTAATATAAAAAAAAAAACTTCATTCGAACAAGCAATGGTCATACAAAAGCTGTACCTTATGTCCGAAGCGTGAATTCGTATGAAGCAAACCCGCTTAATTCGAACAATGCTTGAGGCGTGTCTGCAAGTAGTTCTATCATCGTGGCTGCAGACCGTGTCTTTTACATAATGTACGAGTAGTGCGCATCTGCGGCTTTAACGTATACAGCGGTTCTAAGTGTTTCTGGCCACGATATGTGAAAGAGGAACTCCGCAGCTCCGGTGGTGCCCACCTTGCCGGGGCGGTTGGCAACCAGGGTCCACGAGCAGCGACTCGGGTCTTTCCCACTCGCGGGCGGTTTGGCGTTGCGTCGATAGGCCGGTCCGAAGAGGACGCCCTGCGAGACTTCCACCAACTGTCCGCCGTTGCACGCCTGGTCCGGGTAGATCTCCGGGATGCTGCCTTCCACTCGCCCTGAAAGCGCAGGAACAGTCCGAAGACATTCGACAATCTCTAAAAATAGGGTGGTTGAGTGAGAAAGAGAGAGGGTCCGAAGACATTCGACAATCTCTAAAAATAGGGTGGTTGAGTGAGAAAGAGAGAGGGTCCGAAGACATTCGACAATCTCTAAAAATAGGGTGGTTGAGTGAGAAAGAGAGAGGGTCCGAAGACATTCGACAATCTCTAAAAATAGGGTGGTTGAGTGAGAAAGAAAGAAACTCTTTACGGGAACAAATTTTCAGCACGGTTGACGTCGGGGATTGCAAAAAATATAGCGTTGGCCGAATAAATGACGTAAACTTAGTCATTAGCTTTTCTTTTTTTAATTATTGACAGTAAGCATATGGCTCCAATTAGAAACTTGTTGAGCATCGTCGAAAACTACTAAATTGACAGATTTTAGAAAGATCTAAGGCACGAAGTTTATCTATGTGCCAGCGCGTTCACTGCGACTTTTACGAAAAATAAGTACACCAAAACCGCTTCAACCAGCGAACTTCCCAGGAAGGTCTTAAAACTTAATGGTCACAGACAAGATGAGGACGGCAGCGAGGTCTTTCTGTTGTACCTATAGCCTCCAGCATGGGCTTCCTACCTTGAAAAGCATTTCGGCGTCCTGTGGGCTTCGAGCGTGCACGCGTAGCCAAAGCACTAAGGAAGGCAACGAAAGCGTCCTAAAGGCCGGGTATCCGAAACACGCCCTGTCGTTCCCCTCCTACCATTTACTAAAATCTCAAACCCCCAGCAAAAGAAACAAAAGACATACAAACAGGGTGCCCAACAAAGACTCTCGAGAGATAGTTAAAAAAAAAATTAAATAACCAACGTGGGAAAAGTAGTATCAAATATAAAGTCATACCTGCGGAAACCGGAGATATCCATACCAACGCCGGCAGTGTCAGGAACGCGACCAGCGGGGCTGCAGGCGCCATAATTGCCAACTCCTATACCGCAGGTGATCAGCTCTAATTCCTCTATGAAAACTCCCCTCGACCACACGCGGCCTTATCAAACGATTAGATGCCCGATGTGTGAGGTGTATACCTGCGAGCGATCGGTATCTCTGACGCGAGTCGTATCGGACAAAGTGATGACGTATCCGAAGAACAAAGGCTCCGGAGGCCTTGCACGACGATAGCGTATACGCGAGCATTTTCTGGCTCAATATCGTCGGATGTGCCGAGCATTATCATAACGGCGGTGTGTGTACGTGCGAAGCCGGGCTTCTACAAGTTGCGGGTCTTGCGCGGCGATTGTACTCTTCCGTGCAAGGTCCCGTCTCTGCAGAGGGGACCTTGCAACGGCAAGGGCACCGCGTGAAGGCGCATAAATTCACCGCGCGCGCGCGTTACGGCCTTGCCTGTTGTCAGCACCGCGGATACGCGACGGCGGGACGTAAACAATCGGCTCTGGTTCCGGTGTTTGTCGGAAACAGACTCGATCCTCAGGGACTAATAAGGTTTTCGGTTCTGGTCACCTATCGTTTCGGTGGTTTTTGAGCTTTGCGTGGGACCATTATCCTGACCCTTGGCGAAGGAAAGCCTGCTGACGACAGTTCGACAATCCTCGCTGTAACTACTAAACTATCGGGAAAAAAAAAAAAGAGATCTATTTCGTCTCAAGTAAACAAACAAAATATCTCGGGCATATGTATAAGCATTTCTAGCGCTTTTTCTTCATACAAAGAAATCCGACTCACGGCGCCTGATAGAAGAGAACTACTGCGCACGCTCAAAACGCTTTCCACATCCCAGTAGGGGGAAAACGCGTGCTTGTCGCCCATACAACACCCTCTAAGGTTTACTTTACTCCCTTAAGATGGTGTCTATGTGACACCCCAAAAACCCAATGTGCACCCCCGGCGGCGTTAAAACAACACCTTCGAACGAAGCTCTCTGATGACGACGCGCATGCCAATCAACATCAGGAGTTGTCTTACGGAGGATATAGAGAGCCTACTATCCGTGGAAAAAATAAATACAGCACAAAGAAAGGCGAGAACGTGTCTCCTCAGTCCATCTCTTTTTATGAACATCATTGAAACTACTATCGTGGTGGAAAGTACTAAGTGTGCGTACTAACCTAAGTGGAATGTTTTGATGCCTGCCAGTAAAATACGAAAATAGTAAAATATTTATTTATTTTCGTAAAATACTTACGTATTTTTGTGAAATATTTGCATAATCTACGTGAAATACGAGAAAGCGCCGAAGTGGCGTTCGCGACAACCGTGTTGCGCAATGTACGTAAAAACGCTTGCGTGTGCTTCCTGACGTTACTTTAAAACTCTCCGTCCTTGGTCTTTGGAACCGGGAAACTTGGACACTCATGTATAATCCCTGAGGTTTTTTTCTCGGCCGATTGCTTTGAACCACGCAATAGACTCTTTTTCAGAAGTCCGCCAAGAGACATCGGCGGTCGCCATTGCTTGGACACGAACCGCATGATTGGATCCGAGTCCTCGTCGAACGATGACGTCACACTCATATCGAATACGAGCTGAGCCGAGCTCACGCCGAGCGCTGACGCAGCCGTCGTGTCCAATACAAGCTCAGCGTATGTGAGCAAGCAATGGCGGACAGGCGTTGGCGCGGTCTTTTAAAAGGAGTCTATTCCAGTGGCCGCAGGACTATATTATATTAGTTAAAACATAGTGCAAAACGTGGTTAATGCCTTTAAAAAACTGTAAATGTAAGGCAGGGTGTCGAACCGGAACCGAACCGAACCGAAAACCGGAACCGAACCGGCATTTTTTCCGGAACTGAACCCAAACCCGAACCGTTATATTGTTATCGCGATGAACCCGAACCGGAACTGAACCGAAAAAAAATAACGGTTACCGGCTCATGTCAAAACGGTTTGGCCACGCGCTGTTGACAATGAATGTGCTATCAATGCCATTTGTTTTTCAAGTGCCGTCAACTGACACACACCTCGATTACATATTTTTCTTCTCCACTCAGTCTTAGGAATATAAACGCTGCATCCATGAATCTTGACAAACGCTGCATCCATGAATCTTGACATAGGAACCAGTATTGCGCTGGTCGCGGCTTGCACGGAAGAAAAAAAAATTAAAAGGCTGTGCAAAAAAAAAAAAAAAAAAAAATCGCCTCACGTAATTTTGTTTTTTTTACAATCTCGTAAATCCTAAATGCTGCCTCATTTACCAACACGTTTCTAGAACGCGCGAGTTTTTGAAGCTTGCTTCCATCGGAATGAAAAAAGAAAAGGCTGTGGAGTTTGATAATAATGCATCCGGTTTCGTATATGCACTTAGAAGCTAACATATTTGTGAGACAGCGAACTCTTCTATATTAATATTTATCCTATTACGTCCTTCTGGCGTTGCGTTCGGTGAAGTGTTTTTCATATTCCGTATCTTGTTTAATGAAAAATTCTTTAAGGGTCTAATTTGAGTTACCGAAGGCTAGTTCAAATAAAGAAAGCTGTATTTTCTCCCCACTGTTCCTTCAATCGCTTACACGCCAAGGTGGCGGGATAGTTAGCGAGTTCTACTTGTAAGTGCGTTTGTAAGGAGGTCGCGGATTTTACAGCTACTGCGTCGGACCCAATTAGATGAAGTCCGAATGCGTAAACGTCGGTGAGGTAACCTTTGAGTGCACATAAAGAAACCATTCCTGGTAGAAGTCCTTGAGCCTTACACTACGATGTATCCCGTTTCGTATGTGCTGATTTCAGATGTTTTATTCGTAATTTATTTTGATGTTGCAATTTGTCATTTATAATTTCCGAACCGGTTCGCGAACCGGTTCAGCGCCCCGAACCGGTTCGCGAACCGGTTCGCGGATCGAATTAATCGAACCGGAACTGAACCGGAAGCAAATAAATTTACCTGAACCTGAACCGTAACCGAACCCGTATTTTTTTCGGTTCGACACACTAATGTAAGGTAAATTTGTTTCCCCAATCGCTTGTTCGACAGCTTCAAAGTCCTCTCCTCATAGTGCTGGCCAATGAAATGTGTTGAGATCATCATCGCGAATTAACCAATAGTTTGTACAGCGTTCCCTAAGAAGAGCCCCTGCTTTGCCAAGGTGGTATACTACTTCGCCTCCACTCATAGCAACGTTAAGCAGCAGCTCGTAGAAGTAAATATTTTTTTTTTACCGGCAAAGTTTTTCCCCTACATAAAAACCAGGATAAATTTCAGATTGTTCTAGCCATGAATGAATTATTAGCAATCAAAATTTAAAAATTATTTATCTTCTTGACGCTCACTAGATGTCCTCAAATGGGGACAGTATAAGCAACACTGCTCTAATTTGGCTTCGCGCGCTTTCGACTTTTGCCCGCAGAACGCGTTGTCTTCCTATGCCTCCGAGTTTTTTATTGGCAACTCCACTTCGCCGCTCGCCCCCTCGTGAAGGAACGCAGAACCAGTAAAAACACGCTTGTATTTTGAACGGGTGGCTATATTTTTGGTTCCAGAGGGCCAATTCCAGCGAGCGCTCGAAGTAGAGCCATCGAGGAGCGCGATGCATCACGGGAGACGTGACGTCAGTTGGACCAGCACGCGCAAGGCTCCTTGGGGGCTTGCGTGGTTATGAACTCCGCCACTTGGTGTCGTCAACACGTTACAACCAGGCCGATTGTAGTTGCACCTCCGCACTCTCCGCAGGAGTTGAATAGGCCGGGGGGGGGGACTTTCGCGGAGCGGCGCTTCTTTAAATCAGAGTGGCGTCTTTTCGAGCAAAAGAATTGTGTCTCCGTGGTGTGGCCAGAACGTGGTTGACAGTTAGACAATAAAATAGGTGCTAGAATTTCGTTAAAGTGTGCCTTTAAACTGTATAATGAATAAATAAATAAAAAATATCCTACGTGCGTGCGTGTAAAATCCCACAGGAGTGTTTTTGCGTTAGCACTAGGGTGCGCTGCAGCGAAGCGAGACACAATACGAAAGCCGTTGTGCTCAATTTTCGGCATCAGCTGAAGAAGGTCAACGGGGGACGCAGATTGGACACACTATATACAACACACATATACAGGCTTCACCATGCTGACAAACATAGGTAAGCACAGCCACAGAATGTGTGATGGGCATTCCAGGGAAGAAAAGGGCGTCTGAACGGCAGCGCCTACCGAAGATTCGCTCTCATTTCTGGCACACGTCGTCAGATGGCGCAGCATGACAGAAAAGGATTGGAGGAACGCCTGATCCAGTCGGAGGTGGGTTTTTCCCTGACACACATGGAAGGAGGCGCAGAGGTGAAGTAGATGCTGCCGGGCCTCACCTATGCGGACGATATTGTATTGACGGCGGAGACGGTGGAGGACCTGCAGCGTCTAATATGTATATGCGAGACGGAGGCAGCTACGTTGGGCCTTCGGTTCAACGCCAAAAAGTCGGCAGCCCTTCAATTAGCCGCGTCCGATGAGGCTAAATTAAACAGTCTGGTGCTGAACGGCGAGCAAGCACAGGTACAGGAGTCGTACAAATACCTGGGAGTTGTACTGACCAACAAGCCGGAGTACTTGTCCGAACATTATGCCCACCTCCGACAGGCAGCCGTGCGAGGTACGAATGTACTCCGAAAACGTAATCTTTGGAGTTGCAATCGTTTTCTGGTGACTCGCGAACTCTGGAAGGCAGTTGTGGTGCCTGGAATAACCTTCGCCAACGCGGTTCTTTGTGTTCCTGGCACAGTGCGGGAAGTCATGGAACGTCGTCAACGAGAGGTCGGGAGGCAGGCTCTGGGCTGTCACAGAATGGTGGCCACCGAAGCAGTCCAGGGAGATCTTGGGGGTCGTCGTTTGAGGCCAGGGAGGCGACCAGTAAGATAACCTACGACAGTCGTCTCCGTCTCATGGACCGCGGCCGGTGGGCCAAGTCTCTACGTTTACACGTATCTCACGGGAATGCAGACTGGCTGGAGGAAGCGGCTGTATCAGTTAGAAAAGAAATACGGCTTCTTTTCAACCCCTGTAACTATTACATCAGACAGGAAGGGGGAAACGGAGATACGAAACAGGGTGAGAGAGGAGGAGGCAGCTCGGTGGGCAGAAACGGCGAAGTCCAAGTCGACGCTATATATGTACCATACCATCGACATAAGCACGAAATTTCGGCAGAGACTAGACTATACGAAAACAGCCTGGGCAGCCCGCTCCTCATTGAGTCACGCGCACGAGGGCTGCGAACGCGGGTGTATCGCCGTCGCTTCGATCAGACGTTGGAATCTGCAGCCTGCCGTGTGTGTGGTCAGGCGGATGAGACAATTGGACACCTTGTGCTGTCGTGCACCGGTCTGCAACCAGTTCGACCGGCGGAGTGTGGACAGGCAAACCGGGAGCTCGCACTGGCAGAGGCACTCGGCTTTGGGTCTGCTTCCAGCTCAGTGGCAGACTCTGCGGGTGGGACTAACGGCAACAACAACGCCGACGCCACACCGAGAACCAACGGAGGGTGGCGTGAGCAGGTGGAAGCTACGAAGCGAAGGTGGAACTGGTGGATGCTAGTTTACCAGGGGGGATAACCAAATCCCCACTGGCTAGGTCCCAAACTCTACGGGACCGCCCGATTCAAAAGGGAACAGCCGCAAACCATCATCATCATCATCGGCCGCCAAGCCCTACAATAAAAGATTTTCCGTGCTCTAACTACCGACCCTAAGTATCTACTTGCCTCCCCCCCCCCCCCCCCCCCCCCCGCCCCACACACACACAGAAAAAAATGCTGCATATATTTGACTAAAAACCCTGAGACTGGGACGAGAAGGGACGGACAAACACAAAGTTTCAGTGTCCCAGTCTCGGGGTTTTTAGTCAAATATTTAACCACCACCAGCTCGTTTGCGTCCTAACCTTTTGTTTGCTGCGTACCTCAGTTGGCAGAGCACTTGACACAGATTCTCAAGATGGCGAGTTCAAATCTTTCCGGGAGTCTGAAGTCTTTTTATATATGGTTCTTTATGGGCGTAACGCTGTAAGACCCCTTCACATAATATGTTGTCTTATACAGCGATACCTGTTAGTGAGACACTTGGCGAGTTTGTGCCGTCGACCGCGCTCCATATCGACGCGGGCCATTTTCGGCACACTGCCAAAACATTCCACGGGCCGCTTATAACAAGATAACGAGCAAGCAAGATAACATGCATGGTCATGCACGATAGCAAGATAACATGAATTGTCAGTAAAACGGACTCCGCCCGGGAAATATGGAAGTGTACTGGGATAGGTGCAGACATGCACGTAACGCGTTACAAGTACCGAGTTACTTCTACCTAGTTACTATTTTCGGTAACGAGAAACGTATTTAGTTACTTTTTTTAGATAAGGAACGAGTAACGGTATTTAGTTCCTTTCAAGGCCAAGTAACGAGTAACGGTATCTCGTTACTTGTGAGGAGTAACGTGTACAACACCGTTTAACAGACTCATTTTAATTCTCACCTGAGTCTACGTCTATTGCGAGAACGGTAGGTGGGCAGCCCGAAAAACAACTGAACAGTAGGAAAAGTGTATCAACGTATATCGCTGGACACGTCAGTCGAACAGTTTGACCGACGTGTCCAGCGATAAACGTTGCCGTGCTGAAATCTGCAGCTGGGAATGTCTTTCACCCATTAAACACGATAAGGTTGTTGGTTGAGCCTTCTAGAACCGGGTACGGAGCTAATGTAAACCCGGAGGTCGCGAACACGGGAAAGCACATAACCCATTACCCGCTGTCCTCAATGACGGCGCAGTTCCCGAAGATTCACCAGCTCTTCCCGAAGCACAACACTGCCGTTCTTTCGAGCGCGTCGGTAGAACGACTCTTCAGCGTCGCCGGAGATGTAATCTCAAGCAAGCGGGGAAACATAACTGATGAAAACTTCGAGAGGCAGCTACTGCTTAAATGCAACGACTACTGAAAAGAAAACAATAAACCACGAAACAAAAACAGCTGTGTATTTGATCGTCAAAGTAACGTGAAAAGTAACTCGTTACTTTCGACGTGACTCACACGTTCCTTTTAAGAATCGGTAGCGAGTAACGTATTCGTTTACCTTTTGAGCGAGTAACGAGTAACGGTATTTAGTTACTTTTTTAGGGTAACGTGTACACGTCTGGACAGGTGCCCATGTGGCCCAGGTGCACGAACAACAATTCTCGGGAGATACGCAGATAAAACAATTTTACGATGTGTTCTGTATCGGAAAGCAGGTGCGTTAGTGCCCCGTCAATGCGCCTGACAGATAGTTTTATTTTCTAAACGAATAGCCAGAAAGATGGTTTTAATACTGTTTGTTTCAATAAACCTTCGTTTGAGTGTACGCTTCGTCTTGTTTACTTCTTGTCCCTGTTTATTGGTCGCTTTTCGTTTAGCACGTGTGTTCATTTGTACCGAAGTGAGGTACGAAATTACGCTGCGGTCTTACGCAGACAGCTGAAATGCTCTCTACGTAATACGCCCTCATCGCTTCCAAAACGCTACGGAATTTTCGTCCGGTGTGTTCCTCGGTTTAACACGAAACGCCTATGCGGACTCAACGGTGCGCGCTCGCACCTTTACCGTTCATTCGGTCCATTTGCCCCGAAATGACACCTTAGCACGGCGAGTTGGGCTAGTTGGTTGTAAATGCTTGAAGTGAGGCGCCAAAACAACGAGGACACAAGGAGAGACATGCGCCTCGTTCTGTCTGCTTCCCTCCTTGTGTCCTCGTTGTTTTGGCGCCTCGCTTCAAGACACCTTAGCGGCTCCGACGCCACACCTCAGGTGTCGCTGTGTTTCACCATACGAGTTGCGTGTTTACAATGTTTTCATGAAACAAATAAGAAAGTATCATTACTGCAAGTAGCACCATTGATTGGTCCTCCAACACACCCCTCGCCCTCTAGAAAAATCCTCCCCTCCTCTTCGAAGTTCCTCTTGCCACTACCACTGATTGGCCGAGCGTCCGTCCGGTTTCGGCTCGCCACTTGCGTCCGCCATTTGTGCCCCCCCCCCCCCCCCCCCCCCCCCCCCCCCCGTGTCGCAGATTCGCATTCTCCGGCGGCGGAAACGCTGCGTTCGGCAGATAAGGGCAGCCTAGGGGTTGCTAGCGTCGAAATGTAAGATAAAAAGACTCTCGGAGCGGAGAAAAAAGCGACATTTTAGGGGGAAAGAGGTCAAGGCGGTCCTTTTAGTATAAAGGGGCTTTAGCAAGTGCTACAAAAAGAAAAAAAAAACTATAATTTACTTTTCTTTTTTGTGGACACGCTCAGACTTGTACGTAATCCGTTACAAGTAACGAAATTACTTGTAATCCCTTACATTTATCGGTAATTTAGTAACGGAATAATTACATATTTTCTAGAGTAATTCTAACGTAATTCCCTTACATTTTTGACGTAACGGATTCCTTGTAATCCGTTACATTTTTTTTGTCATAACCAACCCCGCCCCCCCCCCCCCCCCCCCAATTCTAAATAAACTTTTTTTTTTTTTTTTTTGTAAAGTCGATTGCAGTGACACTCACGCGAATCGACCAGCGCAAAGGGAGGCTTGGCACTCTTCAGTTCCGCAAACTCTTTTTTTGCAACACCAAGCCCCTGAATCTATCTTTTTTTAGACCCTAACATCAATGTCGAAAAATCCAAATGAACATTTCTACAAAAAAAAAAAAGAGGGGGGGGGGGGGCAGGTCATTTCCGCTTTCTTTAGTTCTTTTTTTTTTTCTTTGCGATCAAAGACGGGGAGAGGGGGACACCAAGTGATTGTGCACCTCTTCGAGAAGCTCGAGGCGGTAAGTGCACTGGAAAGAATTAACAATGTCTTTCTCGGTTATAGCGACTAGGACCATTTTCATAATGTCACAACACGAAACAACGCTCCGTCTACCCTAACCTATTTGTGAGTCAGCTTTTTGCGAGCACTTATAAAATGGTAATATTTTTCCTTTCTTCTTCTTCCTGTTTTGCCCCAGCGGGACGCGTCTTATCTCAAGCAGATATTTTTACAAATAAAACATAATGGTGGCTGACGTAGACTTGATATTCTGGGCTTGAGGAGAGAGTGAAATTTGTGAGTGGGGCCATTGCGTGGCTTACTTAGTACTCTACCCTTTGCTGCCCGTGGCATCAGCGGACGTCTATCTGGAGAACATCGGAGTAAACTGCAGTCGGTTCGTGCTCCGTGCGTTTTTGAACGGCACCAACAAAGGTACACACGGCAAACGTGCGTTTACATTTCCTTGTTTTGACCGACGTTCTAATTAATTGTTGCTATGAGTGTCCTTTTTCTTTTATTACTTATATTTATAAACTGGAAACATTTTTTATTCACCAACGTCTCAAAAGAGGCTCGAACTGCTCAGACCAAAGAAAGAAGAATATCGAGCCAAACCTTATTTAATATTTAATTATCCCCTTACTGTTACAACTATGTTTTGCTGTTGACTTCTACAGCTTCGCGATTTATACAAAGGAGAATTTTAGTAGATCGGTCCGATGACTCCGATAATGATATCCGATACTTCGCCGCCGTCTTTGCGTATGCATCATATCTTTATCGGGTACCGTTATCGCGGGTATCGGAGGTATCGGAAGGATCTACTAAATCTCTCGAATAGCAGGCAACGGCTGCAACGACGAAGCTTTGTTCTACATTCGAGGTGATTAGTACTTCCCTTGCTTCGCTGAAAAAGCTCAATGCAGAGCATGAAGCATTCGTGAGGAACAATATGGCACTCCCATCCAGTGCCTCAGCCCAAATGGTGTTGAGCGTATCAGTCGACATATTGAGTAAGAAATAACGCAAAATGTCTGACGAGACTTTCGAGAGCCAGCTGTTGCTCAAAATACTCAAGGTCATTAAATGGAACAGGTGGCAACAATAAGAACTTGAACAACCATCTTCCCTTTGTTTCTTACTTGAGGACAATAATGTTAAAAGTAACGCCACGAAAGTAACGGATTACTTTTTGGGGTAACGGTCAGTTACTTTCATGGGAGGGTAATTGTAATTGTAATAAATTACAATTTAGCCTCGAGTAATTGTAAATGTAATTCCTTACTATTTTTCAGTAACGTGTACAAGTCTGGACGCTGTAGATTGCATTTGCGCTCCGATAACGGTACCCGATAAGGATAAGATGCGTGCACAAAGGCGCCAGAGGGGTACAGAGTGCCTCCGTTATCGGAACCCCAGAAACGACCTAATACAAGGTCGAGGCGATTTATCGGGTGGCGAACAATCTCAGAAACTTGCTTTGAATGATCCGCCAGATCGGCAATGAAGCCACAACGCCTCGCTGCTACTCTGCTGGACAATTTCAAGCAAGTTTCCGATACTGTTCGCTACCCGATTCGGAGCACTCTTCTTCACACTTCGGTGAAATGTATAGACTAGTGCCACTAGTATAGACCTTTCCAAAAAAAAAGCTCCTGGCGGGTTTTATTTTGACTGTTCGTGCGTATGGCGCGTGATTTGCTCGCTTTCCAAAGCGACGAGCATGCGCGTGCTGGGCTGAGGAGCTCGCACGCCGAGCTGAGGAGCTCGTAAATATTGGAATGGTGTATATAGCAGAAGACGTACTCTGCTGCAGCAGACACGGCTCTGTGCTGCAGCAATCACATCGATGCCAGTGATGCGGATGGTCGGTGCCATTTTGAAGCACCTTTTACAGCAGCACAAAGAGCTTTTGGAGCAAAAGCACAAATTTCATTTTTATTCGTACCACTAAGAATATTATGTCAAGATTTATCTTTTCTCCTATTCAACTAAAAACAATGCTTGCGTTGTCTTTTCATTTCTATCCTACCATTAGCATCAATTGCACGGTAGGTTTGATTCCCTCAAACAATGAACTATATCTATTTAGTTACGTGTACAAACACCAGGCACGGCAACAAGGTGTTAATTGATGAAGTTCAGTAAACCGCTGTAAATGATTATTTTAGGTATGGAATCCAAGGTGAACCAAATAGTAGACTCGCCTCAAATAACGCTGGAAAAAAAATTAATTTCGAGCACCCAATTGACGTTTCATTCAAGCTCTAAACGTTGTAAGAAAAATGCAATTCTTTACTAAAAACAAATTCTTTTAACACTGTGTTAAACATTAATGACATTTAATACATAAAACTTCATAACAGAAACCTTGTCATCGAATAGATGGAACCAATATAAAGGTGATGACTAAGTAAAAGAATTGACATAAAAAAAGTAAAAAAAAAGCTTTTAGTTTTTTTTTACTTAGATGCAGAAGGAAGAGTAGCGCAGCTGTACTATGTGCCGCAATTTATGAGCGACGGTGGCAACCAGACAACCGGTTGTCTGGTTACCGCTGTCGCTCATAGATGGCGGTAGCTGTCCAGGGGGTTGTGTCGAGATTTATTTGTCTACGGACACGAAACTGGGGAAGCAGCTCCGCTGTAAAACGAAGGAACAGAGAAATCAATGCAAATCTTGCAATACCAATTTATCCTTGCAAGTTTTGAACCTTGAATTTCGAAAAAAAATATCGTCAGAGTATCGCAGTTGCTCATATATGCTTATAATGCAATTAAATGCAAAGGTGCAAGCGAGCTGGACAGTAATGATGAAAATATATGCTAGCCAATTTTATTAAAAAAATTTTACAGGCAAAGTTATTACAACAGCACTTATCAGTTTTTTAGATGCCTGTATATTATGCAGGCCTGTACAGGTTATTTGGAAAACGTATTGAATCAGATTACTTGGGAAGAGTAACTGGCCGTTACTTGAAAGAGCAACCAATACTTTAGATAAGTGTTTCTCAAATGGGGGTCCGCGAAAGCATTTTAGGGGTCCTCGAAGCCCTGCCTCATCAGTCAAGCCCGGCAAAGAAACGTTGTATTTTTTTTTTTTTTTTCATATTGACAAGAAACGTTTTTATTTTCGGGTGAGTTTTCTCGTGTGTATGCCAATGAGAGAAGTCTACTTCACACTAGTCCTTACTTATATCCATTTAATAAATAATTATCATAATTAACCTATACCTTCCCTTCCCCCTCATCACGAACAGGGTACTCCAATTCACAAGGGGTCCGCAAAGCAATGGACCTCTTGGCGAATATGTGCTGCCACCTAGAAGCGGGTTTCACATGCAGCGATTTTGGCCCTAAAGCGGCGCGATTTCTGCCGTCGCGGCGCTCGTGCCGCTGAATTGCTGGTGCTGGCTAGAGCGCCGCGACGGCAGAAATCGCGCCGCTCTAGGGCCAAAATCGCTGCATGTGAACTAGGCTAGACACGCGACTGGGTTCGAGGCTAACTGGCGAGAAAACAATGCGCGCTCAAGGCCTCTCCCACCCGTTCCACACCCAAAACGTCAGCTACATCCTGTTCACCCATTGAGGCGCTGTGACCTAGATACTGCTCCCCCAAACTCGCCTTTGTCCCCATCGTACGTTATCTTCCGCCCCGAGATCGACACAACGAAACCATCTTCCCTCTCTGCTCGGCCAGAAGGAAGAGAAAGAGGGTACTGGAACCATTTACTCTTGAACCGATGTTTCTACAAAAGGTCCATTGGTTGAGAACCACTGCTTTAGATTTTCAAAACGACCGACTTTTCTGCCAGTTTGAAAACATGTCTTTCACCCTGTTTACTTTTGGAATAGTGTTACTATATTATAGACTACTTATCTTCCTAATCCACCGACTTTGGTAACCCATCCTCCCGCCAAAGACCTTGTTTGTGGTTTTAATAAAAAAAAACAAAAAAAAAAAACTTGCAAGTACAGTTGTCGGGCGCCGCCATCTTGCTGCGGGTGTGGGTAGATCATTCGATAGGCCACAGGGCGGCCATCTTGCATGCGGCGAAATAGCGTTTTTGCTAGCGTTGCAGAGGCCGGCGGCAGCGTGCTGAAGACATATTTTCAACTCGTTCGTCGTCATTCACAGAAGTTTTTTAAGTCCCTGTGTAAGCGTTGGGAGTTGCCGTTGAGAACACGTGGTAATTTTTACGAAAACGCAGTACCGCAGGAAAAAGGCACAACTCGTCAAAAGCAAGTGTCGCCAGTCTCGTAACGTCATCAAAGCTTCCTTGGCACGCCGAAGTGCTGCGTCTCTGTGCTTTCGCACGCCTGGATACCAATCAAGATTGAACGCCGTGTGGATGTGCTTTGCGAGTGCAATCTGCGTGAAGCCGTATGTAAAGGCACAACTCGTCGAAAGTAAGTTTCGCACCCAAACAAAGCGTTTCCATCCACGGCGCGGCCAGACTAGTTGTCGAAGCGCGGCCGCTTACAAACGTCTGTACAGCCTGAAGTTAAGCAGGGAACACATGAGCGACAAAAAAAGGGCACCGGGCGGCAGTTTCTATGGCAACTTGCGCGCACACTTTGGCGTGGCGGATCGGCATAGGTCCATATCACAGCGTCCTGGGCTGTTGCTATGGGAATCAGTGCGCGGCGCCCTTTTTTGCCGCTCATGTGTTTCCTGCTTTAGACTGCCTCAAGGGGCGGATTGTCCCAGATGCAGATGAGCAATTTAGCCCGTACAGTACAACCAGTGATACACGACCGCACGTCGGTACAATGCCCATCCAGATCGAAACGGAGTGGGGTGGGGATTGAAGTTAAACCCAGGATGTCAGAGTTCTGCAGCGCGAGCCTTCGCTCCACGTGCTCCAAGTTAGTGTGTTAGTGGGCGCAAGCCAACTCGGTCATCGATCCCCCGCCTTGTTAGAACACAAAGTAATAAGATAACTCGGTCGATTACTTCCCAAAAAAATATATTCAAATCATAACAATCCAAAAAGTACGCGATTAAATCTGATTACTTGTAATAAGCACCGTGCAAGTCTCCACGCATTGCTCCGCCACGGAGGTACGTTTTTCCCTTAGCACTATAGGTTGTGCTGCGGCGAAACAAGGTACGCAAAATCGCGATGCTCTTTTCAATTGTGGCTTCGCTGCAGTACACCAGTGTGCGATGAGAAGCACTCTCAGCGAAATTAACCCGACAAAACAAACCACGAAACTTTCCAAGTACTGGCAGTGTTCGATGCAGATATAAAGCCGAATGTTATACAAGCAGGGACGGCGCCAAGGGGAGGCGAAGGGTGGCGGGCGCCTGCTCTAAAATGTGTACTGTCACCCCAATATAAACGAGAATTGGATAAACAAGAGTGTGAGTTAGGATCCCCATCGTACCAGACGCTAGCCTTTTTTCTTTTTTTAATTTCCGTTGCGAGACGCAGATAAGCAGCATACTGCGGGTGAATGTCTTTTCGTAGCATGTGCAAAACAAGAAAGGAGCTTGCAATGCGTCTAGACGAGCTAAAGCCGGGGTTACAGGTTAAGAAGGTAGCGGCAAATGCCCTTCAAAGGGAATCCTATATCCCTCCGCCACCTCCGCACCCAATAACGTCCCATCGTTTCCGTGACGTCGTGGCCAACGCGCGAGGAGGGTCTTGCCTTTCTGTACATATTTGCTTTATCTTTCGACTGTGACTTGGGATTGTGGAATCCACGAGAGGGAGATTAGAGTTTTTCCCCTCCGATGGAAACAAATACGACTTTTGGGGATTAGCTTCCCCCTCAGATAGATACAAAGGCCGCTTTCAGGGGCTCGGTTCCCCCTCCAATGGATACAAAGGTCGCTTTCTTAGAAAGTGGGATCGGAGACAAGTTGGAATCCATTGAAGCGGAACAAGGAGCGTTTCCAGTGAACTCTTCTTTCGTCTGCGGAGAGATTTGAAACGGGCGCATCACGCTTGTGGGAGGAGCTTCTCCTATCTTCTTGACTTGTAACCGACTATAGAAGAGCTAAGAGCGGGAGGGAGCCCGGGGCAGTAGGGGTGCCGACTGTCTCCTCTAGAGCCCCCTTTCAGTTGACAGGGTGGAAAATAATCGGGCAGCTGGTTGCGGGAGGTTTCATAGAGCGCTGTGTGCTCCCCGCGCTTCCTTGCATATCTGTGATAGCTAACAAACAATCTTGGTCTAGGCAGCTAAGACATTTTATACTGACCAATAAGCACAGCACCAAGAACTTTCAGCTCGCCACCAAAAAGCCTCCAACGCCGCTGTCATCGGACTTTTTACTGACTTCAGTCTGTTGTCAAACCACAGACTATCGGAGCCTGCCTTCAATAATGCGATGTAGAATCTTCAACTGTCATGCCCGCTGGGAGCGACCACGTCTCTACTCGGCCATTGTCTCCCATTCAATTATCATCGCTTTCTAGATGACAAGTCTCGAAAGCCCATGCCTCCCCGAAAATGCTGTGTGCCTCCCCACTATGGAAAACCTGGAGCCGTCCCTGTATAAAAGACGATAATCACAACCTTGGCGCAGTTCTTGATGTCCTCAATGTCGAGACAATCTTAGGAGTCAGTGGACCTGGAACGCTACCAAGGTGAAAATTACCAAATGGCACCAGTCAAGGGGTCAACTAACACCAACCAGGCTGACCGGCATCTCTGCCCTCCCTACGACATTGTGCTATGAACCCGGCCGCCAGACATCTCCATTTCTCAGTCGATCGGCAATGGCGGCGGAGACTATGACGTAGTGCGTTTCATCGATTTCATTTTTAATGTGAAAGCATTCTGTCCCGTGGAGCGAACTGGCTTTGTCAGCTTTTAAAGCCTCACTGAATGGCACCTAAGCTGCCCCGTCCCCATGGAGCGAAGCCTGCCGTCTCTAGCAGCGATTTGATGGATAGGCTACCATTGGCTGGCGTGCATTATAGTCGCAAGGAACGAGGCTTCCATTGGCTGCCGTGCGGCGTAGCGGCGTAGTTACAAGGAGCGCCACCCCACAAAAGCCCTCTCCATGGCGGCGTCAGCGGCCCGGCCGCCGCAGGCTCTGGGCCTCCGGTAAGAGGGAGCATCCAGCCGCACAGTCAGCTAAGGGAGTGGAAGAACGACATTCTTGCTTTTGCATTCACAACTCAAGAAGTGCTTAGGCGTCCTCAGAATTTGTTTACTTTGAATAGATTTCGGACCAAACCAGGGATGATCCGTACGTGACAGTGTGTGCTGCAATATGTAGTGATGTGGAAGAAACGTGCATGAAATGTGGGCCCCTGTATCCCTGCACGGAAAGGAATTAGAGATAAGGAAAGTAGGAAACAGTTTCGATTAGGGCTCGCTTTGTTGGACTTGCCTTGCAGAGGTAAGTTTTCTTGAGAACTATGTTGCTGTTTAGTTCCATGTAATCTATGTAATCCTAACTTGGTAGAGTTTTACTCAAAGGCACACTTGTTCACATATCCCTGGAGTGGTTTCGGTCTAGTGTTAGAATCCTGCCGAGCACGAGAGCCGACTAAAGACGACTATGAATCATCGTGAAATACGCAACGACCTGTACGTTCTAAGCTCCGTGTACATATTAAATACCTCCTACCTTCGATGACTGTATTCGACGAATTTGGAGACATATTTGACGACGAGTGAACAGGTTAGAACTCGTCTGGCGGCTCAGCTTCGTTAGAAGCCGGACAAATCGGTTGACATCACGCCGATGTGGAATGTGGAGAGGAGGCATTCGAGAGGCCTGTCAGTCTAGGTAGGGTTGGGTCAACAGGGACCAGCTGAGAGATCAACACGGTCCAGTTCAGGGGTCAACTTCAAAATACAAGGTCCAGGAAAAATCGATCAATGCACAGTACATTACCAACAATCATATCCTAGAGTACGTGATTGTTCCAGTATATCATACTGGAGTAGAATGTTTTCTCTTTTAAGCTAGACAAAAAAAAAAAACAAAAAAAAATGTCCTTACATGCTTTAAAGACAAGTGCCATTTATGCCCTCGAAACATTTTGACAAAAGAAACCCACCACAAAAGTTACAAATGCATTCATTTATTACTATTCCATCATCCAAAGTGATAGAGAATATGTTACACATATTTTACAACCAAGATTGCTCTTCATTACCCGAAACGGTCGCACCGCAGAGCTCGCGAGACGGTCCGTCAATCAGGCACAGAAGTTGTCACAATCAAATCATTATCTTCATTTATCGTCTGGAGTGACCAAAGTGCAGTCAACAAAGTGAGTGCAATTTGTTCTAATCTAATCTATGTTTCTAGGTATGAATTGCAGCTAGATAGTCAAAAAGCAGCCCATGATGCCAAGCTTCTTAAAATTCCAAACTCCTACTCAAAATTTTATCCTACAAATACCAGCTAGTGGCTTTTTTTTTTTTTTTTTTGCAAGCGGAGATGTTTGCGAGGTAGAACTACTGCATCTTTGCGGAATTTGTACCCTAACTTGAAATGCGAGTAAAAAAAAAATGGATATGTACATGCCCCGTTCTCTCTCGAGACTCGAGCAATTTCAAAAATACAAGTTCACGGGGATTGAGAACGTCAGTAGAAAAAAACAGCAACAAAAAAAAACACCTTCCCTACGATATGCACCTCCACGAAACAAGCCAGATATCTGTTGACTAGCTCCTTCCTCCTCTTTATTGCTCTGAGAAAAAGGCCACCAACGGCCTATTACGAAGACAACGAACCTAGGTCACATCCAAACGTTCTCCAACGAAACTTCGTTACAGGCGCATTGCTCAATGCCAAGGTATTCGAGAATCCAAGAGAGAAAAGGCACCAGCAGTAACGCAACTCGTTCTAACCCTGCGCCAACTCCCCATTCATTTATGCGAGCCTAGTTTTGCACACAAGCGTTCGAGCAACTCTTTGAGGTGAAGACGAAAAACCTGAGGTAGACCACCTTCACATGGTCCCAACGCAATGGAATGAATTAAAAAAAAACAAAAAAACTTCTAAGACAAATACAATTCTCTACGAGAAAAAAACAACAAAAAACCCAACTCCTTCTTTTTCTCACAAATTGGGGCCAGCAATGAGCTGCAGTCGGTGCAGCGTGTCTTGAAGAAACACGGAACGCCAAACTGTTGCTCTTGGGCAGACGCCCGCAAGGCACGTTCTTGGTGGGCAGACAACTTGCCAAGCTGGGCGGGCGGGCAAACGTGCACCGTGACGGCGGAGTGTTCGTATCCCCGGCTGCCGTCGTTTCTCGCGCACAAAGGAAGCGGGCGCAACAGCGTTGCAATTTAGAGTCGCTCGAGGGGCCGTTGCAGACGACGCGAGGTTTGACACGTGCGGGGGGGAGGGGGGGACGGAACTGTTGCGGAGTTTCCTCGGCGCTAGCTCTTTTTGCCCAGTCGTTTCTGGAGGGAGTTGTTGTAGACCCAGTGTTCTCCGACCTCGTGGAATACCTGCGAGGGAACGGACTTGAAGTTGGCAGAAAAAGACACAAACTGTAAACCGAATGGGTGGCGCCCGTAAAAACACGAGCAAGCCAAATAGGTCTCGTAGGTCTCGACAGAGGTCTGAACAGAAATACAAACAGGCTGTGTTCGTTCGCTCTATGCTTCCCAGTCACACGGTTTTGTTTCTTGTAAGACAAACAAAACTGACCGATAAAGGTCAAGCAAAAGAAAACAAAAAGTTGCACGAGTGAACACGCGGCACTCAAGAAGATACATCTGCACATAGCTCTCGAGTAAGGGGAATCTAACCTCTATTAGAGCGGTAAGAGACCCAACAACAAACTAAACAAGTGGTCAAGTGCAGGTTTTAATGGACACCGACCATCCAGCATTTCATAGATGACACTAAGCTGCATAGGGGTGTGTTATCATTGAACTCAATGACCGTCTCAACCAATGTAAAAAAAAATATGTTGGCTTCTACGGTCCTTGTAACCTTTCCAAATGTGTGTGCCGCCCGCAAAGCTTTGAAGTTTTAAGTTATCCAGCCAGTGACCAGCCACGGAGAGTAGACTACTTTCCAAGCATGGGGGAGGAAGCGGGTCATTTTCCCTCCGTACGCTCACAAAAAAGAGAGGAAGGAGGAAACTTTCTCTAGCAAGATCGCTCGTCAGCTCCGCCCGCCGATGATGTAGGTTTCCATGCAAAGCCCACAATGTAGAGCTCAAATCAACGTCGTCCCAGACATTCTATTTCGAGCACCACAGAGTCCCGAGGCAACATTCTAAAAATGGTGCTGGTGTTAAAAGACAAACCAGGCCCAGCACCGGTCACCGACTCCTGGTGTCAGGGTGGGCTCACCCTATTCTGCCACGTCACATTGTTCTCCTTGCGCTCCCGGGCCTCGCTGCGTTGCTTCTCCTCCAAAAGTGACTTGCCCTCCGTCGCCAAGTTCACGTCCTTGTTTTTCAAGGCTAGCGTCACTTCTTTCCACATCCTGCAAAGAAAGCACTTCATACCCCTCTGCGAGATGAAACTATTCTTAATAAGCCATTCATTCGGTTGTGGCAAAGTCGTGAGCTTCAAGAAACCATGCTGGAGGTTAATACGAGCGTTCGTAAATGTGGTCAAAACGGAAGATGGTATAATACTTCCAAACCAAACAATAGTGCAAGTTACCGCAACTTGCCGCCCTACTAGTGCTACACCAAACTTCATTTTCCCGGGTTCGATATTTCACGAATTCCGCCTGGAGTGGCTTCTGGGAATATTCTGCAGGCACAAAGTTTCACGATTTGAAGCGACACGCAGCATACTTGTTACAATGGGGCGATATATCCGCACAATCTATTTTTTGCAGTATTATTCGAGTGGCAAAGTTAGCAAAAGCTAGGTCTTTGCCAAACTTAAGCAGGTTCTAGTATTTACGTACCAGTAGTGGCGTCAGACACACTTTGACTTGTCCACACTGCGAGAACATGCCACAACAGCTTAACGACACTTGACGACGTTACGAGCACGCTACAGAACGGTCGGAAGCTTCGGTGAACGCTAATTGAAAGCGTGGCCCTTCTGAATGGATCTATCTGCCGAAACCGACGTGAACATTTGGTAACCATCTTCACAACCTAGGGAAAAAAAGCTTAAAGTTTTTAACGAGCCTAACTCACCTGCGTGACTCGTACGGCTCTTGCTTCTCGATGGGCTTCACCACTTTCTTAGTTATGGGCAAGCTTGTCGTGTCCACGAACACGGCCAGGTCCTGCACAGGCAGACAGCGACGAGACATAGGTTACAACCGCGCGGAACCTCGCCATCTTGTTTCACCGGTACCAGGTTTGGGTTTCACCCATCATCGTACTATTTACCCAAGAGCCAGCTGCACCCGTTCGGGTGTCCTTGCATAAACAGGGCTAACAAGCTAAAAGTGCGTCGGGCTGGCGTGCCAACAGATGCTCTCTGCATTAGTGAGAGACAAACATAAAGGCACCATGGCACTGCCCGGGCTCTTACGTGTCAATCCACCGTGTCAGTTATTCTCGCAGCCCCCCCCCCCCCCCCTCATTGGGAGGTCCACAAATCGTCTTTCGTGAACGGTGGGACGTCAAAACTTCAATAGGATTTGCGGCGTTACGTGCAGGGTTACATTGGACGCTGATATATTTCTAAGATTTCAGTTAGCAAACGACACAAGCCCCACTAATCGGCGCTGGCACTGCTAAGATGGCAAATGCAGGAGAGCCAAGCAAACTCGTCAAATCACTGTATTGTAGCCGGTTCCACTGCCAGAAGCTGATGTCAAGTGATTGGGCAAACGACAGGGAAGAATGGCAAAGTGATGGGGCATCGCTCACCCCGCTGGGTTTCTTGGTGGTCATGACCCCGTTCCACTCCCCGGTGACCGTGAGGAAGGGTCGCCGATCGTTGGGGGGAAAGATTTCAGCTGTCAGCTGATGCCGCCTTCCCCCAATGATGGGCTGTAGAGGGGAAAGGGACACACTTATTAAAGAAAGCAGCTGTATAAAAACACTCTAACAAGATAGTGTGTTTATGTGTTCTGTCGTCTGCTAATGACTGCGCCTTTCAAGCAGCTAGGGAACCTTGAGAGGTCTTGAGAAAGGCACAAAGCAAGACAGTGTGCACAAACCCTAGACAGAGTTTTAGCACTTCGTGTTTCAGTGTTTAAAAGGCTGATATCAGCATTACTGGTACAATAAATACTTCTAAAGCATGGAGGTCACGGTTGTGCCATGTCCTGCAGTCTACAATGTGCCTTTTCATTTTCTTTCTCATTCCTCCAGGGCCTTAGGACCTGTTGATTGTACCTCTCTCTGTAGTACCTTGATTGACTGTAGAGAGATATATTCAATCAATCGATTAGCACTATAATAAACGAACCAATTGGGAGGAAAATAAATCCACTGATTGAGAAAAAAAAGTAATCAACCATCTGATTGATAGAGAGGTGCAATAAAACAATAGACTGACCTAAAGTCAAACCAACCAGTCAATTTCTTTATCGAGAGGTACGATCAACCATTCAATTAACATAAATGTGCAATCAACCAATGAATTGATTGACTGAAAGGTACAATCAACCAGTCAATTGATTTATTGAGAGGTATTACCAACCAATTGACCGAGGGTACAATCAACCAATCAATTGACGAATAAATAAAAATTAAATCATACAATTCAATCAATTCATACATTGACCAATCAATTCCTTTGATTGGTCAATGTATAAACAGACAAGTAAATTTATTAATCAGATACAATCACCCAATCTATTGACCAATCTATAAAATCATCCACTAAATTGAATGATTGATCAAAGGGTAAGGGGTGCAGGGTCCCTTCAAAAGAATGTCCTCAAGCCCCGCACCTTGGTGTGGAACTGTATGGTGCAGCTGTAGCCGGTCTTCTGGCAGTTGATGTCCACGGTCCCGCCCAGCTCGATCCAGGGCACGGTGAAGATGGAGCGGCCGTAGCCGCTGGGGAAGGTCACCGTGTATTCCTCGTCGTGCCGCAGGAACATGATGCAGCCCTGGCCCACGTTGTGGACGCCGATCGACATGCCCAGGAACTTGGACTTGGTCCAGATGTAGCCGCAGCAGGCAATGCCCTTGGCCACATGCTCCGCATAAAAGGCAGATACTGCACGGGGGACAGCGGCCAGTTGGAGCTATACCAAAAAGCAACGTCTCCCACTTCGATCATTGGGTAGTGGATGGATAGATGAAGGGCAGTGACTATACCCTTAGTATTGGTGGGTAGCTTACACCACTTAGCCTAAAAACATTTGCATTTCTCCCCTTTAAGTTTTGCCCTAAATTTTGTCTCACATTTGTCCTGGTCGGCGGAAGGGGAACTAGACACTACCATAGGCTTGAGTTTCACATAAACAAGATTATTCTCTTCTCCTACCAGCAGCTAAAAGCTTTCCCAGCCAAGGACCTAGCCGGAAGGTACTCCCGCACCGAAAGAGCGCCTACTTCATATTTTCCGCCATTCGTACCTACATCGCAGAAAGGCGCCCATTCGGAACTTTACATTACAATGCCATCCACTTACGACGATAACGAGAGAACCCGAAAATGTGATCGTCGTAACCGATTGTCGTCGTATCTGGACTAGAAACTGATGGTTTCTAGTCTATAAACTCTAGAAACTGATCGTTACAAGCGGTATGCACGTGGCATCGTTACGAGTGGATAGCATGGTGGCCGACACGGATTTGCATTGCTTTTGTCCGCTCGGCAGGGTACAGACACAATCGTTTCAAACCTGGAGGGTGATGTGACACCTGCTCGGCGATGAACGAGAGGTCGTTGGAGGTGGCCCACGGGACTGGGCCGTCGGGCACGGGCACCTGCAAAAGAGGCGCGAGACGGACTTTTATCGATTGTCCAGAAACGACCTCGGCCTCACTGCAACCGCCGTTCTTCGTTTGAGAGATTACCCGGGCAGCGCTTTAGACATCGTGGGCATATGGATGGTCAAACAACTCTCGTGAGATCACTTTTGTGCATATGCACGTCCAACAAGTTGTGTTCTGTGAAGTATGAGGCGGTCGGTGGTCACTACTTTATCGGCACAGAAAGAAACTGGTTCCAAGTTAATTTTTAGATATATGCAAGTTAAATAGACGTTAGAATAGAGCAAATAAGGTGGATGATTAGAGGGATTGATGTTAATAGTTGCACCCTTTCTAATGGGTGATAGCTTGCACCAGTTAGCCTAAAAACTTGTAAAACATAATTCCTCCTCCTTTTAAGCCAAAGCATTTGTGTACCTACCAGCAGGCCGTGGAGGGTGATTGCCAGGATGCCCCTTGGAGGATCGGACAAAACTAAAACATCATCCCTGCCTTCTTTCTTTGTAAATCTAATTGCCATACAAAAAACAAAAGAAAGTAAATTTGTTCAAACTTGTTTGATCTGATTAAAAACAAAAAAACAAATGACTAATCTTAGATGCACATAAGTAATACCTTAATTCACCACATAGAGAGGAAAGTCAACAACTCTCTACAAGGAGTTTTACTCTTCATTTTTGTGATGGTTCTCGAGGGGACAAGTATGGTATGTCAAAGGTTTCAGCGGGCCACAGTAAAAAATCCGGCAAACCATTAATTGATCGATGCCGAAAACTCAAAGATTTAATTCACCAAACCTGTGAGAACGAAAGAAACAGCAGGCGTGCCAGTGCGAAGAGATTACTATACCACGATAAAAGGACAAGCACGTTAGAAAGTAAAAGTAAAGGAGGCTTCTCTACTTTGTGGCATCATCTTGACACAGCAGAGGTTCTAATCTTCTGAAAAGAATGCACGCCATTGCTGCTTCACATTAAAAATACTAGTCTTGAAATCGCTTCTGTAACGCCATACTGGCAATCCTCATACAATGATCGCTGCGAAGACCACAGTGCTCGGAGAGAGAGAGAGCGGGTGCCGTGGCTCACCCCAGGCTTGTCACCAATCCTCCAGTAGCAGCGGAAGATTTCCCCCAGGATGGGGTTGTACGGCTTCTTGGCCACCGACGTCTTGCGACCGGCGTGAAACGCCGACAGGTACCACCTCACCACCTCCACCATCCGGTCCCTTGGGTCCTGATGGTCCACTATGCTGCACAAGGCGGCGAACGTCGCCGTGACACCGTCGCGGCATGCAAGCGCACGGAAGAGCCGAGAAAGCGCCACGACTGGCACGCGCGGAGAGTTCTAACTCCCAACTAAATATCGCATCGGTACAAGATTCGTTTGCTACACCTGCAACTTCCTGAAAGGACAACAGCAGCTCGTTCGAAGCGGGTCTAGTGAAATGCGTCTCGTCCTGCCAGCACCTTTACCGACAACTTACACGGAGAGCAAGTAGTCTGCTTCTTGCTCAGGAGTTGCGGTCCCGTCGGAACAATGCCGATCTTCGATTGAAAGGATAGCGGGTAGACCTCAATAGTAGATGTTTGCACTTCTCGATGCGAACGTTCCCATTGTTACTCCTGCCACGGCTGCTGTGATCACAAGCCTTGCATGTGGCCAGGGTAAACACGAAGCGACGTGGGAGAGGCACCTCGGGAAACGCCGACAGCTGCGGAGACGCGAAACATCCTACGGCTGCTTCGAAACAAAGTGGAGTGCAGCAATGGCGACAGTTCTTTCCATGCTTGGAGCAGTCTGAGGAGAAATGATGTCCGGATGAAATTATCAGCAAACTCAACCTAATTATTTTTTTTACTCAGTAAAGCTGCCGCGGGATGTTCATAACCAAGGTTTCTTTGACTAAATATACGGTCAGTGTGTTCCACAGTGTTCCCATCCACCTTTAAAGCTGCTGCCACTGTTTATTGGCTCTATTGCTTTTATCGAAATATACCGCATATATTGAGTTTTTTTGCCATACCGTTGACTTTATTATAACAAGAGATTACTGCACTTCCAAATGTCTATAGGCACCCACCACACCCAGCGACTGAAATCAAACACCTGGGTGCCAAACATTTGGTCTTCAGAGGAACCGGCCGTTTTTAGAATGCTAGTTGCGCATTACCGAAGAAGGCAACTGGGAAGACGCAAAGAAGGCAGCTATGGGATGATGTGGAATGGAGCAGGGCCTCCAACTCACCTGACAAAGAGGTCGGGATGCGCGAAGAAGTCTGCGTACATCTCGAGGAGGGAGCGCCGCTCTAGGATGAAGGTGGGTAGCGTCACCTTGGTGAGGTCCATGCCAATGCGCACCTGAGACAGCAGGTGCGAGAACACGCTCTTCTGCCCCTCCAGTGATGCCAGCGCTGGAGGACAAACAGCAATGTGTTTTTCAGCTCGTTTGCACGAACCACTCGTGCCGACCTGCAGGCGCTTTGTCGACCCTGCAAAGCTGCCGGCTATGCGGAACCTACTCATTTAAAAACTCTACAAATGTGCAACAGGTCTTTCTTTTTTTTTTTTTTCAGTATTGACATCAAATATTGCAGTTTTAATGTCAAGTACCGCCCGTTCAATGCTAAACACTGCCCTCTTAATTCGGAATGCTGCCTCCGTCATCCTTTTTTCATTTCAGTATTTTCTGTGTAGTGACTGAATAGCTTTTTGATGCCTCACATTAAGAAGTTCAATGAAAAACAATGAAAGCTGGGAAGAGACAAACCCCATGCCCAACGATTGATCGAAAGATCAACTTTTCCAAATTTGCCTTTGCTGCTCACAAACTTTACACACTAAAATATGGTGCATGCAACATTGAACAAGCTCACTTACACTCGTCTTCCGTTTCTTCATCGTAGGCAGCTGCAAAAATAAGAAAAGCACATGCTATCCAACACTGAACACACTGCATGGTTACAAAAAGAAAAATAACCTGCCAAACCAAGCCCAAGAACACGTAATGTTGTGACTCCGTAGAGCAAAGTCACAAAAGTTTTAGAAGATAATGAGTGTCTACATGTCCATACCAGGCCGTCACTAGTGCAATAAGCCTATACATCCATTCCCTGATAGACAGAAAGCTATGCCATATGCCAGGAGAGATGCAGTGAATGCCCATGCCGAGGTCGTACGCAGAAAGTTCTACGGCCTACACGAAATGCCTCTTTACTCTCGAGCAAACAACTGACACAAGTGGAACTGTTGGAATACTACCGCTAAACCCCACGTGGGAACCCGCTACAAACTCGGGTGTAGTGGGAACCGATACCGTATGCAGAGATTGCGGACAAAAGACATGGGAACGCACTGCAGACTTGCATGTCACGGAAACAAATGCCGCAGATCGTGGACGCAGCAGATTCGCGCGTCATTATACAATAAACGCCCGAGAAATCGCTACAAACTGAGATATCGCAGAAGCCCACATTGCATGCACGGATCACGGTGAGATAAACACGGAAACCGGCTACGAACTGTGGTTCCCGTCGGATATCGCGATATCCGACAGGAACCACAGTGCATTATTACGTGTTGTATTTTGTGCCATTAAATCTTGTATACCCCTCATATAATGTCCCAACAAGGCGACTTGAGGTATGTTAAACAAATAAAAATATCCAACGGGAATTGGAGGTTTCAGAATTTTTGTTATGTGTATTCAGCCTAAAAACAGGATGGGCAATCTCTCGAGGGGGGGGGGGGGGGGGGGGGGGGGAGGGAAAAGGGGAAGGAGGGGGGGAGGGTTCACATGGGATTTTATGGCATAAAATGAGAATACAACATGCCACCTAAGTAACAGCTTAAAGGGGAACACTGGTCTTTGAGCTTTCTTCCTCATTTTTTGGCCAAGCCCAATGAAGCAGCACAGGTTTGTTCAGACTTTTGTGCACATTTCAAAAATCTATTTTTTTTTTTTTAATTAGTAGGTTAGTTCTCAGGATAATTATAATTAACCAGACTGTTTCCAGAAACAGTGAAAAAACATTTACAAAAAATAATGTTTTAAAGGGATACTGAACCGAAATTTGGATTTCGCAAAGTAAGGCTGCAGAAGTGTTGAACGGGACGCTATGAACTCCAAAACATCACTCGTACACCGATATCTCAAACGGATGGCCGTAGTTTTGGAAAAGAAGGGCGCGATCAAGCGAGTTCTTTGACGTAACTGTCCTCCGGGAGAATGTGAGAATGAGGAGAAGCGGCCTCGCTTCTCTCCTCCTCGCTTCGGTTCACCAGCTTGACGGGACGTAGCGAGGAGGAGAGAGAACGGGAATCGTGACGTGCCTTGTCGCGTCGGCCTCGTCGGCCGGGTTCAATCGCGCACTTCTTTTCCAAAAAATACGGCGATCCGTTAGATATATCGCCGTATGAATGATATTTCTTGGTTTTGCAGCTTCCCGCCTATCTGCCCGGCCTTGTTTTGTGAACTCGAATTTTCGGTTCAGTATCCCTTTAACATATGCAGTGATGTGATTGGCCTAAGCCGTTTTGGAGCACCTTTTGGAGCAACCAAAACAATGTTTTGGAGCAGCAAAAGTGGCCTTTGGAGCAACCAAAAACAGTGTTTTGGAGCAGCAAAAGTGGCTTTTGGAGCAGATATTCTTAGAAAAAAATAATAATTGTTTCAGGTGCTGGACAAACCAAGGACAGCTTGATTGCCGCAATAAACAAATTATAGTCAAGTTAGATGACCTGGGAGTCTTTCAACACATAATTGAAATACCAATGACATTACATATTTTGCAATGCTTCCGTTAAATGATACATATATATGTACCCGCTACAGGTAAATAAAAACCAAAGTGCACATATTAAAATTTATTTGAAAATGACCAGAAGTATAAATAGCACAGCATTAGGTTGACTAGTGATAAAATAAATGAAAGCAGTCTCCAACTGATGAAACACGGAACTACTGCAGTGCAATGCGAAATTGTCGCGCGAGCGGAAATGGTTGTTCGATCGAAACCATGCCACTCCGCTCCGTCACCAACTGGTTCCCAAAATTGTATGCAAAATGTAACTGTCCAGCATACAACAAAAAACAGTCCAGTGGCATGTGCTTGCCAGGCCGGCAGGCGAGGTACAAGCTAAACACACAGAAAAAAAAAAAAAAGCAAAGAACCTGAGCACGTTGATGCAAGACATCACGAACCAGGGTCAAAAAGTTCTTGGAGCGCTTTGTGCAACGACTGAACTCGAGACAAACAAGCGTGCTGTGCGGATTCAGCATGCAGACATTGGCTTCTTTTCTTTAGCTCACTTCCCTTCACCAACTTTCTTTCACGGCAGGTCCCTCCCGAAAGAAAGCCCACCGAGAAACACCTAGGTAATCAATACTTCGACACAAAAGTCTTTGAGCGAAAGAGGAATTTTTGTAGTAGCGTATTAACCACAAACAGGAATGTTGATGAACATGCGGCGGTACTTAGTTTCATTTTGGAAAGTGCCATATCTGCAGTGACGTGGGGACGACAACACCCGTCGTCGCGCGACCACGGTGACTGGCAGGCAGGGACCAAATATAGTTTTCCCACGCTTGTGGCTTTCAGCAGCGGGTGCTTCAGCTCACAAAGCAACTGCCCCTCACAAAAACGTGGTTTCGTTTCATAGCATGACGGCATGGCTCGTACCCCAGCACGTTTTATTCAGTGTTTTAAGCACGTTAGCGTCGGAGTACCGCACATGCTCGCGTCTATCGTTAAAAAGAATAATAACAAAAATTTTTTAAAAAGAAAGCGAGACGATGAGGACGCGGAACGAGACATGATGGGAAAACCATGCAAGACCAGATGAATGATTGATGCACCGCAGGGTACTTTGTGTCGGGCGGCCGCTTGCGCCACCTAGCTCACCGCGTGCTCAATTACGGTATTCAGTTTAGTTTCGGTTTAGAAAGGCGGCCAAAATTGGTCCTTTGGCACAGGCTTGGCGCAGATTATCCATATCTTGGCAAAATGTAGCAGGGTGTAGCAGGGTTAGCCCCTTGGCACAGTTTGGCGCAATTGGCGCAGCAATCGCATCACTGCATATGGTCAGATACTACAAACTATGAATAAAATGTTGGAAGCACTTTTTAGACCAAAGCATTAGTGACTTTACAACACACTGAAGTTTAGTGCTTAATGTGTGGCTACCAAGCAATAAAAAAATAGTTCAGTTCAAACCTTTTCTACACCTATACTGAAAAATCTGCTACCAACCTCGTATGCTTTGCACATTTAGCTGCATATTCCTGAAAATTTATATTTCTGTCTGCTCTAGAGACTGAGATATCCATCCTGGATATTTGTAAGGAGTCCAAAATTTGTGTTTCAAGAAAGTGTTGTTTCAGCATCAGCTTCAATTCCATATCAGCCCATATAAATATTATAAAGTGATATTATGGCTCAAATATTAATCTCGAAAATAAGAAACTTGGCAAATCATAAGGAAAATAGCTGTAAATTTCAAAATCTCCATTTTCCAAAAAAAGAAAAAAGTTTTTAGGGATTTTTTTGGCTCCAGAGACCCATGTCAAAAATTTGAAAAAAAGTACACGGATCGAGACAAAAAGAAAGGAGAAAGAGAAGGTTGTTTACCATCGTAGAGAGAGTAGGCGTTCCCTCCCGGTGAAGTTGTTCCATCCGTTTTGGAAGCTGCTGGCTTCCCAGTCTCTTGCATTTGGGACTCAGCCTCAGGCCTAACAAAAATGAACACGCAAAAAAAAATGCTTGGGTGTTTGAAAAGTTTTTATGGCGACATCGTGGCTGTTAAACTGGCGGGCCGGTGGCAATCGCGACACCTCTAGAGTCACTGTACATGTCAGCAATGGCTTCCAAAGTAACGCCAGGTTTTCTCTGTGCCACTTCTAGTCAAGATTAGTCGGTCTCTTTCCACGCAGACAGCCAGAGTCAGCTCAGCCTCAATGGCAAGTGACCGCATCAAAAAATGGCGAGCGTGCTCGGACAAAACTTTGGCATCGTCCTTTAATCCTGCCTCCTGACGATATCCTGACAGCAAATACTGTAGAACCTCTCCGATATCGAGCAAAGATGTGTAGAGAGTGGAGCAAAGGTCAAGTACTGTTCATATACCGGGCGTTTCTGCAAAGACTTTCAAACATCCCTAAAAATAGGGCATTTGAGAAGGAAAATAAACTTTTTCTGGAACAAACTTAATTTAGATATAGCAAAATATGTAATTATTAGCAGAATAATTACCTAAAATTGATTGTCAGTTTTAGGAGGACTCAAAGAACGTGGAAGGTGCGAGGGTCCTCTAAGGTTGCCACACGTACAGCAAGCACAGAGCCGGCGATGCTAAAATGCAATTATGACTTTTTCAATATTTAGAAAGTGAATGACTAAGATCTAGGCAATTACTCTGCTAACGAGTACATCTTTTTGCAATCCCAGACTTCTGCCGTGGCTGGCAGTTAGCTCCCAAACAAGCTTTTTTTTTTTCTTCTGAACCAGTAGTTTTTAGGAATGTTTGGAAAGTCTTCACAGAAACACCCAGAATACTTATAACAGGCACTAGAAGCATTGATATGAAGACGAGACAGATGAGACAAAGACTTCTGCAAAAGAGACCCAACAACATCAACGAGCAAAATTAGTCCCGAGAGAAGGCACGACATAACTCTTACAGCCGACGCCGTTGATCCACAGACCAGTTCGTCCCTGATCACTTACAATACTGTTCAGAGGCAATGCTGTAAGACAATGTCATAAACAGGGTCTTGCTGGGGTTTTTTTTTGTTTTTTTTGCAGTATGTACCAATGAGTCCCCAAAGGCAATCACTGAGCCTGTTTTATCCAATGTCAGAAAGAACCAAAACACTCCGAATGGGAGCTGTTACCAAAAAAAGGGCTGTATCGAGCCCTTTTTTCCACGCAGCTGCTTCCGTCTTAGGAAACCGCATCCCTAATCTCAGTTCCTTGTCTTATTGGTGCCGGGACGTTTTGCACGTCATGTGAATGTCTTCTGCAAGCTGGGGAATCCTAAGCCCGTCTACTGTTCTTTACAACATAGGCTCCAAGAATTGTTGTTTTCTTTTGTCCGAGTCGAAAAATAGACACAGAAAAACACTGAACCTGTGGAGAAAAAATAAATAAAGCCCCAAATTTGAAAAAAAAAAGAAAACGAACTCAAAAAACAAAGAACCCTAGCAATAAGCAAGTTTTCTCTCTATAGGGCGCCCCTACGATGGACTCAATGGTGGCGCTGGCCGGCGGAGCAGCACAGCAGAGGGACCGACATCCACCACTCGAATCGGGACATCCCGCATTTGGCGAGGCGCACGGCAGAGTAGAGCAAGCGAGCGAGCACTCACGTCTGCGTCGGGAGGGTGTCCCGCTCTTCCCGGGCGTCGAAGAAGTCCTCGTCGTCGCTGCTGGAGTACGACACCGGCGGAACTGCAACGGAGAAAGAAGCATTTCGAGGCGCCGGTGTGGTCCGCCAAGCGCCGCGGCATTCGTGGGTGCCGTGAACGAAGCTCGCCAAAAAAGAGTGCCGTCTCAAAAGTGTGCGTCGCTCATACTTCGTTTCGCTGCAACTCGTCAAAGAGTTAATGCTACTGCCCCTTCGAGCCAATAGGCAAGGTGCACTACGGTTTTCACCAAAAGTATGGCAGTGAGAGCGTAACTCGAGCGGTCGGAGAGGGGGGAAGGAGGGACCCTTACTCAGAACCCCCCCCCACAAAGATTGACATATCACTCCAAATTGATACAAAAATGGCTGTCCTCTCTTTCCTGCCCATAGGTTTGACGTCACTGCATCTGACCAATGAGTCGATAGTACACCGTAATTTTCCGAGAGATGCCCCACACCCTGAAAGATAACCCGTCCCCATTTTTGCCCCTATTCACTATTTTCTTTTAAAGACCGAAAGATAGTCCACTCCTAGTAATCATAGTGTTCGGGTCGACGATGATCTTGGTGTAAAAGTGGCTATGCTTCGTTACAGATTAAGTCCAGATGCAGAAGCAAGTGCAGTCGTGCAATGCAAGCCCTGTTCATGGAAACATGCTCGCGCATGTAGCATTGGCTGCGTCTGGGCTTAAGCTGCAATGAAGTATAGTCAGCTGCGGCAGGAGGAACAACGTTGACAGGGAGGTACGGTCGTCTTTGCTCGACTGCCCCTCGCCGCGATAACAAGTTTGGCAGGGAAACGTGAGCGAAAAATGGCTTTTCTTCGACTTTTCTTCATTACCGAAGGACAGCCCACTCTTTATTTTTACCCTATTGGCTCTCAATCTTTTTTTAGGCAGTCTCTCGGGACATTACAGTAATTGTGCGTCTACCTCCGAATCACCGATCAGCTCGCTGAGACCGTAGCCTTTGCCCACACGTGGCGAGACGGGTGCACGGTAGCTGCTCCGCCAACTACTCAGGTCCACCATTGTTTGGTAGCGCGCCCTGCGTATCCGTCGGACGCGAGGACTCCCCTCGGCGTGCGGCATAAGCTCGACCCAACTCGCACTTAGAGTGTGTGCTTCCCACCCGAAAAACGGCGACTGCCAAATTGGCAGTCGCCACCTGTCGGGTGGCACTGTAACACTTGCGATATGCGTATGCTCGCCAATCTTTTTGCAAGTCATTCTTTCGCCGTGGGATTAAAGAACTTTCGACAACGTTTTAAACGACCGTCTCGCATAAATAGTGTGCACATTCAATCTCACAAATACTGCAAGACCTTAACCCTAGTTGGATCCAGTTCCGGGGCTAGTTTCGCAGAGGGCGCAGGCACATGCTCTCATTTTCGGCGATCACAAAGGAGTGCGAGGCTATGCAATGCGCTTAGTCATGACCACGCGCGGGTTTGTGAACCGGCCTGTAAAAAACCGTTCGAGTCTGTCACCCTTTAACGGTCCCGGCGCACGAAAATGTGCGAAATAATCTCACTCGGCCGAACGTTGCCTCCAGGTGGTGCTGATGACTACGCTCAGCTAAAGCCCCTCAATCCTGGGAAAAGTGGCGCCATTCATTGTTGGGGCAATGCTCGAGACACGTGCCGCACGTTACTTCTGGGAAGAGCATAACGTCTGAAATCTAGCTCAGTGCTGCGCAGAGCCGCCATGATCTTCCCAAAGACTGCACGTTGCACGTGCCTTGTGCATCGATGCACGTTGTGCTACTTTTGAAACACGAAGGAGCTTTACGCTCGGCGTTGGCTATTTCGCACTACGTCCTTAGAGATTGTGAATCTTACGTGGAGCAATAGCCCCGCACTGCTGCAAGCGCCAAAACCACTTGCATTCAGAAGCGCTCACATAAGTACCTTTGGCATCGTTAGAGCGTTGCGAGAGCAATGCTAGCCTCAATGACGTAGAACAAAACAGTCGAAGCAGAATACAAGCTTTGCTCCATGCGTCCCTCTCTTACGTCTCTGGCAGAACTCGCCTTTGAATTCGGGGGAACCGGCGTCTGTCGTTCCGGGCGTCTTGTCTTGTCTCGACTTTGAAGACTGCTTGGCTCGGATGAGACCGCCACTGGCCGGGTGGATGGCAGAGACGGCAGGGGTCACCAGCGCATGGCTCTCCTCCAGGGGGTTTTCGTGAAAGGCGCTGCGTCCCGTCCGTTCGACTTGCCTGCCCTCCGACGCTCCCGCTAATTTGTCTTCTGCTACATACAGAACAAGCCGCACAACGTTTCGTGTCTCCTTGTTCCACAGACTTTCACCCTTCGACACTTATTGTCATTCATTGGTCAAGGGGAGATGAGAATAAAAAAACAGCAATAGTCCGCAAAAACTCATTTTGGGTTTTACCGTAAAATACCGAGCATCCGCCCATTCTACAATAGGTGTCCACTCCTGAATTTCTTAACATTTGGAAAATAAACAAAGAACATATCTTTACATATTGTTGACCTATAGAGCGCCTGTCCCCTAGTTTTACGGGATCATCTCCAAATTTTGAGCGGGTGCCTGCTCATGATTGTACTGTATATTCTTTTATTACGTATGAATCTTCATGTTTGAAGCATAAAAATAACAAGTAGGGGTTATGACTGTGAAATTAGTCATGTATGCATTGGAAGATGAGTGGCATAAATCTGAGCCCTTTTTCTGTGTGCAGTTCTTCAAATTGCAATGTTGCGCACCATCACATTTATGTATGCAACTAGGCCTAGCCATGTACTCTCCATCGCACTTCTGTAGCTTCAATTTCTGACGAAAAATGGTTAACAAAATACTATTTTTCTCGCCGCAAAAGAGTCGCTACACATCTATGGTAACATTTCAATGCATTTCTCTTTTTATGCGATTTCGGGGAATCTTCACAGTTTGTGCAAAGGAACTCTTATTGGTCTATTACCCCCAAGTTTGTTCTGTATATGCTTTAGAAAATGCAGAATACAACTATCCACGTGTGGCTAAAATATGTATCTCTTATATTTATAAACAATTTAGGAAACTTTTGTTAGCCCCCTTAAAAGGCATTTTTGCGATTTTTGATCAATTTTAAAATATAACGAGTTTTGCACACATCATTTTTGTTGTTAATTCACTCAGTGGTTTAAAAGGAATGAATTAGTTTATTTTAATAGGCTCTTAAGTGTGTTACCATGCCCCACATTTGTGTAAGAACAAGGTTAGTGTACTTGTGCACTGCACTGAGAACATAAAAAAACAGGCTATATCTAATTTAACACCAGATTTACAAGGATTAGATCAAGCACTATAAACTGTAGAAATTTGAATTAGTTATCATAAATAATTTTTTAAAAAATGTTTTCCCTGGGTGCATGTTTCCTTAATGCCAATTAAAATTAAAGAGTACATAATGTGACTGTAAGAACCGTGATATGACCATTATAAAATTGTCACTAGTGCTTGGTTAACTTTTCACAGTGCCTTGGTTTCACCATAATCTTTCCATAATTCAGCACATACTTTATTTGCATTACAGATGCACAGCTCTTCAATGACGGCACAGTTCTGCCATCACCAGCTGACACAGTGTCAATATTTTGCAACCAAACAACTTCCGAACTTTATTTCCGAAAAGTCGACAGTTAGAATCTTTCCAAGAACACTACGACAGCATTCAACAGCTTTGCAACCGTCCACCACTGACAGAGCAATCCGCATGTGCTGGACGATCGGTGGCGGGAGTTTTTGCGTCACTCATCTTACCTCCAAAAGGCCCATTCACACAGTAGTAGAGTTTCACTATGTTTAAATATGAAACACTGTGATACAACCATAAGTCACCAGTGCAGACTGAGCCGTGAGGCCACTAAATAGTGTACTCACCTTCCCTCCTCAGAGGCAACGACCTCTCGTCCCCTCGACGCTGGGAGTAGACGCCATTCACAGGCTGCGCGGTGTTCTACAGAAAAGGACAAGCAGAATAAAAAAAGTGAGCCCATTAGGTACCTTCATCTTCCCCCGTCTCGACGCTCTTCCAAACTCACTTTGGCAATTTGGAGGAGAACAATGGTATGCTTGACCGTTTCCAAGAGTGCCTGGGACAAAGGTTGAGTTTGCACTGGTTAGCCGCCGAAGAGTGCCGAAATGCGACGAGAAAATTGCTTAGTTTTTTGTTAGAGGACAAAACGGAAGCAGACCGAACCAAACATGTTTTTTGTTTTGTTTTTCAGATTGAGAAAGGCCAGCACAACATGCGACAGGTCACAAAAATTATGTCAGTGGTACATAGGATCAAGTATGTCAGGAATTGCATAGCTGGATAAGAAGTTGAGGGGTGCACAAGAGTCCATGAAAACGTCTATGGTTCCGTACGGTCCCCCCGAAACAATGGTATGTTCCCCCAACTGCACATTTCTACACTTTTATCACAAAATATCTTCGTGGATCCTGGCAATTCTTTGTGCAGTCGTTGCAGTTTGATTGAGACTTTCTTTAAATGGCTCACATTTAAACACAGTTTCTTCTGCCTGCTAGTGTGAAATGCCGGAGATTTGCGACGTCGACTTTAAAATTTTACTTTACGTATTGAACATTTTTCAGCACCCAGGCAGAAGATTTTTCAGCACTCGAACTTTAGCTGATGTGTGGACTTCCTTTACGAGAATCGTGGGTCACCCAAGACAGTGAGGCTTGAAAGAGAGAAACCTCCGACAGACACAAACTCACATTAGCATTATTGCCGATGCCAGAGAGCTGCTGCTTTTCCCGCACGTCCGTCACTTTTTCAATGTTGAATTCAAGGTCCTAAAATAAAAAAAACATAAAAGAAAGCAATTAATCTCGCAACTTCGGGACACATATCGCAACCCTTCCACTCGGACAAGCAACCATAAAACTTGCAGGAAAGTAAAAACCTGTCACCGAGAAGAATGCCGAGCACAGGGCTTTTCTTTCTACCATGCGTGCTTCTAAGGCGGTCAAGCATAAATACGTTAAAAATGCTCAGTGACAAAAACAAAGCAATCGCGCTTGTAGGTGAGCCTCGCGGAAAGATAAAAAGGCATTTGGAGCAGTAAAGCAAGAGGCAGCATTTCGTGACGGCTCAAACAAGAAAGTGGCAGCACTTTTCGTGCCTCTTCCTGACAGCTTGGATGTAAAAAAAATTCAAACAATGACTGAAGACACCCACGACGTATGGCTGGGTTCCGCCATACACCCTTTGTTGAGATCGCAGCTATAAAAGGAGCAGATGTCAATGCAATAAAAACTAACGCTACCTGAAAAAGAAACAGCTGGGATTAAGCTCCCACAGCGCAAATATTTTCAACTGCCTCGCAGTAACGTGGTCGTGATCAGGTAGGTTACAATGCCCTTGACAGTATGCGTGAAGCAAAAACAGAACACATGTTGCAATAAACAGATGTAGCAACGAATGACAACGCGCTAGACACTTTTTCTTTTTAATGTTCTCGCTCTTTGAAGTCAGATCAGACATACAACATCAACAATACAAAAGGACTGCTGTCCTTTTTGGGAATTTCAACATCCACAACACAATCCCTACGAAATAAAAATAAAAACATAAAACGCAAAATAAAAATGTCGTTGTAAAGCCCAATGTCTCCGAGAACGTATGGCAGACCTTTAAAAATTAAAAGCACAAGCCGGCGCACGATGTTGAAACGCAAGTCCCACCTGGGCCGGTTGCACGGCGGGTTTGCCAGCTAGCGCTAGTAGCGACGGTTCGGCGAGTCAACGTCAAAACTGCCGCTTCTCCTCATCACGCTCACGGTGCCGAATTTTGGGGGAAACGCCGGGATCGGTTTGAAAACAGCTTGTAGATCACGGCCGGGGAAAGCGACCCATCACACCGGCACGAGCGCCTCCCGCTGGCACACACGGTCGGCGTGCCGTTCCGAGCTCCGCGTCGCAAAACACGCCGCGCTCGACGCGAAACACATGCTCGGCGCTGACAGGCCCGATCTGCCGATCCCTTGGCCAGAACCGATCGCGATGTTCTTCGCGGAAAGCGGGTGTCGCGGCCGACCGTACGCCTCGTTGCTCGAGCGTCGGCACGACCCGTAGCGTCGGCACCGCCCACGGCGATCTCCGGGAACGCGAGAAAGCGGCAAAAAAGCGTCGTGAAACATTACTCATTGATGCAAGCGCCGGGCCAGCCGAAAGGGAATGTTGCTCCCCGAAAAAATCCCCCCTCCCCCGGGGGTTAAAATAAAAAAAACAAATTTACACGGAACACTTCAGGGTTGCTGGCCGCAAGACGCAGAGCCGGAAGTCGTAGCGGCGTAATGATGATGATTGTTTTGTCGACACGTTCGTTTGATCGCATCCGGAAAAGTGCGCGAGCGTGATGACGTCACGGGAAAACCACGGAACGCTGATGATGATTGCCAACATTGATGATAGCCGATGCGTTCGTTAAAACAGCTGGAACTACAGTAACGGCAGTCAATAAAAGAACATAAGCTCAATGAGATGATCAAGTGAGCACATTTTAAAAGGCGGAGTGATTTAAAAATATTAAATAAAGTTACAAAAAAAAATTCAGAATTATTAAAAAATTAAACAATAAGGGACTCGAACGAAGCATAGAAAGCTGCTAATAAAGCGGAATAGCCCGCCAGTAGGTGGGATAATTATGCTGCCACAATTTACGACTACCAGAAATATAGTGCGGAAGCAGCCATTTCGTTCAAGAGCCCACCATTAACATTTACCAAACTTGCGGATTCTGCAAATTACATGTTAACTGCCCGATTTGACTGGGCCAAGCACCCATGTCGAGATAAACCTAATTTTCAGTGAAAGCGGTGTGGGCGCTCCCCTGGTGTTCTAGGTTTAACTTTCTGTAGCAATGAAGAAAACACTAGGCGGGCAAGCGGGCGGGCGGTTTGGCGGGCGGGAGGGCGGGGCGGGGGGCGAGGAGCTGACAGTTTTGTGTTATTGCGCTAAGCGGACTTTTTTGATTTCGGCTTCAGTTTGGGTTTTGGCGTGACACACATGCATTTGCTACAGTTTTCTTCGTACGAGAATCGTGGTTGGGGGTGCTGAATCAGGATTGCGAAGCATGCAGGCCCCTTCCATATCCGCGTCTCTTTCCTTACGTTTCACTCATTTCTACACGCAAGCCAATGCGTTGACTGAAGCAGTCAGACCGACTAACAAGGTAAATTACACCGTTGTTGATCTCGTCAAATGCCATTTGTCTTGCGACCGACGCAGATATGCGGCGCTAATTTAAAAAATGCCATAGTTTTGAGGTTATTGATACGTAAACTCTTCTGGCTCCGAAGAATCAAAGCGCGGGCACAATATTCCGAAACAGGAGCACACATGTGCTATGGCACAAAGTCGGATTCCATTTGGATTGTATTCTGTTAGTGCTGGACCTGGGGCAGGTCGGCGGCACGCCACAGCTCAGAATAAAATGTATAGCGAAAGCTAACGCTGCAGAACCCACGCGTCCCGGGCTCAATCTTCACCCCTGCTAGCTTACATACACCGTTGAGCTCACTAACCAACTGGTATATGGAGACAATAGAGAATCCCGGTTCCCTCTGCCTCACTTCTGCGTGCACGTTGCACCACCACTTGCTCGGTTCAATTCTATAACTTTTGGTTGCCAAACTTCGTGAAAATCCCAAAGGGCAAACAAAGGGGCGAGCTCACAGAAGGTACCTCGATACGCCCCATTTACGATACACACGAGGAAGCCGTCATGTCCGTTTTGCAGGGAAACAGAAAACCTGCCGCGAATTTAAACCGACAAAACCCGAAGGAGCTAAAAAGAAATGCTATATGTTTGGCATACCTTGACCAATATGATAGCCCCACTGTGAAATTGAAGCTAAAAAGAACAATTTTATACTTTTAATTGGTTAAAGGGGCGGTGCAACGATTTTATGATTAAAAGAATTTGCATCCCGTCACTTTTACGTTGTTTATCGTGTTCCAGAGGATAGAGAAAACATTTCCTTCATTAAAAATGTCGCGATTCCGCTGCATAATCGCAAAGCAAAAGTCGAGCTTTTTCCCCCACCTGCAGCCCCAAGTGGCAGCCGAAGGAACTACGGCTAGAAGATTATGTGACCTCGCTCGGCTCTAAGCCGCAGCATAGCGCCCGCTAATGTACGCAGAGAGAGGGAGGGGAAGCGTCCTCCGAGATAGCACACGGGAAGCTACACGGCACTCCGAATGACGTCACTGGGAGTGCGACCAGGTGTGACCCTGAAGACTGGGAGTGAGTTGAGGGGTGCCCGAAATACCAATCTTTATCTTTTTTTTACGCAAAAACTAGAACACGCAGGCGAAATCGGTTTTCTGTTCTTTACTTCAGAAGTGTCAGGGGGCAACTTCCAGAAATCTTTGACCGAAGTCCGAAAATCGTTGCACCGCCCCTTTAAGTTACACCCAGTAAATGATTTTGGTTGAACTATACTCAGCCGCACAGTTAAATGGTGTGCTTTGGCCCTGTGGCTTTGGCTTCACTGCCACAGAAAGATGACCCCAAGTATAAGACTGAAAGCAAGTGTGACCTAACTTTGTATAAACCATAGACAAAGAGTAAAATATACTTGCCTAAAGTTAATAGTTACAAGAGATTATTTTTCAGACATTTTACAGAATTCGTTGAACTGTGTGCATTCCTACTACTTCCATGTGCTATACGTAACCCCACCAACCACAGACCTACAGAATGAGTACTTGTATCTGCAAATAAATAAATCTGGCCAACGACTGAACAGCCACGGTTTCACTATTCATGTATTTGGAGTTTTTATGCTCGGTCACACTTTGGAATGAGTTTTCATTCATTCTCACATTTTTGTCAAGATGGCACAGGTCAACTCAGGGGGAGGAGAGCAAAAGTTTGCACAGTAAAATTTACAGGGAAGGTTGTAGCAAATTTACAGCCCCCTATACCAAGTTTTACTTGGCAAGTATCAAAATGCCAGAAACTGCATATGCTTTGGTACTTGGACAGAAAAGACAATGAGCGTAATCTCGCAATGGCCTCCACTTTTCTGAAGGCACAACATTTTTCAATTAGACTGCAGTGAACACCAGTGCACTAAGCCTCTGTGTGCGCACAAGGTTAAGTTTATCCAATGGGTTCTTTCTCAACTTTCTACATCATTTCCAACAAAGGCAAGTATGTCGGAGGCCACGAAAGACGAGTACCCTACCTCAAAAATGAGAAAAAAAAAAGAAGAAAAACACACTATTTTTGGATTCTTGCTCGAGAAGTGCTAATATATTGCATGCCAAGGTCACGAAAAGCAGAAGGAATTGGAAAGCTTCTGCTTATCTAACCGAAGAAGCGGGTTAAACGGCGCCCCTCACCCTTATCTGCTCGATAAGCAGCTGCAGATAGGAGTCCGCCTCGGTCAGTTTGGTGTCAAAGTTCTGCTGGGTCGGTGCAACGATCCCGGTTTGGTCCCATAGCCGCTGAAAACAAAAATACTTCGTCAAAACCCACGAGACGCGAGAACAATTCTAAGAGGGACAAACGCGACGCTTGACTCCAAGGGCTCTCCATAAATCGGGCACACCTCCCGCATTTAACGCCGAGGGTCTCAGACTTTTTACAAGACCGCTGCAACAGGGTAGGAGCGGCACATCAAAGACAGCTGCATATCATCAAGACGATTGCTTCCCTTGGACCCTAGCAACTGTTTTTATTGCTCCAGGCACAAAGGTCGCAACCACGTTTGACGCGTTGCTGAAAAGCACTTCAATTTGTTAGGGTGGACTCGAACCAAGGTCAATTTCTGCCCCTAAGGTAACTGTACTTTTCCTACAGCCAACTCCACTCCCAGTTTTTGGTCAAACAGAACCGATCCAAAGCCAAGACGCATGCCCCCACTTGCTTCCAGCGTACCGACTGCTAATTGGCGATGCAACCACCGGCTCGAGCCAAGTTGGCAGCATCAGGTTCTCAAACTGGGAAGCTGTTCAACGAGGGCTTCGTGTTGAGGAAATCCTGCCACATGCCACAAAACCAAACTCTTGCGGCATGAGTTTACTGAAGCCCGAAGCTGTTGGGGGACAGTTCAAGAACATCTGCTCCTGCTGACAGAACAAAAACGCCAGGAAGGAGTTCCTAGTTCTCTGGTTTCAACACCCTACTGCCTTTCACAGTGCTAACTGCACATGAATGCCCAAATCTTACACAGTGCTACAAGATCACCGAGGACGTGAAAACTCGCGCGGCAGGTTTTTGAAAACTAAAAGACCGTTGTGATGTTCCCGTCCTGTCGCCACCTTTCTTTTTTATTTTTTAAGCAATGCTTAGATTTTATTAGTGAACAAGCAAGAAGACTAGAGAGGGGCCTCACCGCATTGGGCTGCCTCTGCAGTGTGTGGCGCAGAATGGTGTCTTCGAGTGCTCGAACCCAACGTTCACGTTCTTCGGCGTCTCGGGCTGCACGCCAGAAACATGTTCCACGGAGTTTAAACATGAGCAACAAAAAATTAAAAAAACGGGTCGCTGTCCGACGCTGCGAACTTCAGGTTCAAAGACAAAGAACACAAGGCGAGTGTAGTGGTGACTCGAACGTTCACGGCTTACCCTGAAAGTGAAAGATCTTGCGGTCCACCCGTATCGTGAAGGTGCTGTCATCTTCGTCATCGATTCCAATTACCGCACCCTTTATTGGAGAGAGGAACAGAGCGAGGGATAACACTTCTGATAGCACAACTCAACGCACAGGCAACAAACGTCGCCTCTTCCCAAGTTGTCGTGAAGTCCACGAGACACTCACTTGAAGCCTGACGCAGCCACGACGTGCTCCGCGGGCCATGTTCTCTTTGGACTGCGTCGAACAACGGGTAAAGCAAAACAAAAATTGAATGTCCGAACCGTGAAATAAGTAAGATAATGACTAGCGGGTGTTGGATGCGACCTTCCGATCTCTTCTCAGTCTTTTCCGCGGTTAGTCGCAACGTTAACCTATCTCGTTACCATTTTATGGTGCAAATCCCAAGCGCACAAGGTCGTTTCGTCGATTAATCACTAAATGAGCGACCCTTCACCCGGAAGCCACAATGAAAATTGACCGCCCACTTTAGATAGTGTAGCCCAAACCTCGCCCATCCTTGATTTGAGCAAAGCCTACGGGCTGGCGCTTTAAGATAGGGAAGCTGACTTTACGTACGGTGTAATAGGACAGGAGGCCCGCGTTGTCATCCAGCACGAACCAACGGTACTGCCAGCCTTTCATTACATTTGTCCATTTACTCAGCGGTCCTTCGACACTTGAAGCAGCCATGATACCCCTGCAACCATCGCAACCAAGGGCGCCTCATGGTTTGCGACGGGAGGCGTGATTCGGTCGGCTCGTGACCAAAACACATTTCCGGAAAAAGACTTATCAGACGACCTTTTCGCAACGTTTCGGTTTCGTTTCGGTGCTAGTCCGTTTTCAATAAATTCTGCTTGAATATGAACCTTTTAGGGCTGTAGATCAGCTCTTTTGGCATCGGGCTGATTTGCGGGATGCATAAATATTAGGTTTTAACAAGATAAACAATAATAGTCAGTCTTATAGACTAGTTTCATTGCAAAATAAAATTCTAGGATAAGGAAATGCGAACTTCTGCAATATATATCAGCCATCATGTAACAAAAAGAAATGAAAAATAAGTTTTCTGTTTACGCTGGCATAAACATTCGATTGTCTCTGAACAATCTTACGCAATTCATTTTTGAAGATGCTCTAAAGTTCATCAATAATTTATTTTTCGCTACGGAGATTCAGATTCGGAATGTGATTTAATAAAGGCATGATGTTCTTCTATTTTTCCGTGAACCCCAACCCAACCCCCCCCCCCCCCCCCCCCACACACACACATACACACACACTCACTCACACAAACACACATCAGAAAGCATGTAACACGTTCGTAAAAAAAGATAGAAATAAAAAAATATATATTTATTGTCATCTCTTCCACTTCACAATCAAATAATTCTTGCTAAAAACAAATAATAATAATTTTATGAAGCTTGAACATACCATATGTACTCTCCTCGGCCAGAACAATAACCACCAGCATGGAGTGATGATGTCCCGTACAAGCCACGTACCAAATCGCCTTATCTAACAAATAAAAAGAAGATATTCCCTATAAAGTGGAAACAATATAAGAAGCAAGCAATCAGAGGAAGAAAGCAAAGCAATTTCTACAATGATGTGGCCTGAAACCACCGAACAGTATTAAGCGAGAAAAGGTTCCAATGTCCTTAAAAACCTGGAAAGTGGAATTAGGAAATGGTCGTAGAACCTGAGTAAGACATTAAAATGAGTTCTATTAAATTTTGTCAAACTATACCAAACACCACATTACAAGAAAAAGGTGTGTGTGTGAAATAGGCTGGCCATCCTACGACAGGCATTACAATATGTGCACATAAAACATGGATATTCATAAAATATGTGTTTTGCACAGAGATGGGCATAAAAGAGCATAAAATTATAAGAGCACATCGCTAATTATAATAGAAGTTTCGCATATCATACAATCATGAATACCACTAGTATATAGTGTTCCAAACACTTCTCACATGCAAATTTTGAAATCATTCCTAAAAATTTGTCTTAGGCAAAGCGAGCAGAAATTTCTTGAAACGATTTACAGAAGTCCCATGTGGCCAACAAAAATTGGAAGCACGGCCATTTTGCATTTTAATGTCCATTTTTAAACGATAACTACCACGGAGAAAATTTATTTTAACTTCATTAGTAACGGAGTGGCATTTTGAAATGTCACCAGGCAAAACCAACCACTAACATTAATGTTTATAGATATTTGTGTCCCGCAACGCCCAGCCACCAAATTCTTTGGTTGTTTCGCAGTCATAAGAAATGCTTGGGACACCATATAAAGACAAAACATATTATTTATGGGGTGTGTCCATTAATTAACTCTTTGTGATCAGGACACAAGAACAACAGATAATTTAAGAAAATCTCCCCCAAATGGTTGAAAAAACTAGAGACAAAAGTGTCACCCCACAAAATGCTCTAGACCGTCCTTTTTCAGCGGGATGGGAGCGGTCAAACATCGGGGGAATTGTTACGACGCCCGGAAACAGAAAACCTACGACTTGGTCGTATGCTCCCATGTAGTTTGCCTGGTCTCCCGTGTACCACAGACATTACACAAATCAAAAGCTCACAAGGCTACAAAAAAACAAAGAAAGCGCATCTAACAAAAACCAAGTGAGTTGTGCCTGGCCTCACAATGCCAGCGATCAATACGCCTACAAAAACGTTCCACGAACAGAAATCTCACCAGCAGTTTATCACCAATAACCTGAAAACTGTTACGTCCACTCCGAGAAATCCAGTGTGGCTTCTTTCCCGCAGAGCACTTGGGATGAACCAATCGCCACAATCAACAAAGGCAGCTCGGCGAATCATGAGGCTGGAAATATGTTTAGACCTCAAGAAAGAAAAAAGGCCTGCACTGCGACACCGAGCACATCAAAGATCACACTGAGTGCCACCGCGCAGACTGTTTTGTTAGGTCTCAACATTCAGCCACGCCATTTGCCAAACACCCTCGAGCAGATTGCAGCGGTCGGTTCTCCCGTGTGCTTTGTGGGATGCTAGACGCGCCGGACTTTTTAGAGTGTACTGCTTGTGTCGAAAAGAATGCTCGTGTCTCAAAGAAATAACTAAGATCAGGACCATTACCAAGCAAGCTGGGACTTCCCCCAAAGTTGTGTTAGTGAGCAGTAGAGCAGTATTAGAGCTCTATTCAAATCGAAAGGGCTGTACGTCGCAGAGCAACCGAGCATGTGAGTGACGTAATCTCACGTCGGTAAGTCTCACAGGGTCATGGGCACATGACAAAGCAATTACTCTAACAAAGAAGTAAGGATCGTCCCATTTGTTCAATGGGAACTGCCAGCTAAAGAGCAATACTCGACACGTCGATTAACGGAAATAAAATCAACAAAAATATATACATAACAAAATATCTGTTTCTCTTCTGAACTCTGCTATCTAGATTCACAAAACTGTTCAATGCATACATTATTATGAGGCCCCACAACGTGAAGACGCAATCTGCAGCTCCAACCCCACATTTTTTTAATCCCCTTTGCCCAACTTGTGCTTTAGCCGCTAGATTGTGCCGCACATTTCGTCAAATAGCGGGTCGTCTGGTCCCAACTTTGTGCACTTCCCAATAGGTGGAGCCACATTATCTGGAGTTGTGGAGGTCATCGGTGAACATTACTGAATTAGAATTGACTCGAGAGAATGAATACCCATAAAAAGATATAAAGAACAGAAAAAAGATCTCCACAGAATATGCAAAGATAAATGGATGGACTGAGGAACTCCTCGATTGCTGGTTTAAAGGCACTGTCCATGGAAATTTTCACAAGGCACAAACTCATTCCCCAGATGGAGAATATCAGGATAAAAACGTCGAGCAATTCAGTTTAAAAATTATTGAGGTCCGTAGGAAGCATTCCAAGCTCCATTTAGGCTCTTTCTTTGCAAATACTCTCAAATGGTGTTATAAAATTTCACTTAATAATATTGTATAAGCAAACCAACAATTGAACAATATTGTCACATTGGCCTAAAACCTATGAAAAGTGCAAGTTTGTCTGCTTTTTGTGCAGGGGTTGTGGTGATGTCAGAATGCCGTACTCCAATTGGAAGAATAGCGGGTAGACCTCAAGGCAGCTAGCCATGTAGCAAGGTCTGAGGTCTACCCACCATCCTCCCAATCAGAGCCAATCAGAGCTTGGCGATTTTTTTGTCACCGGTACCCCAGCGCAAGAAGCAGACAAACTTGTGGTCGACGTTGGTGTGAGCAGACAGTAATAGGCAGAAACAAAACCGCACATGTCGTTGCAAGCAAGACTGCATAGTAACGACAGATCACCATGGACCAAAGTATGCAGGCCTGAAAACAGTGTTTATGCCATTTGGTTTATCGTAACATTGTCCACAGAAGTTCTACTGACAGTAGATATACTGCAGATTGTTACTGTATGACACGCTGTTAAGAGACCGAGGTACACAGTAAAAGAGCAATAGGGTCGATGTCAATTAGATATACCGTATCTCCAGCATCTTTGAAACGGTAATTCGTTGTAAAGAAAAATTGAAGCAGGCCCCTCACAAATGCCTTTGCATTCCTATGTTGTCCATTGGTAAAAAGGTTTGCAAGGCAGAAGCTCGAACTACCTCGGTACGCATTATCTATTTAGATGGACATAAAATTGTTGCACAACATTCTATCAATAAACGACCCACATAAAACAGTAAAAAAAAGAAGTTGCTCATGCAACCTTTTGTTTACAAGTTTGGGTGCAAAACCATTACCAATATCAGCAAATGATTTGTGAAACGTTCCCTTTGCATGTGGAAAACTGTGTTACTGCACTCATATCCCTTCATTTCTCAGATTCCATCGGGCCACCAAGAATACTTCATGTCCCTATGTCAAACATGCACCATGAACATTACAAGCCAGCTTTGACAAATTAAAATTAAATTAACCCCATTCTGGCAATGAAGCATTTAGCCCCCAAAACTTCATTCAGCAAAACAACTGCTGCCGAAACAGGCAAACAGTTTGCCCTTTGTCAATCTCAACCTTCCTCTCGGCACAAAGTCAACTAAGCATTGGTGTCGAAAATGTTGCACAGCTCTACAAGGCACACTTTAGCGTGGTATTCGCGAGGCAAGATGTACGCTCTAGCATTTACAAACGCGTTCCGTGGCAAGTCAAAATGCATAACGAAACTCGAGCAAATGATGCCACGAGGAAGTATTTGGTTGCCGCCACACACCAAACGCGAACAAACTTCTTCCAGCGTGCTCGTGTTGTGCTCGTCTATGGTAGTGGAGGATGTGGCTACTTGGTCGCTGCCCAGAAGGAACACCTTCTGCCACGAGCAGATAACGTATACACACTTCTATCTCCAATCCAAATATAAATCATTTGGACAACGGATCAGGCAGCCACACGGGTCCCAACTTGGAGAACTCTGAACGGCCGAATAAGCGACGCACGTTCGTAGTTGAGCAACCGGGCAAGTCTGAATGTATCGACCCCAATACAGGACGTGTGTATTCCGTCTGCTCCACCCGCAACACGTCCGGCCACGTAGTACGCGGATGGTTCGACACCCCTCGGCATGACCTTGGTCGCGCGATGGTGCCTACAACGTGCCTCCGTCTGGTTTGCTAAGCACCCTATCTTGGCAATTTGTTGAACGCGGGCCCAAAGTGGCAAAAAACAATGTGACAAAAGCTGGAGCACCGTGCCGCCGGATGCCGCAATCCTGGAGGTTGGTCGCACAAAGGCTGGCGGAAAGCACGAGCAAATGCAAGTATTGCTGTTGTCGCGGAGCTCCGATTCCTGGCTGCGGAAGCTTCCGTGGACTGTCAAGCTGCAGAAAGACCTGCAGCAAAAGAGGCATCTGCAACATCCACTGCCTCTGCTGCAACACTGCCAGGATCGCGGCCAGCGACAACGTGACACTTGTGTGACGTCGTCGAAAAGAAATCGAGGGGCCACTTTTTGGGATGCGATAAAATGCACCAGTCCAAGACGCGTTCCAGGCACCATAGCCGCGCCGACACACGTTCAGGGGCCAGAGACATTTGGGCACACGAAAACGAGTCGGGAAAAGCGCGATGTGAGAGCCCGGGCGTGACGGGCGCTCAGGACGGAAGTTCGGCACGGCCTCAGGAGGTCACAAGTCGCGCAGTGTCACTCGTCGTCTGTTGCGGTATCTCGCAGACGACGGAGTCGTCTGTCAGCCCTGTGCTTTGGTTGATGGAGGGCACGGCAGGCGTCGGCGCCAGGCGCGGGTCCTTGGCGGCGCCCGGCTGAATGATCGAGGTCACCTGCAACTGACCACCCCGCACGGCCGTCCAGACGAAGAACGGGAGCAGCAGTATCGTTGCGACGACGCCAAAGGCGATGGTCGCCAGGCCCCACAGGGTTGCACGCTTCGACACCGGTCCTGGAAACGTAGAAATGTTCAAAACGTTAAGATTGGTACAGGGTGAAACCTAAAGTCAAGGCCCAAATAAAAAAAAAAAAAGCCCCGACTTGTTCAGAAAGTTGAAGCAAGAATAAACTTTCAGGGATGGAACTGGGCAAAGCAGCTTTGGAGCTACCTTGGGAACATAAAAAACTGTAGTTTGGAGCAGGCTGGCAGCAACAAAAACTAGGTCCTGGAGCAAGTTGGGAGCAGCATACGAGTTTTGAAAATATTAAAATGGAGGCTAAATGTCACCTCGTTTTCAAAAATACTAAAGAAAATATGGCATGCAGATAACTCCATGTGAACTTAGCGGGGCTTTCAGCAAACTTTTTAAGTTGCAAATATTTTTCGTAAAATTATGTCCAAATTACACAAAACATATAAAGCAAAACTGCACATGACAGCGTGATGCATGACAAAACCGACTTGAAAAGAGGTATATATAAAGCGGTACAAACAGCTTTCATTGCTCAGCAATGACTGGTAAGGTGTACCGAAAAATAAAATGCAAGTACAACAATGTTTTCTTTTAATTTTTCAGTGACTAGACCTAAGATTACAAATGTCCTTATACATATAAATCTATTAGGACTTTGTCAATTCTTCACTGATACACTTCACTTTTTCCGAATTCTGAGCCAATTTCGCATTAGCCTCCACTAACAGCACTTGTCCACACTCAATCTTCTCTGTCTCCTTTTTTTTTTTTTTTTTGAGACCCGACTCAATCGATGACTGCGCATGCTCAAGCATAGTCGGCGAACAGATGATACGCTGTTCAAGTTGTCGCTCCTCTTCCTGAAGACGAGCTCTCTTCGCACTCGCTTCCCTCACATCACTGTTCTTTCCCTTCTACCCCTCGTCGTCTTGCTTTTCAACCTCCAGCCTTTCTGTGTAAACGTTACGAGACTTCTTCACAGCTTGCAGCAAGTCTGCTGTCAAAGGCACTTTCGTGACATCACTTCCAAATCGCTTGAGGTAGCCGTGACTTTGCGCATACAGTCTTCAAAGCGCAATCACGATCCAACAGCTCGTATCTTGCTGCTCACTTAAGTTCTCTGCGCGGAACCGCGGGGTGGGCCCACACGGAATTGCAATAGTCACACGTTTGCTCCACTATTTAGATCTTCAGATGAAGTGACTCCAGGACTTGAGAAAAGCACGGCGAGCATGCAGCAATGGCAGCTGACGTTGGCGGCAGCAACCTTTAGTTATGGTGACTAGAAGGGAAGGTGTATCGGTCCCACGGCTCGCTCCATTGAGCGGAGTGTTACGTTGTCGTATGATGGTGACAGGTGGCGCTAGCAACCCCAGCCCGATCAGTTCCTCGGGAAACGTCAGCGGCTGCGACCGCTCTGCCTGTGTTGAGTCATTCGGGTGGTCCTCGTGTTGGTTGTTTCGTGTGCTTCTATGAGCTACAAGCTAAAACGCCTTTCTTTCACCCATGCCTTTTGCAAGCATGCGAGCGGAATGTAGCGAGACAGGGAAGTGGACGGAATGGGGAAGAAGCAGACACACTGCTTCGCCCCGGGGTGCCCAAGCGGTTATGTTTTAACACGAACGAAAAAACACGTGTTTTTGATTGGTGTGTTTAAACAAGCAGATTGCTTCTAAGCGTGGCAGCGTGCCATTTCAAGGGCCAACGAAGAACTCAACGACAGGTCAGTCCTCTGTGAACATCACTTTGACGAGTTTAAATCCCTCGCGACCAACCTATCCTCACGGACGATGCGGTAGCGATTTTTCCCCAATCTGCCGGCGTACTTCTCAACACCGCTGCCAAAGGAGCGCCGAACGAAAACATTGTACGAGGGACTCCCATCAAAAGCACCTCGAGCCGACATCGAAGGGTCAGATTCTGCACAGCAGCTCAACGACGCTAACCTGCCGTAAGCCAGCACGAGCATTGTTCAGGGAGCGGACCTACAAGGCTGTGCACTACCTAACAGCTACTGGGGAAGCCACCTGGTTTCAGATGCTCCTGCGGTTGTTGCGTTCTCGGTGTGCGAGATGGATGGAGGGACGGTAGGCTTGGAGCGGTCGGTGGGGTTCGACACGAGCAACGGGATTGGCGCCCTAGTGATCGTTCAGGGTGCAACTCTTGAAACAGTTCGAGTAGAGAATGTACAAGAAGCTGAAGACTTGCTTAGAGAAGTACAAGTGATGAAAGCCTGCATGAGACTGGGAGAAGTGCAAGACCTTGATGAGCTGTTTCACGCGAAGTGTAGGTACCAGACATCTGGATGCAAAGTATTCAGTTTGAAGTGCACTGACACTGTTCAGTGCCAGAACAACAGATGTGTGCAGTATAAATATCTGCGCAAGCTGCTGCTGGATGAACTTTCGTGCAAGAGGTGGAGTATCAGGTACCCTGTCCAAGCAACAGCTTAGTAAGGTACGTTGTTGGGCTAGTTGGTTCATCTTAGTAAAACATATAAAATAGCGCAACAGAAACAAGGACAAGAAGTGCGCCTGTCCTGTTTACTTCTTGTCCTTGTTTCTGTTGCGCTATTTTATATGTTTTACCAAGCAACAGCTCACAAGATGCGGATCAAGACACTCAAGGTTACGAGAGCTAAAGAAGTTGTTGCTGCCATGAAAAAAAAAAAAACTGACACAAATGAAAGTGAAAAATGCACAGGTTAGGCTATCAACCCTGGATGAAGTACTCGAGCACTTGCCAAGCATGCAGCAACAACAGGTGAGAGCTTGCCTTGAGGCATCCAAGCGTAAAAGTACATATGGAATGAAATTCACAGAGGAATAGGTACTCGAGCCATCATCACGTGGATGAAGAGTCCTCGTCTGTACGAGCACCTTTGCAAACAAAAGATGATGGCCCTGCCAGTGCGCCCGGGCGCACTTGCCTCCGCACATACACTCGTATATACGAGGGTGGATTTGGCCTTAACGTAAACATGTTCCGTTGTCTTGCTGAGAAAACAAGAACAATTGACAACTCCATGCGCCACGGCGGGTTGTTCATTGATGAGATTAAGCTTTCTGAGCACCTGAGTGTAGGACAAGGTGGCAAGCTTGAAGGGTTTGTGGACTTGGCCGACTACACCACCGAGAAACAAAAGCCCCTGATATGCGACCGTGGGCTGGTTCTGCTGTTTCAGCCGTTTGGTGGAAAGTGGCATCAGATCTTGGCAATCTTTGGCTCACGATCATTGTAGATGCTATTCTGATGATCGAGAAAGCTGGGCTTTTTATTGAATTTGTGACGTGTAGCTGCTGCATGGAAGAGGCGTATGTGGAAAATATTCGGAATTAATTCAGCCTTAACAAAGGTCGCCCGCAAGACGGAGCATCCTGCAGAACCAAGCACCAGTTGCGGAAAATCCGAAATGAAGTGCACTTAATTTCGGATTTTCCGCAACTGGTGAAATGCTCGAGAAACAACATGCTGATCGCAGGGCTTCACACACCAGTAGGATGAGTACTAGTGGAGTATATTCAAGGAGCTTGGAAGTGTGATAACAAGAGCCTCACACCACTGACAGCCATGCCGTGCATCACAAAGCCGGTGCTACACCAGAACGGATTAGACAAAATGAGTGTCAGCGATGCCATCCGCCTATACAGTGACGAGGTAGTTCGGGGCCTTCACCTGTACAAGCAAAAAGTAGAGTGCAGGTTTGGCACCACAACAGCGACAGAATGCTTTGTCAAGAAGATGAGAAACCTTATTACTGTTATGACATCCCGCTGCAGCAAGGACGCCTTAAGACCTAGGTCAAGAAAGGAGGCTGTGCTGCGAGAATTTCTCGACTACCTCAACACATGGGAGGCATCGGCAGGAATGCAGGGCCAGGTCTTTCTTAGTCGCAGTTCTGCCGCAGGACTTCGCGTTACACTTTCTCTCTTGCATTATGTGACAGAAGAGTTGGGGTACAGGCGCCTTCACACATCACGACTTAGTCAAGATCCGACTGAAAACCTGTTCGGGATCCTCTGTCAAATGTCGGGATGTAATGACCATCCAACATCTCCACAGTTTCTCGTCTCTGTAAATTGCCTCACATTCGCCAACCTTGCAAAATCGCCAACAGGAGGGAATATCACTGGAAGCACCCTGAGGAGCCTTCAGACGAGTCGATAACCTCCTTGACCTTGGCAACCTTCAGGAAGCCAAGGCTACGCTGCATGCTTGTGGCATTGCTACTGACCAGCTGTCTCTCACACCTGAACGTGAAAGAATTGACTTGCGCTTGGTGTTCTACATCGCAAGTTATGCTGCATGCAAGTGCATACGCAAGACAAACTGCAGGGAATATACTGAACGGCTGCTCCAGGAATCTGCAGCAGCACCCAAGGAAGCATGCCTGACGAGTGCTGTAAACCGGGATGGACTCTTTTACCCATCCACAGCTCTGAACCTGTTGGTGATGTCCGTGGAAAATGCGTTCACTGCATGCTTTGTTCCTGAGAACTTGGAGCGGACAGCATCCTCAGCGTGTGCTCTTTCCTGCAAGCATGCTCATTAGGCTCCGTTGGCAGCACTACACTCAGCACCACATTGACAAACATGATCATTAAGTTTTTCATTTTAAAAAGGTTGCACTTCCTTGTCGCCACAAAAAATGCAAGTCGGCAGAAGAGCCGGGAAAGAAAAAGACACCTAAAGATCAGGCGTACGTGCTGTGGAACACGGTACCGAGCATGCGAGAACACAAAGCCTTAACACGAGTAAAATTCTGCTTTGTCGGGTACCCAATTATTTCACATATTTAATAGGCATACGCTCGCTTGTACCACTAGATTATTGGACAACAGTTGAAGTAGTGCAGTAAAGAAAACGTGAACATTAAACAATGACGAATCAAGTCATTATCGTCCTTTGCTTGTAACACATGACACTGAAAATCTCCCGCTCCAATCTCGCTCCACACTGACTCATCAAAAGATAAAGGCAAGTACTTGGACGACCGCTGCGCGCAAGGTTCCGTGATCGGCCCACGAGTAAAACAACAGGTACAAATACCAAACCAACAGACTACATCAGTCGAACAAAATTAAAATCTCGGTCTATGATTTCTTGTGACACAAGAAAAAGTGTTGCATCGGAGGTCACAAAGCAAACTGAACGGACAGCAACAACATGCAGACGACAGCGTGGACACAAAACGGGCTGATCGGGCTGCTGACGACACCGCCGCTTGCGGCATCACAACGCAGCGCGATGGCCTTGCCTTCTCTGACCGTCACACCTGCCCCTTCTAGCCACCATACTTCAGATACAAATCTTCGGATTCGGATACACTGGCATCCCATTTGGGCCGGAAGTACCGGTGTCAATGTTGCCCACAGAAACTGTGGGATGGCTAATTTCGACGAGGCTTGTTTATAAATTCAGCTTGGGTGCACCTTATTGCAATTTTATTCTTACTTATACTTTCGTATCAGTGTGGCGCATGAAAAATCTTTAGGCACACAATGTCACAATTGGCACAGCAGTTCCATCCCTGAACTTTCTGTTTCTCTTTATGCCAAAAGCTAGGAATAATGAAATACCAGATTAATGAAGGTCAGCTATTGATAACTGCAGCTGAACTTTCTTCGGCTGGTTTCAACAACTAAGCGGCTAGTTTGATCCCTCGGTACTGCAGCAGCTCTACAGCAAAGCGCAAAAAAGTGGGAGCGGACCCCGATGTTCGTCACTGCACCAAAGAACTTCCCACTGCCCAGTGGCAATAACATGGAGCTGAGAAACTATGTCAGACAAATATTTCAGCTCTCGCTGGCAATGTGCACCGTAGATCAAATGCAAATATATGATGACCGCAGTAGAAGCAGATAGTTTTCGTGCACATCAATTCAACAAATCAATTCAGCATGGGGATTTGTATGAATTAAACTGTGTGCAGGGACAGCGCTGATCGACCCAACATTGACCCTAGTATATAAAAAAGCTCACCAGAACGCCCCTTAGTGAATACCCCTTAGCGACAATCAACAGACATGTTAGCAGCTTGGGCAATGAGCGGTCAGAGAACAAGTAGCATGTGCAGAAAGCTTCACTATTGTTAAACTAAAAATGAAGATTACAAAACAAGAAGAAGCAGACAGACAGTAGGACAAAATCGGATAAGTTTACGCCACCTGGGCACTCAAGGTCCGAGGGCCTGCGGTCTCCCCCACAGTGGTTGTGGCCGTCACAGAAGAGGTCCCTCGAAACACATCGCCAGTTGTAGCAGAGGTGCTGGTGCAGGTTGGGACATGACTTTGCATGGGCGTCTCCTGGACAAATGAGAAATTTTTCTAGGCTAGCTGGCGCAAGCTGCTGCCCGATACTAAGGGGTTAGCCACTACCATTCATCTCTTCGTTTATTGTGGCAGAACAAGATCTTCAATGAGCACGAGAATCACTGAAGGCAACACTGTGTGCTACACATGGATTATGTGGTCAAGCAACAAGCATGCAAACATTGTGCAAATACCTTTGAGTGCTTTCCACATCCCACAGGAAGACATGCCCACTAGCAGACAACAAAGTAATTATGATGACTGAACAAATGAATTAATATAGGAGTACCTAAATGAATGAGTAGATCAATGTGACACTATAAATTGATGAACTGCTGAAAGGGTAGGTTTTATAGCGGGAAAAGTCTATGACTAGAAAAGGTATTCATTGACATGACCTATAGCATAAAGTGAAAAATGAGACAAAATATATTAACAGGAATGCATTATGTAAAGAATAATGAAGACAGAAGTCAATGGAAATTTTAATGAATTAACTCATCAAATGCATGAATTAATAAATCAATATGAAAACAGAAATAACAGTAGCACAAGGCAGGCACAGCAATAAAAGCAGTGAAAGGCAAGTCAAGGAAATCAAAATTATTGACAGGCAAATAATGCACATTCATGCCGGAATATTTATACGAAGAAAAGATATTTACACGAACACGACTTCAGATAGTCCTTTAACACCCACTTACGACAAAGCGGCAAACGAATGACATGCCACAAGTCCAAGGTTTTACATCTGGTGCGTAGTATTCCGAGTTTAGTGGTGGTACAGGCACGCATTCGGAGCGAGAGAAGTGTGTGCCCCACTCGCAGTGGTGGGTGAAGATCGCTTTGGAACAGTTAACCCAGGGATTTTGATTAAGCAAGTCGACATATAATGGGAGAATGAAAAGCCAAACAAAGAACACAAGAACCATTCTGAAACATGCCGCTATTTAATTTTACCACTTACCGTTAATGTAGGTGGTGAGCACGATCGTCAGACGAGGCACCAGTGCGTCACTAGTGACATTGAACGCAAACACCTCAAGCAGGAGTGATCCCGGTGAGGAAGCCGTCGGGACCACCACTTGGAGGTTGAGGTTCGTTTCCCGCAAATCCGAATGGTTCCCGCAGAACCGCCGACTCAGCGCTTCTTGGTTTGTGTTCAATGACCTCACCCTGAAGAAGTCTTCGGAACAGTTAGGTGAGCTTCTTGTAGAGAGCTCCACCACTGTCACCAAAACTCCGTAGTTTTTGGGAAACCGAACTCTGACCGTGCAGTTGATGATCTGAGAGTCGTTGAGTTGTATCAGAGCGGAAGAATCTTCTGTCATGGTGATGAAAGTACCGTTGGTACTGAGGTCACCATCGTTGTCACAAAAATCTTGGAAGATGTCTGCAAGTAGAAGAATGTGATTGTTGGCTTTCCATTTTGAAGACTATATGCATTATACTGTCCTATGTCTAGCCTGCACCGAGGCGGTGCAAGTAGAGGCTACTTAAGTTAACCGAACTGTCACTTACACAAAGAGCCTATGAAGGCTAGCTCTTAACCATGCAAACTCCTCTGTGGAATTTTGTATATCAACATTCATTGGAATGACACAGACATTGTACTGTTGCGAGTGACGACAACTTTTTGTGTTAAATTTTTTGGGATGACATTTTATTACAGTTTCTAGAAAGGAGTTTCACTACCAAAGCTACTAAAGCAAAATGTCTCAACCGTTTGCCGTCGAGCAGCGCAACTTAACCGAACACTACATCACCAACAACAAACGCAAAATCTCTTGAAAAAGAAAAAAAATAACTGCACGACTGTTTATTAATGTATTTTCGTTTTAATTCCTTCTTCCCAAGTCCTCAGTTCTACGTTATGGCGGTAAGTGCAGCCTGTGTGATAGTATATATATATATATATATTTTTTTAGAGATTGTTCAGATGACTCCGATAACTATACCAGATACCCCTCCGCCGCCTTAGCGCATACGTCGAATCGTTAAATATTATTTGATTCCACTCCTGCAAGAATCTCAAAAGAGATGACCACAACATCACGACCATCTGGTGGGCTAGTTGGTTGATCATATTGTTGAATTAACAGCGCTCTATCCTGTCTCCCTTATCTCTCCTTCCTGTCGTATTTGCGCTGTTAATTCAACAAGATGACCACAACCAAACGATCATCTCCATAGATACGAGCAAAATTAATAAAGAAAGGAGCTGTCACTACGCTCACCCATCTTTTTTTTTTTTTTTCTTTTTAATTGATCGCCTTCAAACCCCGCCGCTACCACCTGTTACAGACTTTCGTCACAAAACAGGAAGTGAATCAATGTGCCCTACCTAATGAGGCGAACCAGACGGGACCCATTGAAAACGCGGAGACACCCATTCAAACACGCGACCGCCATTTCCCTTTCAAAACCCCATTTAAACTTGCCGACGCTTTGAAAGATTTACGGGTTCTCCGAAAAGCTGTAATATATACTCACATTCTGGCATAGACGAGGCCGTCGCCCGAGCGTCCCAGCTGATCGCCAGCAGGAAGCAAGCGAGCACGCTCCCAAAACACTGGGTCATGTTTTGATTGTCTGTGGTGATAAGGCGCGCACTGTAGCCTCACAGAAGCACAACGAGCACACTCGCGTGTCGGGGTAGTTACCAGTCAGTCCAAAGGTTAGTCATCTACCCCCTATGCACCAACTCACCAACGAGCACCGCCGGTGTGACTAGGGGCTGTGTTCAGGATCGGCCAAGCTCGTGACTTCATACATTGCCCTCACCACGGCGAACGATTTCGCAAGGTTCCCTCGCCATTGTTCGACGGCGGCGCTCTTTCTGCAAACGGTTTCCCTCGCGGCCCGCTGATTGCATCGACCACGCAGCCGTGACATAAGCGAAGCCGCCACGGATAAGATATCCGGAACACACCTTGTTATCTTGTTATCGCCGCACTACAGAAATATGGCGGCACGTTAAAATACCAGCATGAAACATCTGGTCACTTCACAGCGCTAGATGGTGTGAGACATCGCCCAATTTTGTAACTCGTGAACAAGTTGAGTGGTTGAGTAATCTCCATATCTTATACGTATTGGCGGTTAAATTTGAATATAATCAAAGGAGAAAAACATGTAAAACATGTTCCTCAAATAAGAAACCAACTAAAAAACACGGAGTTATCAAACTTACCTAACAAAAACAAGAAAGGAAAGGAGAAAACGCAACCAGCTGACCAATTAATTCTCGTGATATATTCAAACGTAACGAAGACAAATTCAATTACTATAAATGGTAGAAAGTAATGAATTTAAATGAAATTACAAATGGCCTTTGACCAAATTTGCTTTGATCGTGTGTGTGCCGGAGACGTCGGAGAGGAGCTATTTAGGGGGTGTAGGAACATGGCCGCTGCCTGTAGTCTCTCGGGCCTTCGCGCTCGGGACGCTTCCCGTACCTCTATCGGCGGCCGGACCGTCGGTCCCCGGGCGGCGGAGCATGGCTGGCGGCGGGACGAGCGGGCAGGGCGTCGGGCTGGTGCTACTGCTGGTGCCGCTCGCCCTGGCCTACGACTGGGGCGGCCGGCTCACGCAGCCCACATGCCTCGAGATCCCGGCCAACCTCACACTGTGCCGAGACATCGGCTACAGCAAGATGCGCCTGCCCAACTTGCTGGAGCACGACAGCATGGCGGAGGTGCAGCAGCAGGCTCGCTCCTGGGTCCAGCTCGCCAACCGCCGCTGCCACCCTGACACCCAGCTTTTCCTCTGCTCGCTCTTCTCGCCAGTGTGTCTGGAGAGACCCATCTTCCCTTGTCGGAGCCTCTGCGAGGCCGTGCGCAGCGGCTGCGAAGGAACCATGCTCCGATACGGCTATCCGTGGCCCGACATGGTGCGCTGCGACAAGTTCCCCGTTGACAACGATATGTGCATCAGCGTGCAGTCCAACAACCAACCCGCACCCGGTGAGTTGATCTCCAACAAAAAAGATCGGCGACAGGTTAATAAGAGTTCAGGGGAAGCTCCTCCCACCTCTTTCCACTTAAGCAAAGCTAACGCTGGAGAGGGGCGACCTCCTCTCCAGCGTTCGCTTTGCTTAAGTGGAGAGAGGTGGGGGCTGCTTCCCCTGAACTCAACCTGTCACCGACGATGAATACCTCACCCCGAGCTCAAATCACGATTGCCTTTTCCACTTTAGTACTCTTAACTGGGAGTGAAAAGGAGGGTAGGACCAACCGTTGGCACATAGATCGAAGAAAGGGCGCGAGCATGTCTGCTCTTTCCCTTGTTATCTTAACTAATACTTTTATTTTCTAATGACCTAGACATTTCGGGACAGTCAAGGACAGACATTTTCTTTTGTACTTGTCGGGGCTTCCGCACATCTACGATTATTATTGTGTCAAGAAACACGGATGTTCTTCTATAATGCATTCAGCTGTTCTATGACCCTGGTGCAAGTGATAAACAATGAAACGCCTGCAGAATCCCCGGCCTGCAGAGCCTGCCAGCAGCCCAACACCACGGAGAGCCTGGTGGACAACTACTGCCGCGCAGACTTTGGTGAGTGCACCGCCGTCAATTTCTTTGTTTCTTTTTTGGAATGAAACAATTCCCAAAACTCTTGCAGTTCTACGAGCTCGTGTCAAGCGTCTCCAAGGCTCCGTGCTCCAGTGCAAGCGGGCCAAACTGCTCAAGGTCCGCGAAGACCTTTCGCGGAAACAGCTCCGGAGGCCGACGTTCCGCAGTCCCGACCTGGCGCGCTGCTGCGGTCCTCTCAAGGGCCAGCTTCTTCTGATGGGCACAAGGACCACTGATGGTCGTCTGCTACCGACACTGATCGTGCCATGGCGCCGAAGCCCCACGTTTCGCAGGGCCCTGAAGCTGATGCGAGCCGTCAACTGCGCCAATCCCTTGGTACACTAGTCCCACTCGCGCCCGACTCGTGCCTGGATGTCCGTGTCAGTAGAGGATGGTGATGTGACCTGCAGTCTGCCATTTTGGCTCCTAGCTACTGCTGAAACCTGGAATGTGGCACCTAGTTACTCCTCTCCCTCTCCAGAGCTCCAGATGTTGTGCTAGATGCTCTGGTGTTGCTGGCTGTTGGCTCAGCATTTCATCCCCAATATTATTAACGCATGCTGCTGGACGTGTGCGGACCGCGAGCTTCCACATTATTAATTTTACACGATCAAGCTTGTCTGCCTCGGAGGTCGGTGTGTCAAACTTGCACATCACCAATGCTGCTTTGACACCTAACATGTCATGGACGTACATAAACATCCTAAGAGAACAAAGAAGGTCAGCACTAATTGAGGTGCTGCACTTTAAGTGATGTCTTGCAGAAATTGTATGTTTTAGCCTCCCAACACCCCTTCGTGTTGGCGAACAAATGTGAAACAAGCTATTCAAGCCATACAAACTAACTTTGGAGATTTTTGAGAATACTCAAAAATATTTCTCATCAAACACTTGGACATTGAGAGAAATTTGCGTAACACTAGAGACTTTAATGCACAGACGTTTTGCACAGACTCTTTTCTTTCTCAGTGTGTACAATCGAAAGAAAGGGCTCTTTCCAAAAGCATTAAAGTCTCTATTATTACTCACATTTCTCTTAACGAGATTTTGAGAATGAAACAGTGACCGTTTGTGCTTGATGGACCGTGCCATCCATTACATCAAACCTTTTTAAGCCAAAAGTTACTGCTGACACATAGACGTTAACAAAAGCAAGAAATTAATGAGGCAAGTCACATGCTTGGAAGTGTAGCAACGCAGCCTTAAAAATCTTAAATGTCACCTTTTTTTAACAATGTTTTTTTAGGGATTTAGCACTAGGAGACAATAGCATTAGTGTTTTGGAGCCAAAGTGACTAGCTGCCATGAAACATCTACCATGCTAGACAAATGTTGAATAGACCGTTTGCTAAATTACCCAAGTGTCAAGAAGCATTCTGCAAGTGTAGACGCACCGTGCACGTGCTGGCGTCTGCAGCAGTAGCTCGTTTGAAGCAAAAACCTAAGACAAATGGCACCTCGCATGTATGTTTGTCAACGCCCGATTTTGGTTATTTACCTCCGACTTTTTATGCAGATGAGGCAAGCACGTGCAGCGCATGCACCTACAGTCTCGGCATTCTTTTTGAGCTTGGGTAATTTAGCAAAAGGTCTATTGAGGTTCTGTACTCCAACTTTCGCAACTTTTTTCTCCTTAGTAATGCTAAAGGGTTGCTTGTGTCACAGTCATGCCTCAAGTGCCACATCCGAAATGCCACACGCTCCGCTGGCTGGGGCTGATGCTCGCCACATGTAGTACCTCTCTTTTCATCGGCTTGGTCACTCTTGTCGGTTTCATTTTTCCTTTTGCTTGAGCATGTTTTTATAAAAACTTTTTATGGTGTGCCATTTTCTTTTTATGCCCCCTTATTAAATAGAGAACATACTGAACAACAACAACAAAGTGCCATTTCATGTTCTATGTCAGTGCTTCATACTCTTGACTGTCTGCTGCATTGTGTGTGTGGTAACATACTTGCCACCTCTTGTGGGCATGTGTCGTGTGCATTTCTGCCTTCCGCTTTTTTTCTGGCTTCCTGTTCGTTGTGTGCATTTGTGAAGCCTGGTCATTAGAGAGTGTTTCTTTAGGATTTTATTGCGTGTACGTGTTTGAGTGTCACAATATTAAAACGCCGTGCGGTGTTCATGCTACAAACTTTTGCCCTTATAGAAATGACAACCTTGTGTGGACTTGGTAAGATATGTTCGAGTATTTTCCTATAGTGTTAATGCTTAATGGGGATGCTGCTTTGTATAGTCCCTCAGCTGTGATAAGCATTAGTAAAATAAAACAGGTAATGATTTATTCCTGGCTTCTTCATTGTGTGTCTGGAATGCACGTGTTGCACTGTGCTTCAGGAAGCCAGCATTTGATATGAACAAGCATTCCCTTTTCTCCCCTTGAACAAAGTTATCTAAAAAACAAAAGACCAGCTGAATATCTTTCCTTAAAGAGCACTTCTGTGGGTCTTCGTGCCACAATTTGCAGCTTTGACGGATATCTATCTGTCTGGTTAGGAAAAGGCTGACGAAAAATAGAAACTCTAACCAAACTTGGTTAGAGTTCTATTCGTTATACCTAATTTGCCCATTCAACCATCATTCAACTGAATGTGGCCTAATTCTTGAAAACGGTAGATTTTACTTGCTCCACGATCAGTCAAAATTCGGACTTGTAGCTAATGGCAGATGGAAACACAACTAGGTATGCATCACTGGCATACATTCTCATTCTTGTCCCTGGGCTGTTTTTCGCCAGCATCCCGCCATTCCGCGAGGATAATTCACGGCAAAGGTGAAGAGGCGGATTTTTTACGAATCGAAAGTGCTGAACTTTGGTCCTTTGGTCGAACTGAAGAAACGACCCTAGCGCCCCTCAGCGCCACTGGTCGCCACGCGGCCGACGCGGCCACGCCACGCCGCCACGCTCCACCACACTGTGCTCCACAAAATCTATGCCACAGCCACCACAGCGCTCCACCAGAGCGGCTCTTTGCTTTCAAGATGGCCGCGCCCATTGTGCGCCTGTCGCAGTTTGGCGGTGGTCGCCGTGTCGCCCTACAAGTCGCCGAAATGTCCCGAAATCACAGCTTGCGCTAACGGCGACCGGTTTCTAAAGGTCGACCTCGTACGCGCGCAGCAATCTAACGTGCCTTATCGCTCTCGAGCGGTCCTAGATCTGACTCGACCGACGTTTCGAGCCACGACCGCATCAAGACAGCGGGGCAAGTCCGACCTGACCGCCATGGTCTCAACGTTGCGATTCGGCGGACGCGTTCCAACTGCACAGGCTGATCGTACTCGAGCGAATCTAACATCGCTGAGGGTGTCTTCCTGATGAAGCCGAGGATACCATGGCCACCAGACGCAACATCGAGCTGGGACTCCTCGCGAGCCTCCTGTGCACGCTGCTCATATCCTTCAGCATCATAATGCGTTCTCCGGTCGCATGCCCGTCGCAAGAGTCTGCCGACGGGAGCTACGACCAGGACGAGAACGGAGTCGGTGGTGATACGCACCGATTGGCAGTCATCGTGCCTTTCCGCGACCGCTTCGACGAACTTCTGCTGTTCGCGCCGCACATGCACAAGTTTCTCAAAGCCCAGCGAATACAGCACCGGTTCCTGATCGTGAACCAGGTGGATCGGCTGCGTTTCAACCGCGGTTCGCTCATCAACGTTGGGTTCCTGGTCGCCCAGTCGGACTGCGACTACCTAGTCATGCACGACGTGGACTTGCTCCCGCTGAACCGTGAGCTGAGCTACGCGTACCCGGCGAACGGCGGCCCGATGCATCTGGCGGCGCCGGACCTCCACCCGAGGTACCACTACCCGACGTTCGTCGGCGGCATCCTTCTCATGAGCAACGCTCGGTTCCGGCAGCTCAACGGACTCTCAAACAAGTACTGGGGCTGGGGGCTCGAAGACGACGAGTTCTACGCGCGGATGCGGGACGCGAGGCTCAACGTGTCCCGGCCCGGCGGTCTCAAGACCGGGATTCGCAACACGTTCCGGCACGTGCACGACAAGCAGCATCGTCCGAGGGACACGGCGCGCCTGCACAACCAGCGCGCCGAGACCCGCAAGAGGGACCGGGTCACCGGACTCGCCGACGTCAAGTACGACCTGGCGGCGCTGCATCGCCTGGTCATTGACGGCGCACCCGTCGAGGTGTTGGACGTGAGGCTACGCTGCAACCTGACCGTTACTCCCTGGTGCCAAAAGTGAAAAAAGAAAGAAAGGCTTGTGCAATCGCTCACTCCATTGATCAGTCACATTGGGATTTGGGCAGTGCCAAACAGACCCGTGTTGCAAGTAAGGTCGGGACAGCAGAAAATGGGGGAATTGTATTTCAGTGGCGAAGCACTTTTGTGTTGGCTTGGCAGTGTTGCCAAAGCGTAGCAAACATACAAAAAGCGCTACAAGCAAGGACAAGTAGGACGAAAGCTTATCCTTTGGTCGCTTTTGTCTGTGGCATTATTGTGTTTTTGCTCGGCGGTGGCCGAATACCGTGACCAGGGGTGAGAGGCAGGCAAACTTGTTGGGTACACCCGTTTCTAGAGCACTTCAGATTGACCCATACATTTCACTATTTCACGAGCTGTACAACATGAACCTCTGCAACACAGCACTATTAGAAGCATATTATTTCCACGTCGCATTACATGCTCGACAGTCCTGCATAGCTGTGAAGCCGATACTATTAAGGATTTCGGCTTGGGGCAACGCTATGTGGCGCGATTCAAGGTTGTGCTTGTTGTCCTAAGGCTCACACATTTTACGATACTTGCCAAGCATCCTGCTTGAGAAGGCTCCATGCTTTGGTTTCAATAAACGAGTCAGTTGTGCCATATAGAACATACTGAAACTCGCCTTTTTGCTACAGTATCCAGTCATTCAACAGTCGCAGAAAAAAAAAGTTTGCCGTTCACTCTAATTCTTCAAAATGTTTAGTTACAAGTTGCCCAAGACACCCAACAATTTTCGGAGTACTGCAAGGAAAACGAACATCCCCCTCCCCACCATAATTGATCGAGCAGAATAGCCAGTGGTTGAAAGCAAGGACTAAAAACAAAATGCGCTGCAGCAACATAAACAAACCTGCCGACTCATGTGGTTGCAAAAGAAAGAGATGCCGTGTCCAGTGAGCAAGCAGACTCCCTGTCCTCTTGGCGATGGTAATAAGTTGAACAATGGAGGTGACATTCGTTTCTGAACAAAAGGCAATCGTGCTCCATAAATAAATTATTGACTAACTCTTGCAAGGTCTCGCCCGAGTGAGGGCCGCAGAATGATTGTGCAAATGACGACGCTTGTACAACACTAGATTCCTGGTCCAAGCACACGCTTTATTCCGGTGCCTACACACCTAGTACATCTGTATAAATCATCTCCGAACGCCACAATGCAGTCTGTAACAATGTGTACATCATGGTGTCTGTATTCCAAAGCGCGGCTATTGTGGGAATTTGCAGCGCAACTTGTCAAAAGCCATTGGGGGGACTAGGCAGGGCACATCTTCCAACTAGCAACGGCAAGTGCGCATCGTTTTCGTCTTGCGACCCCACACGCATCATTCAGCATCTGTACCAGGGGATGCACATGGCATCTTTGAAAACTTTGTACTCTCCACTCTGCTTTTTTTTTTTTTTTCTTACGTGGCAAAAAATAGTTACCAAGCTTTAGCAGCGTATTCTTGTGTAAGAAAAATACATGGTTAGAAAAAAGCCAAAAATAGTGCGTCGGGGCCAATATCTTTTTACCCGTCTTCGCGGGCACTTCTCTAGAGGTATGCATGCTCACATGTACTGGCGGTTGCTCTCGGAGAGACGCGTTGCGCTTTGGAGGGGAGGTTTTGACGCGTGCACGGCTAGCCTGTGGCCGACGTAGCTAGTTTCCTGCCATACCACGTAAAACAACACTGCAAAAGGCCAACTAGTCATGTCGGGGCGTGTTTAGGCACATCGCGTGATAGTGTAGCGTTTTCTAATGCAAGACAATGCTTCGCCAGCAAGCGAACACTCATAGAATGCGTGCAGTTTAGTAAATAGCTCTCCTTCGCATTTATTTTATTTTTTTAGGCTCCATTTAGAAGAAGACCGAGGAACATGCTCCTGCTGCGCGGGGACGGCGCAAGAATCCGGAACAGCAAGCTCGTGTATTGTTTTTGCTGGAGCCAACAATCGAGCCACACATATAATGTCGACGCTCCGTTCTCCGATTGTCTCGTGGCTTCTGCAATTTTGCTGCCTTGTGCGGAACGAGCACAACTGACGATAGTTACTATTAAAAAAAGCGACTTTCTGAACTTTGGATGCAAGTTTCAAGAAGCCTGGACAATATTGGTTTGCTTTGTGTTGGACCATTTTAACGTTCCTGGAGGACGGAAAAGCAATTCCTACGATTTCAGACCGCTAGCAAAAATTCTTTTAAGCAAAAAGGTAGCTCAAGTGTCAGTGCTCTGAGGCGCGTAGCTGGTTTGGTGGCTGTGGTTTTCGGCTCATGCTTTTGTAAAACTTGTAAAATGGAGTACAAATGTTGCGATTTGTTGATGGCACTTTTTTTTCGAGCCTTTAGTGGTGCGGCAAACTGCCGTATGAAGCGCCAGTTTTCTGACAACGTAAGTGTGCAAGTCAGCAAAATCTTTGAAACATGGAAAGCAGCAGCCAACACTTCCGACAACATTTGGATCATTTCTCTGGAAAACGGTCGGCTCCCCTCGCTGCTTCCATGCAAGGTCATGCCCACAGTTTTGTCGGCCCGCTTGCACTACTACCGACAACGCGCCGTACCATTACGACCGGGCTACAAGTACCTGCATGTCCCTAGTGTGAACCAGAAAGTGTTTTCACGTGTGTACACCCAACAAAGAAAACAGACAAACGTGCACCGTGCTACAGACTCTGAAGAAGGCAAGCGGACGACGCGATTCGTTGCAACAGGCGCCACAGTGACAGAAGCTCGACGTCAACAACAACAACGATAACAACAGTGCTGTGCTATGAGGTGCAGAGATCGGCAAAAAGAATTAACAACCCCACGATGACGGGTAACTTTGCCCTTGCCGCTCGTGCTATCTATCAGCGGATGCAGATACTACACTGGCACTAAAAACATGCCTCACATATTGGTTTTATAATAGCAGCTCTGGTTAGTGATTTTGTTCTCCATTGCCCAACGAGCAAACATGCAATTCACGGTGTGCAGTACAGAGAACCTTAAATGTCTCGTCTGCAAGTCAGTATAGGAAGCAAATGTTCCCTCCAATTCGCTCAACTTTAACAAAGCTCTAGACAAATATAAGCTTCTGAAAGGGTGACCTACGGGTCGTAAGACATTCCAAAGTCGACACCTTCCAGTTGATCCATCCATTTTCTGGTCCTCATTCAGATGTAGATGAATTATTTTCGATGGCACTGCTACGTATCCTTCTAATGTGCAAGTTGGACATGTACTTTAGGGTTCAACTTGCAGCGGAGAATTGGGACCTCCCCCTTTCCCAATAACCGCAGGCCAAATTAAAGGGCTCTCTGTGGAATTCGCCCGAGTGTCGCAAGTTAGCCCTAAAGGCGAATAAAGGAAAAGAATTTGGGCCTTGTAGAAGGTTTCGCTGTGCAGTTCCTCAAGGTACCGTACATGACTTTCTTTCGAGAACACCACCATCTGAAACTCTGCACCTCGACTAGTTCTGGGGAGAGCTCAGCAACCGTACATCGGCAAAGCATTCAGTCTTCTGAGGCTGTTTGTATTTCTTGTGTAGTAAACCTCGAAGCAATGACCAACCAAAGGCACGCTGGTTCCTTTCACTCTGCTCAACTTGAGCCCTACGTGGCTACACCATATTGCGCTCAGTCAGCCCACAACTTCCAACGTGTCTGTGGTAGCGATGTTTGTGCAAGGTTAGAAAGAAAAAGAAAAAATTGGTAGCTTGATTCAAGATCGCATGACACGAATGAGAGTTTTGGTATTAAGTCTGTACCGAGGTTTCGAGCACATTTCAACAAGCAGAAAGATTGGTTTCAACTTTCAGGTTCAATAATGCAGACTTTTGGATTATTGCGAGATATGCCTCTGTCAGTGGTACTACTAACTAGGAAGTATTGTTGTTTAATGTTTAAAATTAAATTTAGCTCTTCCATACCGCCTAGATGTCGGGGAAATATTGTTACAATCTTTACATTTCAGTAACAATAACTGACCTGCCACAGACACATTACACTCTGAGGAACCGTCGGATCCCTAGTCGATTCACTAATTCTCAACGCACTCACTTTATGCATGCCTCACTCATGAGGACATATGGTAACCGCTGTCGACTAAGATTTCACCCAATATCACCTTGCAGGAAAGCAAGTTTTTAGTCATTTTGCCACACCCTGGTAATTGAAAGGAAAATAGAGTGGTGCCAGTTGAAATTTCATTATAAATTTGTCTTTTAAGCTCAAGGAAGTTTTCAGTGAAACATCAGCTGTTGCTCTTTTTCTATCTATGAGCACTGCATTTTGTCAATATTGACAGGTAAAAGTCGCAACGGTAAACCAGCTCGCTCGCTAATCGCTTGTATTGCTGGGAACAGCATAAACTTTATCTTAAGCTCTTTACTATCTGCCATTCATTCTTCAAGTTTCAGGGGGGTATCCTGGCCAATAAGGAGATCTTGAAATCGGAAGTCTCTCTGTCAAGAGCATCAATTCCTCATGCTTGGGCTCCGGACATAGCAGGCCTCGCGACATGAACGAGGTGAGCTCCAAACACTGTTTGCTGCAGGCATTTGCCGGGATGTCTAGACTGCTGGGAGGTGGGGTCAAAAAAGCTTTCACAAACATCTCTACATTATGATATCTAAACAACAGGTGGAAGCATACACATTTGGTAGCACTTCATGAAGGTGCAATGAAGCATGACTCCACATTCTTGTAAACACTCCAAACTGCCCATTCGTGCCATCCAACAGTGCAGGCCCGATTGCAGTGTACCCGTCTTTACCAGCACTGTGCCTCCGGGTTGCACAGTGCTGCCGTGTACCGTTATCTCATCCAGCAGAGTAATCGGTACTTTCCTTGACAGAGTTCAAACACACTCATCATCCGAGACACTTGATTCGTCTTTGTGTTCACACAGAAGAAGCAAAAAAACAACAAACAGACATAACTTCATCTTTCCCTGGCTAGTTGTACAGTTGAAATTAGTCCCACTTCCTGTCATCTAGTCTAGCTTACTCAAACTTTCTCGAGGACATCCTATCCTACTCTATCCAATCCTACATTCATCACACTTCTACACTTCTTCGTGCCACCATCGTGTATCTCATTGCACTTATACTTTGCTTCATACTATCATCTATTATCAATATGTCACATGCACACATAAACACACATGCAAATGTTCCATCTAGTAGGAAACAAGGCATTTCCACACAAGGTAGCTCCTCTCAACATTACAAAAATGTCTGAAGCAAGACAGAAATAGTGCTGTAAGCATGACAAAAAAAAAAATGCAGAGATCGTCCTAAAGCATGCAAGTGGGTACGGCGAACAGGGATGACGCAAACGCCGTGCGACGGCTTTGAAAATAAAAAAAGCTCTTGTCAAGCTCGATGCTCTGCAAAGGTGCCAAACCCTACGGTACACCTGTGTGCAAGACGAAAGCTCATGCAGCCAAAGACAAAAAACATAGCACCCTCGCATGGTAGTTTTGACAATAAGGTAAACACAAACTCCGGGAATGCAAACTATAGCTCCAAAGTGTACCACCGTCACAATGTGGAAAACGCACTCCCAAAGATAGGAGCGCGAGTTTGTAGCTTTTACTGTGCTTCACGGAGTGTGGAGCACGAATTCGCCTTTCGGTACACAAAAGCAAACTTCAGTTGCTTTCAGGTGACTGATTATGCCAGGTACTTTGCAGGTTTGCAAGTTTCAAGACTGTCATTTCGTTCATCGTAGGCCGAATATTGTATGGGCACTCGGGTGCGTGAAAATAGGTTTGTCTTTTTACTAGCATAACCTTACGTTTTGGCTTAATGACCGTCAGTGGGACAAAACAATGACTCGACGTCGTAAATGTTTCTGGGGCCAAGTCGCAGCAACATCCCCACCTGACCCAACGAAAAGTACCGCTCGGAGATAGGCCCAAGGAAAGTCGCAGGCTCCCAGCATTGCACACTGTTCATACGGAGAAAGCAAGCGGAAATAAAAATGACAAGAGATCATCTCGGAACATACGAAACGTGACAAGACTCGATCATCTCCAGAGAGAGAAAAAGCGCAACAAGAAAGCAAAAACGGAAACAGGCCGTCTCAAAAGATACATCCTTTCGTCGCCGGCAGGATGAGATCGAGAAGGAGGTCTTTCGCTCTTCCCGCCTCCAGCGCGAGCTTCCCTGCCGTTCTCACCCTGACAGAGCTATAGCAGGCTACTCCGAGCATGGAAGCTGCATGACGGAAGGGGAGGCTAGCAGAGAGGCAAGAACGCTTGGAGGAGGTCATGCGGAAGGTCGTAGTAGACGAGCGACGGGCTGAACGCACTCCGCAGCGCCGCCAAGTCCGGAAGGGCGGCGGCGCGTGGTGGGCCGGGCCGCGCAAACACGGTCAGCGAGGAGCGCGGGACTTGTGCCAGGAGTCGCTGGAGGTCGCCGAGAGAGCGGCGCGCCAGCGGCAGCCAGACCGGGAAGGTGACTGGCTGGCCGAGGTTGTACTCTCGGACCAGGGCCCCCATGCTCTCCACCATCTCCCGCGTGTAGCTGCGCAGGGATGTGGAAGGGAGGTCTCAGTACACAACGCAAAAGATGAAATCAAAGGTAGCTATGCCACCAGAATCTGTTCTGTGAAGCTATAGGGTGTTATCGAGCCCTGGGCCAGCTCTGATATTGGCCGTTAAAATTGGCACCTGCATGAGCCCTTTGGTAGACACCAATGTGGAGAGGAAATCGTCTGCTTCTTGCGCGGAAGTTGCAGTGACAACAGGCCGACACCGAATTCTGATTGGCTTTCATTGAAAGGTTAGTGGGCAGACCTTCATGCTAGATATGCTTTGAGGTCTACCCACTATTTTTTTCAATAGGCCAGTAAGAGCTCAGCGTTCTGACGTCATCGCAACCCCTGTGCGAAAAGCAGACAAACTTGCACTCCGCATACAACACGAACCTTCCTTTTTCAGTGGGATTCACACTTTTCGCAGGAATGATTTGCCTGGCGTCCCTTGAAACATCCTGTATAGGGTGCTAGTATCAGTTTCGGACCATGCTCTAAAATGTACCCGAGAGGTCGGTGCCCATATGTAGCAACATCAAATTTTCGTGGAAGGCGTATTTTAGTGGTGCATACTATTACTTCCGTGATATTTCAAGGTGTTGCTCCCTTCTCTTCTTCTGGAAATTAAGACCAACACCCTAGACATGGTCAATGACAGTCGACGACGCAGACAACCGAGTTGGCGAGAATCATGCTAGTGGCGCAATCTCCCGAAAAGCACAGTGAGCAGACGACGGTGTCGTCTGCTATCGACTGAAGGCGTCGTCTGCTAAATCCTCGTTTTCGGGGTTAGTTTTTTCCCCACAGTGGCTCTCCCGAGCCCATACCCATCCGCTACGTTTTCCATGTGATCCGATCAGCTGACTCCTAATGTCGGTTGTGCGCATCTGGCAAGAAGTATGGGCAAACGCGAGTCTCGCTGCCGTCGCAGCATCTCAACGACCGGCTGCCAAAGCTTTTGTGAACAGTCAAGCTAGTGACCTGCAGCAAAACAGATATCTGCAACGTCCGCCGCTGCTGCTGGGACACCGCCAGGCTCGCGGCCAGCGACAGCTTGACACTCTTATGATGCCGCGAGGTAGAAACGGAGGGACCACTTTTCAGGGCGCGGCCGACACATCCAATCAGAGGTGCGTTCCAGGCACTGTAGCTTCGCTGCCGTGCTCACCCCATCTTGATGCAGGAGGCGTCGTCTGTCGTCCATCCCAACGAGATGATGGCACGGGGGAACCGCGTGCGGCAGAGCGTCAGGAACGTCCAGGCATCAACTGGCGGCATGACCGAGCAGTCTGGACCCGGCAGGACGTCCGCGTTCAGGATCACCGGCCCTCGGAACTGGAAGGAAGATCCAAAACGAGAACTTCCCAGTCGCAACTTTTTGCCGTTTACAGTCGCTAGGAGCGACAAGTACGAGACGCGAATAATCTCCCATGTTCTCCTGTGGTCAACGACAAGTTCACAAACACGCTTTTCTCTTCAAACAAAAAACTCTTTTTGTGTATATCTTCGCAAAATTTGAGATTTTACCAGACTTTTTTGGAAGGAATGTTATAATTCATCATGTGCATCATTCATAATGCAAAAAATATGGAACACAGAATGAAAATATGGCCGTCAAAAATAACATTGCAAAACAATCACGTAATTTGTCGATCACATTAGTGAGAGAGGTCTTTGTGTCTCATTTCTCTGCACACTGCTTAGTGATCTATAGTGACTGCACACTGCTATAGTGACCAGCTGTACACAGCTGGTCACTATAATCTGAGGTAGCATTCCAGCAGATGACGAAGCCACAAAAACGTGTCCAGCCAAAAATATAGACTCAAGCTGGAATAAATGTGTGATATTTCATATTCTACTTGAAGGTACAAGACATATCATTGGGCTTGAGCATCATTTGTTTCATTATTTGCCAGTTCTCGTAGGTCGCAATTTACCATCTAGGATCTAGATGGCACGCTTCCACAAAAGTGGACGTGCAGCACCCCATTCGTACAGCCTGCCGGTTTCGAAAATTCCATTGGTCTTGCGATCCCGGAAACAAAGAGGACCACTAGTCATCCTGCATTATCACAGAGGTGTGTGTCCTTCTTATCGGCCAAACTCTCGCGAGATAAATATGTAGCTGTAGTAAATAGTCTAAAGGCCGGTCGACACATTGGCATTTCAGTGTGACAGTGTGAGTGTGACGAAGTTTGTTGTTTGACTTCTTACGAAAAAACACGCTGCTGCCGTCTACCGAGCAGGCCTGGAACTACGTCAACTAAAGTGAAGTTTTGGCGGTATTTGTGCAATCAAATGTGTGCACCATCTATGAGAAATGATCGCTCTTTACACTGCCAAAAGCACTTCAAGCCCATGGTAAAAGAATGATGCATAAAAAAAAGTGGGAAATAGACAAAGATTGGAACGTGTTCCTGCACCAACCGATAAATGAAGCCAGTGCGGTCTTGCATTGTAAGCAGTTGTAACTTGTAAGTGTTTGTAACACACTTGGTCATACTCAAATGCGAATGTGTGAACAAGCCTTAAGGGTGATGGCGTTCGTTCCGACCCCGCAGAGTTGTGCACACCTTGTCAACAAAGCGCGCCAGGATCCGGCAGGCCGGCTCCACGACTTCCGTCGACTTGAAGTCGAGCTTGACTCCCTTGGTGCCGCAGAGCAGGAGTTCGTGCAGCCACTCGTCCAGCGTGAGGTCGCTCGAGAGCACGGGAGGGTGCGCCATGACGGGTACGGGGTAGCGCCCGTTGGCACCCATGCTGACGTCGCCTTCGAGCACCATCCCGGGACCGCGCAGCGCGCTGCTGAGGCGTGCCTTGCTGTTGACCGCATGCTCCCAGATCACTTTGAGCCCGTCGCCGTTGGCTTGCGGGAAGTAGTCCACGATCGTGGGCGGCATCATGGCGAGACTGGCGGTCTCGCAGCACGCTCGCTGGAAGAAAAGGAAGGCTGACAACGTCCCGTGAGGCCGTTAGCATCGAAACTAGTGCGGTGCGTGGACTAGCCTCCTTCTGTTGCTTTTCGTTCGGTTTGGATACTAGCTTTTTCAGTTTAAGCAGTTCAGGATAGAAGATCGGTAGGCAGAAATTTGACTTGTGCCGAATGTCAGCTACAAATGGGATGCGACCGCATATGGCACGGTACATATAAAATGACCACATTGATGGAAAAATTAATGTATGCCTACCGCAGATTTTTTTTAGCTTTTGAACGAGATTGTCGACAAATGCCTCATAGTGACCAATCTATGACAGTCAATCAATCTAAGAGACAGTGATTGTCCTACGGCTTTTTTTCCGTTGAGAATGGGGAAAAGACATACGGTAGCATTTTTTAGCTCAGTGACTTATCTTGGATCTAAGCCGAATATGGTGGTGAAACATCAGCTGCTAATCCGAAGCTTTTGAGAGTTCCTACCAACTTCTGCTATGATGGTATTTTGTTTGCACTTCGGATATATTTTATTACTTCTCTTTAACATAAGACAAAACAGTGTGTGCACCAATATGTTGACCTGTTCCAGACGTATCTTAACCTGTAGATAAAAATTCAATCCTCTGCTTTTCGTACACATTTCGGTAAAAGAGTGGTTGTGGTCACAGAAGTCGAGAATTCGTGAAACTTCTCCCGCAGCAGCACATACGTGCCGGTGATACACTATGTATATTAAATGATGATGCTAGGTGGACAGGTACCTCCGCTATTGGTGATTTTGGCGTTAAAGATCCATTGAAATTAATTTTATGCACCCGCCGACTATGAAAAGTAGAGGGATTGCAACATTCTCACCTGTTGTTGTAGAGACCACACTTTGGATGGGTAGAGACCCTCAGCGTTGGCGTCTGTGTTTATCCTGGAAACATTTTTTTCAACGCATGACATGTCACCAAAAAAATGCTCGATCGTTGACTGGACATGCTGAACCAATTCTCAGTTAATCTTTTCCAGGAAAAGTCCTGCTTGGTCTGCTCGCACCGAATACTGAAGACCCATATTTACTTCGTTGGAAATGGCGAAACTGGGCCTGGCTGCTCGAAAAAGCAGGCTGTCTTGGTCAAGACTTCCTGGAAGAAATCGCTGCAACTGCTAGGGCTGGAGCATGCGAGCTCATAAAACGCCACGTCAATGCGCTCTACCGCTGAAGTGATACAGCTCTGCCGGTGCTTTGTCTCAGCAGATGAAGTTCTGAACAAGTTGATGTAATCATGCACTGATCACTCAGGGAAACCGACGAATGCATCTTACGAAGGTAATTTAGCCCGCCACTGGTGCATGTCTTTATGCAGAAAAGGTGCATTGCACGTTGTATAAAGTATATGGTATTTCCTGAAGGGTACATCACAGGTTCCCTGTAGGTGAATTGTTTGGGTACAAGTTGTGTCTGTTTTATTTACCCTTACAGCTGCTCCTGGGCATGGAACTATCTTTTCGTGTAGTATGTCTGCAAGGCTCCATACCAAAACCTGAAAAAAAAAAAAAATAAAGATTTATATTCGCATGTTGAGATGGGTCGAGCATTGGAGAGAACATCACGCAGTGGTTTTATCTCAGTCGGAAGGCGAGCTCGATTTTTAATTAAATACTGTCATTCATAAACAAGTGCACCCGTAAAAAAAAAATATTTTATGGCAAAAGTATAATGCATACAGTACCGGGATGCGTTGTCGTAGGCGCTCTGGTGTTTCCGACAATAATATGTGTGGTACTCAAAACTACGTGCACCGGGTCAAGCAACACCAAAGCCATTGGTAATTCTTCTAGCGCGCGAGCCTACACAATCCTACTCACCCCGTTTTCACGATATTCGACGAAAAAATCGACATACACAGCCACACTCCCAGTTTTCTGTTTTGTTTGTGTCGGAAACTAATGGGCAGCACGCTACGACCACAACATTGCATCAAACACGCGATTTTCCTCAATTAAAATTTCTATAACTATACTTTATAATGACGGCCTCTAACTAGTGCAAGAAAAGGTGCATCAAATGCCGAATAGAGAGAAGAAAGTAGCGCTTACAAGGCATTCGCAGGAGAGGTTACAAGCGGGCATGTACCGTTTTCATTCAGAGGGCACTGGCCTCCGGCACGGAAGGTCAATGACATCGACACAGCTGAGCCCATACAACTCCGAGCAAGCGGCGCATGGTTTGGCACACAACTATCGGCGCGGCTAACAGTTTCTTTTAGACTGTGCGCTCTTAAACACGACACGCACGTCGTTTCTTTTCTCTTGTACCCCTTAATCTGCACTGTCCCGCGACGTTGCACTACGGTAATGTGCGCGCAGTGTCCAACTTTCAAAGGTCGGGCGTCTGGCCGACGAAAACGGAACCGATGGATGCGAGTTACACTATTGTACCTCAGTGCACCAAACTCACTCAAAGCAAAACAAATGAAGTTGAGTTATGTCAGAGCGATCCCCAGCACCAGGTGTGGCGCTGCGGTAGATAACGATAAATTGCAGAACTAACGATTTTTGACGGGGTTTTTGTAACCTCTGTAACATTCAATATCAAATTCAAGATTCTTGTATCAATTTTTATACGTTTAAATCCCACTTTTGAATTAGAACGAGCGTTCTTTTGGAGCAATACCGAATTTGTTGAGAGCGGTATATTAACCAAAGATGTTATTTTGTTTTTTTTGTAAATAAACTTACAAAATAATTCATGATCGATGTTGGTTCCTTTTAATTAATCTGATCGATATATTGTAATATAAAGGTCTACATGTATGTATGTATGTACACCACTAGGTAATGTAAAAGCCGTCCAGTTTAAAGTTTTAAAATCAAACTCTACTACATCCACGCGTGTAGAAATGACGTCAAATTTCTTAGCATCTCCATCCACGCATGTGCTGCATAAAGGCGAGAACGCCAGAACGTCGTGAGTTTCGATTCAGTTCTTCTCCGGTTCTCGTTGGTTCTCTACTCTGGTTTAGGACCACGAAGCGATTTTGCGCTGTGAATCTCAGCTAAAGACAATGTGAAGCCTGGTGGAAGATTTTGAATTCATGGAGTGACCCCGAATGAAGTTGGACGGCGTCCTCGCCAAATTCCCTCGGTCACCGTACACCGCAGCGACGAATGTTTCCAGCTTTTAAAGTCTGCAGGGCGGGATTCTTTAGCAGTTCGGTCGGGTGCATTAGTTAGGTGAGGCAACGCTTCATCACTCAGGAGAAAACCCAGGTGTTGTGGCAAGATGGTCTTCACGACGGAGTTGGTCGAAGCTGTAAGTGTTTTTGCGTGGTTTGCACAACCCACACCATTCCTCTTGCCTCGCTCCCGCTGCGCCTGGTCGCCAACGCAGCACAAACGCCTCTCTTTTTTTTAGTTGCACGGTGTGGGCATCATTGACGTGATTCACTGAGCCTACTTCAACGCGACTTCGCTTCTTCAAGTGTCAGCACGCGTGTTCACATTCGCATTTGAAAAAGGGACGTCTCTTTGAGAAACGTTTGCCCGCTAACGCACCTGCCGTTCGATCGTTTCTCTGCGTTTATCAATTTATTGGTGAACAATATCTATAAGCATGTTTAAATTGACTCGGAAATGCGTGGTTTGCATGTGACTTGACGTTAGAAGGGGCGGGGCGCCGCGCCATGCTGGTGGCTGACCGCATACAAGTATGTATGCGCTTGCCAAGGCGTAACGTGCCGTTAGCGGCCTGGATATGCGCAAACATGCACCACCTTTTTGACAAAGGTACTTTCGCGGACACTATCAACTCTAACACGGCAGCCGTGTTCATTCCGTACGCCCAGAGCCCCATAGCAGGGCACTCTGAAATACCTCGCCTACCCCACATGGAAGAGGAAAGAGGCACCAACAAAACAAGCCTGTGAAGCATACATCGGCAAGCGTTGTGGTGGCGTCTGCTTTGCTCCTAGCAGACGACAAGGTGAAAGTGTGGTTGCAACCTGGAAGAGGAATTTCGCCATATGGGTTAGGCAGGTTACACTGTTTTTGGAGTGCGCCTGTTACGTGGCACTGGGGGCACAGAACGGCAGTGGCTGCCGTGTTAGAGCTTATAGTGTCCCTGATAGTGCTGCATAGGTCCCAATTGACATGTGAACTTCAAACGTGCCTATGCATATCTAAGAGACTTTCAAAACGGCAAGAGATAGTAAAAGATTTTGAGCCCTTACCAGAGCTTGAAGTCACAAGTGCATCAGTGTGCTGTCATTGTACCTATCACATAAATGAGGTTCAGCTGAGCTGCTATCATCTATCAGTAGTTCAGCTGATAGTAGCTCTCTATTTGTCTTTTGTCTCCTAAATATGATTGAACCATGAGGACGTCTAGAGTTCAGTTTGTTCCTATTAAATATCATCCTTTCTTACATTTTCAGGCATTAATGCAGCTGTACCACAACACTGATGTTGCCTATGCCGACGCCAATCGCTACCTAACTTCAATGCAGTGTTCCATTGAAGCTTGGGATATTGCCTGGAAACTTCTGGATTCTGACAAGGTATTTAATACATCAATTAACTGGGTTGAAACTTTACTTATGCTTGAGTTGGCTTGTTGGTCACATGATGCAACAGGTGTCTACATTGGATTCTTTATTGCAGCCTGTGGAGGTCCAGTACTTTGGTGCGAACACATTGCACACCAAGATCTCTCGTCACTGGCATGAGCTGCCCAGTAATCACTATGAGGAACTTCGTAAAAAACTTCTCCAGGCAATTGTGCGATACTCTCGGGGGCCAAAACTGATCCTTACCAAGATTCTAGTAGCTGTACGTATGAAGCTGCTTTCTTGCTTGTAATACCATATGCAAAAAGTTCTTTTGGTGCCAACATATTTGAGCTAAAGGACGTGTGCTGGCACACCCATGTCAGATATATGACACCACAATCAAATTGTACACAGAGCCTAGTGCCACCGTTTGCCTGCATGAATAACTGCCGATATGACGTTTTGCCCGACAGTGTGTGATAAGAGTAGTCCAGAATGAATGATCATGATTTTTTTTCATACAGTAGGCTTGCGGTAATTTAAGCTCAGATATTTCATACTACTTATTCAAACAAATTTCAAAAATTTGGTTGTCCCTCTATGTTTTTCAAGGTATTTATAAGCCGCTTTATTCGAACGGCGTTTTCTTGTACGGTTGACGACTGATTTTTTTTGGACGCTGATATTTAGACTTGTTCGATGTTTCAAACCTAAAATGAGAACCGTTACCTGCCCGGTGGAAATAATGCGTATTATTCACAACCAACGTTTCAGAAAGCTTGAAGTCCGAAAGTTAGATTTTTCAGGCAAACTTGTTGCGGCGATCAGCGGGAAACACTACCGAGAAGCCGCCAATTTAAATTCTATGTTGGCTGCACATGGATTGGCTTGGTTTGGCAGCTCTACTTGAGTAGTGCTAAGTCCTACTGCTAGGTGACACTATGCTTTGACTTTTATTTTCTCTAGCTGCGTGTAATTGTCATCTTTATTGCTATAATTTTGCTTTGTTCATTCGTCATTCTCCGTTGTGGACTTTCCCTTCTCATCTCTTTTTGGTGAATTGTGTTTTCAGACTACGCTGGCTTAGACGTCATGGCCCCATTTGTTCTTACGCTGCCGCAAAGTGTCGCTGAGAAGTATGCAATGCACTCCACTGCAGGGTTGGGCAGAAATACCCTAAAAAGTATTTGGAAATACAAATACTGGGATATATGTTAAATGTGCCTAAATTGCTGATACTGAAATACATTTACAAAAAGGTATCGCAGCACATATCAAATACATTTGCAACATAAGAAAAGTATTTGAAAATACAAATACTGGAATACATTTTGCAAAACTACAGCTAGATAGATCATCTACATTAATTTTGCTGTACTTGTTAACTAACAAACAAGTACTCGCAATAGGATTTCAACGTTTACTTTTTTGCACCTGAAACGAATAAACTCCTTCAAAAAAGTTACGAGAGAACATCCATCCTTAACAGTGTTGCGATACCAGGGATACACCCGAAAATGTATTTCGATGCAGAACTACAAAGTACAGTTGAAAAATTGTATCTCTATACAGAAATACCAATGCAAAATGTATTTCTAAAATACTACGACGATACATTTGTATCGTGGTCCTGCCCAACCCTGCTCGACCATAATCGTAATCGTAATCTTTATTGGCTCAGAAGAGCCGTGGCACCATAATGCTAGAAAAGAAGGTGGCAATTCTCAACCTTGTAGAAAGTGGCAGAGCGCAAGTGGAGGCGTAACCTGAAGCAAGGCACTATTCATTTTTTAAGCCCGCTTAAACGTAATAAAGACAAGATTTTTTAATCTGCTAATTTTTCGGATTGCTCTATTGTTCGGAAGTTTTTCTGGCCCATGCAAAGTTAGAAAAATAGGTCGGCGACTGTAATTCATACTTTTTGCTTTAGCGGCCCCGTTGAGTGCGCTTCTTTTCAAGCACCAGTGCACTGCGGACGAACAACATGCACGGTGTTTGTTTCTGCGGGTGTTGCTTCTCTGTAGTGCACCGGCACTCCGTAAGAAGCGTGCTCAACACGGCTGCTGGATGAAGAAACATAATTTTGTTTTGAGGTGTCATGTGCTGTCTAAACAGTCCACAGTAGAGAACATTGTTGAGGGATAAATAAACTTACCTCATGCATTTCACCAATGTTTCATGTCTGGCATACTTTTTTTATGATTAGGGGGCCTGTGTAGAGAACATCACCAAATATTTGCTTTGTATCTGTAGCCATTATAATTTTCCCTTCCATTTTACTTCCGTAGCTTTTTGGAATTTGAATTTACGAGTCTGCTCTAGGTTCACTCCTTATTCATAATTTTGTTTTTTGTTCCCCCCGTAGATGGCATCGTTCGTAATTCACGTCATTCCAGAGTTCTGGTCAACTGCAATACCTGACCTAATGTCATCCATCCATCCATCAGTCATGGTCAACGTTGCGGTAAGTGATCCAGTGTGCCCACCTTGAACGGCAGCTTGGCCGTTCCTAAGCCCCGCTTCAGACTGGGCAACTTTCCCAGCAATTTCGGTGTTGATGGCGAGTTGTTCCCTAGCTTCCTCTAGTGCGACACGAATTGCTCAGATCGCTTCTTGCTCGAAACGGACGAGCAACTCGGACAGCTCGGAGACGTTTGAAGCGGCAGCAGCCAATCAGGGATGTGATATTTTCGCGTGACACCCCGTGTCGGTGACGATGACCACGAAAAACTTGGCTCTGGTTTGAAATTAATATTTCTTGGGAATAAACTGTTTCAGAAAGATTAGATTAGTTAGTATTCTCAATGCCATTTAAAGGTATAAAAACATGTTTCTAATGCATACACAGTGTGTCTAAATAGTACAAGAGAAATAAAATCTAATGACAATGGCAAGTCGCAGGAATTGGTTGCTGCGTGTGTATGCGGGCGGCCAGTGTTGGTGGTGTTGCGACCTTAAGTTGCTGGGAGAAATTGCCCCGTCTGAAGCTGGCCCGACTTTTCCCTTTCGTTCCATCCAACAGCCCGACCACATCTTGGATCTCTTATTGGAACTGCTGACAGTCATCCCCGAGGAGGTAGGACCTGCACGTCCCGTTTTACGATGCTTCTATAGGTTGTCCAGTTTAACAGTCTTACGCTTTTACTAACAACCTGCCCACTTGGCACGTCTCCAACCGTGGCAGGAAAGGCGCCATGGCCACGTCGGCACACTTTCCCCCTCCGTTACTGCAATATCCAGAGAGATAGCCCACTTAAAATCGAAAGCAAATCGGGTGAAAACAAAGAGTCGGCTAATTTTCATTGTGCAATCAAAAAAAAGTTTAAAAAATATGCTAGTCTTGAGATTCTGTGACCTGCGATACTTGGAGGGAGAACTAACCAAATACGACCGTCCTTCACAGTCGTCAATATTCACTTATCTCCCTTCGTGGCTAATTAACATCATTTCTGCCGAGGTCACCATTTGGCAAGGTCCCTGCAATTACTGAAAGTAAGCTATCTTTTGGTGTTTTTGAAAAAATAGCAAATATTCTCAAAAATAGGAGGCGGGGCATCCTCTGGTATATTGTAGCATGTGCACGCTCCTAGAACAAAATGACTATCAAAATATCTAAGCTACGAAAAAAAAGCTCTTGTTTAGGGTGCACGTTTTTGATCCCTCCGGGTCGTTCTTGTACCGTTTGTCTTTGCGTGCGACTCGTACTCCGCAAGACGACAATCTACTGGCCCCGCTTTGTCGCAGCTGCAGGCTCGCGAGCGGACAAGCCGCGGCCCGAGCCGTCTTCGGCTAGAGTCGGCTAGTGAGTCGGTGCTGCAGTTTCTCAGCCGGTTGGTCACCCTGAGTCCCTCCGTGCTCCACTGCTACTCCTCGTGGTCCCAGCTCGGCTTCGACAACGAGCGGCATCTTCAACTTCTGCCGAGGCTGGTGCAGTGCATCGAAAATCCCGAGCTGTGCCGCAGCGCGGCCGAAACTCTGACCAACGTGGCCACGCATCCGGATGCGCACCGGTGTGTACCACCTTGCACTGTGAACATTTGGGAATCACGAGAACTGCGCCATACTCCGTGAATGTAAACATGTTAATGCCGACGGAGCGTGGCAGTCGTTTTAGGACGTCGACAGTCTAGTAACCACGGTTTGAAAGTCTGGAAACTTTCTGTTATTCTTTGTTGTCGAAGTCCGTGGGAAAAGTAGTGGGTGCCGTCTACGTATCGTACCAGAAACGTACTATATTCTGTTTACGGGGCGGTGGGAGCTATGCACTCACTGGACCAATCGACTGTCAATTCTGTCGTCTGACCCCGCTCTTTGCACGCGGGTATGGGCGGGAGCCTGATCAAGTGGCGAAAGATAGACGCATGGCTGGTCCAAAAGCACGTAGCTTCCACTGCACTGTCAGCCTAGGGGTTAACGGTGTGTAGGTATAGCTTACCCGACCCGTTTCTACAAACTCTCCCGGTTAAGTGGCTTTCAAATCCTGTTGCAATCCATTTCCTCTTAATATGGCTGGTTCGCGAGCTCGTGCTGCCTATGTTGTGTGTCTCAAAACCTCTTAAAATATTTTACGACATGAGAATGCACTGGCGCCGTCTATCGGGTAACTGCGGAACACTTCCAGTTTTCATACATTTGCTATTTCCTTCGCACACCATTCTTTCTTTATTGGCTCGAAAACTTTTGACACTGATATAAATGACAGTTTGTCATAGATAGTACATACATTCAATCTCGCAACTTGCGAAAAACCTTTGCTCTAGTGAAACTGAGTTCCAAGGTCACCTCATGGATGGCACAGAGTGCCACTATATTCTTGCGTCGTAGGTGATCACGAGAGCTTAGTTTTTTAAGCAGACGTAAGTGTGTGAACGGACCTTCAGTTTATTTACATTGCCAAAGTCTGTTCCACCTGCCTCAGTTTGTACCGCTTTTGTCTCCTAGGTTCCCCGGTTTCGTAATGGAGGTCGTGTCTCGCATAGTCGGCCTGGAGAAGACTCTCGCCGAGAGTCTGGCACGCGGCGACAGGGTTAGCGCGCCCCTCTTTCCAATGCAAACATTTGAGCAGTGTTTTTTTTTTTCGTGACAGCTTCTGCCTTTTTTTCCCAGGAAAACTCTGCCAGCATCTACAGCCTCCTCATCGAAGTCGGGGAATGTCATTCTCACCTGCTCGTGGAGTCATTACTCTCCAAGCCCGAACACAAGGACAATGTGCTCAAGCTGTTCAGGCTCGTGCTGGTACGTCTATGCAGATCTTTACAGGAAACATATTTGAATGGAGGATGGAGGATGGGTGCTAGTTGAGCTAGCTGCTCTTAGTTTCCTAAATAAATTTGCCAGAGTTTTAGCAGTCCAATATACCAATAATCTGTCAACACCTTGAGAATGATGGTGTGGCCTTTCGGCTATCCAGCCTCCAGTGCGAACTTCATACCTTCAACGATATTGGGGCGTTGTGCGAATTCAAAGCATGCTTTAGGAGCAGTTTTATGGGTCAGGCTGTGAGGTGGTTTGGTGTGGGTGCATATTTGACTGAGAGAAGGGGGGGGGGGAGATGAGACGTCACAGGCAAAGCATTGTTGTTTCACCAAAAACTGAACATTTCAACCTAAAGAAAGGCTGATTTATAAAAAACCTTTATCGAAAGGTTTTCCCATAAAGGTTTTCTATAAAGGTCTGGAGGCATTCAAAGGTCTCCCAAAGGCAGCAGGATCGCGTTGGAAAGCCAGACAGCCTGTCGGTGGCTGTAATGCGCCTGACGTGCCCGACCGAGCTCATGCACGAACGTCGATTTCAGCAATGCAGCGCTTCGCCCGGCCACTTTCCCGTGGACGAGTCGTGGAGTCGACAGGCACTGGGGTTCTGGTATGCGGTGCAAGATGACGTCGGCGCCTGGGAGGGCCCCCAGGGGGAGTCGCTGTTGCTTGCACTGCACTCCCTCTGGCAGGCACTGCTCGAAGCGTTCCTGCGCAAGGCACGGCTTCCTCTCGACGACACCACCTGGACCGACGGTCAGTTGACGGATGTCGTTTTGCCAGGGGCTTACAGTGTTTGTTTTTGCTTTTAGGCAGATGCCAAAGACAAATCTGTAGACAACGTAGAGTAGTGCTTTTAGAGAATTTCAGAGAAAGCTTCTTTTCGGGGGCATCTGTGACTAGCTGAGCATGTTAGTTTCGCACTGCAAAAGCTTGCACTGCAGAATTTAGATGTCATTTCTGACTTTGGTCTCTGCCCTTGCCAGTCTCGAATTGCGTGAATGTCATGTCGGTGTGTAATCACTAATGACCATTCGAAGATAACGGTAAAACTAGTTTTGCGTCTTTGATGGTACGGTACAAAACATGCCACGACACGTCTGCTCGTGCAGTAGCTCATGCCCGTGCCTTTGGCAAAATCGCACTCCAAAAAACTTGATGCAATTGCATGGTATCCTCGCCGTCATGTGAATGGCCATGACGCCACTTAGGATGTGGCAGTTAATTTTTTAATGCGAAAGCATTAACTGTCTCATAGAGCGAGCCTCGCCAAACGGCACCTTAAATCCTTTCTCAAGTGAAGCCAGCTCGCAGCTCTGAAACCACGCGAAAAGCTAGCCAACGGCATGTAAATTCCCCAATCCCAAGGGAGCGGAGTAAAGCTGATGGATTTTCAGCCTCAATCCCGTTCGCTGGCGCGTCGACGAGGCTCTTATTGGCCGCTGCGCGTCAGTTTCCACGACCGCTCACCCCATGGCGCTGTGTGTCCGTCAGCGCGTTATTAACACAGAGCATCTGAGGTCAGCGCGCCCAGGAGAGCGCACGCGCTGACCAGCGACGAAAAGTACGTAGCGGACGAAATAAGGGAGCGGAGGAGCGGCTTGCATGCTTTTGCATTCACAATTCATAAGAAGTGCTTAGGTGTGCCTCGAGCCTTTTTTTTTTTTTTCTGTAGGAGCCAGCCACAACTCGGGGGGGCAAAGAAAGTATATTTATTTTTACCCTGCTCTTGTTTTACTAAACTTGGCTTTTTTTTCTCTTGTTCTTGTCACAGAGGAGAAGGACTCCCTACGTTGTTATCGCCAGGACATCAGCGACGCTCTGGTGCGTACACTACTGCCTACTCCATTTATTATTATCCTTAAAGATAGACTTTTTCTCATGTTTTGGTCAATTGTTTGAAGCCAGATTAGAGATGGGCATGCCACATACTATACTTGTTCGATCCAGGCACTCAAAGTTCTTGCTTAACCTTTACCCATGGCCTTTTTTCTCAATATTATGTTTCGATTGCTGCATAAAGAAATGGCTGCCTATTTGATATTTCCACACTGCCCTTTTTTCGAATACTGTTAAGAGGACATAACCCTTAATTTTAAATTTTTATGAAAAATTATTTTTTTTAAATTTTGAGGTTTTCAGTTTTAGAAATTGTACTTGTTTTCACCTCAACAACCGTAGTAAAAAAAGTCGGGCTTCTCGCATAGCGTTACTAATTTCCCCCTTTATGTAGATAATTAAGATACATGTAGGTGCATTTTAGATTAGATTTATGTTACCTTATCAAGACGTACACGCTTCGAACGCCAAAAGCAGCGCTTCTTTCTCCCACAACCAAATCCTGCAAGAACTACTTCGCACGGCGTATGAACAATGCGCAAAACTTCCTTTTTTCTTGAGGTGAAAACGCGTATAGTTACACTTAATTTGATAACCATATGCCAAATAGTTATGTTGATATAAAATATTTTCAACATATTCTGAGGCAGTAACAAAGTAAGGGTTCAATGTTTGAATGCATTTTTTTCAGTTACACTTTTTGCTGAAAATTTAATACGAAGGAATCTTTTGTTCGAAGGTAAAAGTATTCTTATAGCACAATCAAAATGCTTCTGAACTATAATTTACTGGGGAATCGAGCAATCTACTTTATTTTGTTTTAAGATGAAGTCCTCATTGGTTTCAAAAACTGACATAGGACAGATATGTATCTCATATTTTGAGGTAATAACCCTTCCGGAAATATTTACATTCGAGTTATAAAAGCTAGATAGCCCAAAGTCCCACATTCCGAAGTCGAAATAGTGCTTAATAGCTTCATTTGCATGTTATAGATTTGTTAACGAAGAATGACACATTTTGTTATGCAGGGGTGTAAAACTATCTCAGAGAGCTGAAAGTTTGCACAATACATCTGGTGTTAAATCTCCCCTGCAAATTTCATTATGATCACTTGAGTAGTTCAGAAGTTGAATCTCTAGCCAGTGTTCCCTCTTAAAGGGCCCATGAAACGATTTTTGGGTTTGGATAAATCATTTTAGATTGGGATTTTACTAATAGCACATCGTTCAGTGGACCAAAAGAAAAAAGGTAGAAAGTCAAAAGCCTGACTTTCAGTGCGAAAATTTGAAAACAGAGCGGACTATTTCGTACCTCCTCCCCTTCGCAACTTCTCTGCCTTTTCACTGTGATACATCCGCGGTCCCAAAAGCGCGTCATCGGGTCCAAACTGACGTCACACGCAACCGAACCTCACTTATTCCCTTCACCCCTAAGCTGACATTGTGGTGGAAGCTACGCGCTTGCCGGACCAATCAGCCGCCTCCCTTTCATCACCTGACTTCATTCTCTGCAGCCACATTTGCCACGCTCACGTGGCAAGTGTGGCTGGCCCAAAGAGCACGTAGCTTCAACAGCACTGTCAGCTTCGGAATGATTGGGGTGGGGAAAGCAACTTTTGTCTGAATTTTGAGCGACGGGCTAATCTTCTAGGGGGAGAATGGATGTGTCCGGGATTACACAAACGCGAGTGCGAGCAAGAGGGGACACCCCCTTTTCGTCTTCTTTAACTGTTTGGTGGAATGCGCGATTTATGAGTTGAGGAGGAAAGCTAAACAGGAAAAAGTTAGAAAAGTGTTTCATGACCCCTTTAAAGGGCCCCTGAGAAGAAGAAAAAAATGTTTTTTTAGACAATCTGGTTGGGACATGCGTGTTAAAAAATAATTTTTGCAAAAAAAAAAAAATTTATCTGAAAAAAAATAATTTTTTTAGCAATATTGACGGTGGGAGATTTATCTTAAATTTTGCACGCAAAGCCCATGAAGTCGCAGTGTGAGAAAGTCATACACTCACTCCACCTCAACGTGATGGCCAAGCCAATCCACCTCTCCTCCAAGCGCCCGAAATGCCGAGAGAAAAAACAAGTGGAAAGGAGGTGACTACCAATTAAATCGCATCTCGCGCCATCAATATTGCTCTAAAAAATTTTTTTCCGCGTAACATTCATTTTTTGACACGCGTGTCCCAACCAAACTGTTCAAAAAAAACTTCTTTTTTTTTTTCTTTTTAGGGTGCTTTTAATTTAAAGAGTGCTCTTACATTGAGAAGGCCTTGTTTTTCAGCTTAATTAGCAATTGCATATTTTTCGAGTACAATTCGTAAGGCTGCTTGTCGACAATACTTGTCTTTACAGTGATAGCTCTTATATTGATTTTCCTGCTGCACTTGCAGTTTCAGCATTGCACTAGGTAAAAAACTTCTTTGCCCCTCAACCGAAAAATGGCGGGCGTGCCCACGTGCCCACCAACTCTCATTGCTGGATTAAAAGGGTAGAGCCTAAATTATCATAAGTTATCACGGACAGTGCCGCGGGGCCGGCACTTGCCTCAGAATGTTTACAAAGGAGGAAACCACGTCACTTCTTTTTACCCCTGGGTTTCAGCACGAGCTCATTGGGAGGCCATGCGATGGAGCGTCTGTCCGGTACATTTTTTAGGGCTGCCCGTCGACGATACGTCAGTTTTCGTGACACCTAATGGTTCCGAGTCGCGCTCGCTTGTGGTCGCAGATGTACTGCTACAACATGCTGCGGGAGAGCCTCCTAGCCACGCTGGCAGCCCACATGGAACTCGCCTCGCGGGCCCTTGCCCGAGAGCCTGCCAAGGAGTGGCCCTTCGCCGAGGCGTGCGTGTTTGCGCTCCAGGCCGTGGCCGAGTGCGTCGGAGTCGAGCAGGAGCGCTATGTGGCGCCTCTGCTCGCAGAAGCGCTGCCGGCACTGCAGCTGCACCCACGGGTGGTCCCCACCGCGCTCTCCTGCCTGGGCGCCTTTGGCTCCTGGCTGCAGGTTGGTGGTTTGGTTGACGGCGGCCTTTTTCCTTTTTATCGAGGACAAGGTGCCTCACTTTTAGTCTCTGCCTCCACTGTCGCATTGGTCTTAAAACCAACACCTTGGTGGCTCCGAGGCGAGACGTCTGATCCCCAGGTGGCGGGTTTGAATCCCGGTCGAAGTGCCCACAGTTTGTTGGAGGCTTCTTATAGCAAAGACAGCACTGTGTTACCGAGATTTCGGTTGCTGATCAAAGGGTCCCCAGGTGACCAAAATTATTCCTCAGTGCCTACTTTGCTTTGGCGTGCTGGACGTCTTTCGTCAATTTGTTGCTTAAAATCCCCAAATTTACTGTCCTCGTTTTATCTTAAATGCTGTGAAAGTTTAGCAGGAAGGTTGCAAAGTGTGTTTAAACTAACCTTTTAAATCGGTACCACAAAAGTCTCAAGTAGGGAATGGGTTTGGTTAGGTTTAAAAGATAAAATGGCATACAGAAATAAGAATTTTTCACTTTACATGGTAGTTGTTGTGCAAAAAACCAAGGGAAATTGAGTCCTGCTTTTACTTAAATTAATGAATATGGAAGGCACAAATCTGCTAGAGGCAATAATTAATGTTATTTTATGATGAAGTGCAAGAAGATTGAACTTGCCGACGGCAAACATAATCGGGTTTTAAATTATTAGCACATTCATCCCGTCAGACTTCCGTTTCAATTTTCAAGACGTGTCTGCAATGATTGTCAGGTGGGATAATTGTCTCACCTTATCTCCGGGTTTGCTGACCAGAAACCAAGCTTCCAGCTAAGAACTATTGCATTTCAGCTTGATCTTGTGGAATTTACCAGGACACTCCTACAAAAGCCGACCGTCCACAGTTTTACAGTCCCCGCGAGTGGACAGTTGTCTAGAATGATCTGACTCTTTGTTGCAGGCGCATCCATCCTGCCTGCAGGCCACACTCCCCATGTTGCTGAGAGGGCTGGAAGACGCGCACACGGCCCCAGCGGCTACCCTGGCCCTCAAGGACATCTCGAGGGACTGCAGCGGTGCCTTGGGACCCCATGGGCCGCACATACTCGCCGCCTCTCAGCACGCTCTCGCCGGGAGCATCCTCGGCAACCGAGAGAAGGTACGTCGGTTCGTGCGCTTCCCAACAAAGTAGCGGATTGGGCAACCAGTAAGACTAGTATCATTGGCAATGGTAGGGAAAGAGTGAATAGAGAAATTTTAGAGGCGCATGCAATCATCAAAGCCGGCGCGAACTGCGTAAGCCAAACGTCACTGGGCCTGAGTAGCAAAGAGATGTTTTTTTTGGACACGTGGTGAATTTGTCATGTGACGTGGGCGGAGTTGCTGTTTTCTTTGTTTTGTTTCCTTGTGATTAAATTTCAGTTGAGAGTCAGCGCTTGTCCTGTCTGCACTTCCTCTAGTCCCCGTTTTCTGCGCGCTGTTTGCCTTTTCGTAAGGAGATATATTGAGATAAAGAAAGGACGAAGACGGAGAATACAGGAGACGCCCTTGAAAAACAAGGAACTGTGTTGTCCGCTTGTTAAAAGTCCTCTCTCAGCCCCGTTTTTATTTTTAATGCAGATTGTGTTGCATGGCTGGCTCCAAGCAGTATTCAGTTTTGCACCCCCATTACGGAAAACCATAGCACAAGTGCCACATCAGCGTTCGGCCGGAACTCGATCTCGCTGATTGAACAGTGCCCCAGCTGAACATTGATGCGACAATGGTGTCCAACCTGTGCCTTACACGGCCCTCTGGCAGGTGTCGTAGAAAATCCATTACCACAAAGCCCACACACAGCTATGCTGGACTATGTTACATTGGCTGTGTTCCAAATCTTGCTCGACTAGGCCCGAGTTACTGTTTTGAGTCTCATTGCGTGATAGCACATAAAGAGCGACACTGTACGCGAGTAGGTTTTCGATTGCCAAGCTGCAAACCCCTGACTTTGGAACGAGACAGAGTAAATTTTGAAACACGGCTCCACGAATATTACCTCCAGTCACCGACACTTCCCCGCTCCATACCCAGCTACCTTCTCCTCGGTGGCCTCTTCGAACCTACGTCCATTCGTTGGGTTTGAGCGATCCGATCGGTCGACTCCCAACGTCGGCAGCACACTTCGGGTGCTTTGGCTCGTCCCCAGGAAAAACTTCCGTGGCGTCACAAAAAGATTCCAGATCAGGTGACACGTGGTGTCGCTCCTTGTTTCACCGTAGGAATCCTGGAAACCAGCTTTCAGACAGGTTTTGCCAGTTCTTTCGAAAATGGGGGACTGCACTCTCGCTTTCCCAGGTCCGGGTGATGGGCCTGGTCGGCCACATCCTGAGCTCGGTCGGCCAGGACAACGCCAGGCCGTGGCTCAGCGCCCTGGTCGGGCCCCAGCTGGAAGCCCTGCGGCTGGCCGTGGCCGAAGAGCTGGGCCCCACGACAAAGCCGGTCGTCCTGCAGCAGCTCCGCATGCTGGCCGCCCTCATCTGCGGCCTGGCCACTGAAGAGGCGCCCGAGGGCGAGGAAGGCGCCGCCGCGTCCTGGGTGTCCCTAGTGGAGCTGGTGTTCGGGGAAGCCGGGTCCATCGTAACGGAGCTTGCGGAGAAGTACTGCTGCGACGACCAGGTGGTCGAGGTAAGGGGACCGGTCGTCGTGCGTTGTGATCGCTGTGTCCGGAACAAGTCTTTGGCCGGTGCATTCAGCGCCCCATTCAGCCCGTACGTCGAAAGAGGTGTCCCGAAGTGGCCACAAACGATGTCGCTAAGGCCGTCGTGTCGTGCTGTCGGTATACCGGCAAGCGGTGTTAGAAGTCCTGACAAAAAAGGAGGGTGAACGCTGTGGCCGTGGTCGTGAGGTCCAAAGCGGTGCACACTTCGCACGATTGAGGAGGAACTTGACTGCACGGCGAGCGGCTTGCGAAAGGCAAATTTTACGTTACAGGAAAAATGTTAAGTATGCAACCTGCCCCCCCACCCCCCCCCCCCCCCCCTCAAAAGAATTTACGAGGTTTTTTTTTCACAGCAAAGATAGACTATGCATTGCCAAACGCTCATTCTCCGCCCAAATGTACCGCGCCGAAATGTATCGCAAGAAATCCTAACCAGATGCCAGAGTTTCAGCACTAATCGTTATCTTGTTCAAAACTTGCATTTGAAAAATGGGGCCCCTACTTCACCCATTTTCAATAACTGGCGCCACGGAGATCTGTATTCGGGAGTTCGGTCGACCGCCATTTTCCCAGTGAAAATTTCGGAAAATCGTTTATAACTTTTTAATAAGATAACGGTTAGTGCCAATGCTTTGGCATCAGGTTCAGACCCACTACATTTGGGTGGACAATCGGCGTTCGGCAACAGTGTTGCAATAAAAAAAAAACCTCGTTATTTTTTTTTTGGGGGGTGGGGGGACACGTATATATTGAGTGAGCTACAGTAGCACAGTTTATTGTACAGCCAGTATACCACCAAAGAATGTTCACAATACAGAGGAAGAGGAGGTCTGCGAACAAAAGCGGGCAAAGGCGGGATGGCTTCACCGGGCCAACCTACGTGGTTTGTGTTTCAAACTCTGTGGTGGGGGTCGTCCCCACACGGTGCGAATGTGTGATGCGTCCTAAATACCGTGGCTTATTCTCGGCGCTTCCTTTGCAGGATGTGGAAATGAATGTTTGCATTTTTTTAGTGAATGCTTCATTGGAGAGTCCACTTTAAATTTGAATGGCCCCTTGGCATCTGAATGTCAACACACTTTAGAATGTAAAAGGACTGTTAGGCCCCTTTCGAACGAACAATTGGGCATGGCTGTTGTGCATTTCGATTAGAATTTATATAGGGCCTAAAGTTTGACATGACAATTGGTCGATTGGGGATTAGAAATTGGGTATTAGAAGACACCATTCCTTCTGGAATTTTTAAAAACTAGTATCAGGGTCTTGGGTTAATCATGAAATCTTGCGGTGAGCGCTTTTGCCATTCGGTGTACCTCGGACTACAGACTCTCCTTGCGCCGGAGGTTTGTGGAGGTGACGGTGTTTTGTTTTGCCACTGCAGGCACTGTGCGAGTGCGTGCGTCGCGGTGCAGCCAACCTGGAAGGGTCCGGAGCCGTCAAGCTGTTGGCAGTGTTGGTGACGCTACAGAGCCGGTGCGCTCACGCCTGCATCTTGGACGCGAGCCGCTCCCTGCTGATGGTGCTGGCGCATCCGGGGCAACCCCAGAGCAGCGAGGAGGCAGCCCGGACCGCCCTGGCTCTGCTCTGCCAGAGCACCCTCGACCTGGTCGTTGCCTCTCCACAAGGTTACTCACAGACGTCTTGTTTGATGTGAACTGGCGTGCCGCACAAGGAAATTGAACGGACTTCTTCCTACTTCCACGTTTGCCTAAACGTTCTCGTCACGTTCCCCGATAGCTCGTGCGATCACGTGTTATGTCGGTTGCATGATTTGGCGGTCACGCGTTTTGATCTGCGTCCGGCCAAGTTGGGTAAATGCTGACGACGGTGGTTTTGTGATGGTGGCATTCAACAGAACGTATGTTTGGTGTGGCCGCGCAGCAAGCAGGCATTTTGTGCGACAAGCTTCACAGGGCTAGCTGTATACTTTTTGAACGGTTCTAGTATCGGTGACATCAAACAATGCAATGGAAAAGTGGTAACAAATGTCCCGTGTGTTCTCTGTCCTGTCACCACAGCTTTCCAAGAGCATACCGTCATTCTGGAAGCCTTCTTCCAAATGATGTATTCAGTAAGTTGGCACTTCCTTTTCGTTTTTCTTTCAGACCATTGCTTTTGTCCGTGTTGCATTCTGAAAAATTCTCTAAAAAAACTGACTCGAAACGACAATGTTTTTTTTTCTTAGATTGCTCGGAAATCGACCATGCTTCTAGTCACAGACAAGATGGACCTGTTTCCGGTGTTTGCCTGCGGTGAGTGTCACTTTTCAAGTCCGAGAGCTTTGTTCTGAACAGCTTTTGATATTATGATGAGGGAAATTACAAGACAAGGATTCTTTCCATAAGCTTCATATTTTAACTTTCAGTGAATCAATCTTCTATAGAAAATACCAAACTCTATTGTGTTGCTACTAACAGAAGGCTGGATTTTAAGCATACTCTAATGCAGCATGTATAACTAGCATTAATAAGTAGGATATCTGAAAAGCTGTAGCACTATGACTGGTGAACACATATGAAATGCTGGGAAGAAAATAGGTGAATGAAATGGCGAGTGACCAACCAAATTTGCTATGTTAATATTTCTTGTTTCATCTATCCATTTAAATAACATTAGTCAAACGTTTATCTTTATTTTTCGATAAATAGGACTGGAAGAAATAGCATGTAAATTAGTAATATATTGCCGATTGTGGATCTTGTTTCCCGACAATACTTATAGGCTTGCTATGGGTCCAAGTAGTTGCATGCTTAACGTAAGCAGAGACGAACTATTTCAACGACACTCGTTCTGCCAAGAAATTTCGGAAGACACGTTTTAACATTTTATTTTTTCAGCTGTGGCAACTATAGCCCTTCCAGAGAGGAGCACGGTCAAGGCAGCTGCCAGTTTCCTGGTAAGTCGCAAAGCTCTGAAGGTGAAGCACCAGTGTGCTCAACTGCAAGCTGCGTTTTGCTTAACTTCACTAAAGTCACTGCTATTGTTATGTATTAAAGATGCTGTCAATCTATCAAGATCCATAAATGGTTAGAAGACGTCAAAACGTCTGTAGATTCCAGATTGACCACTTCCAAAGTTGTAAAATTCCCAGAGGTTTGGGTTCAATAGCTTTGGACGCCACGACATTCACATAAGCTTGAGTTTGGATGTTCCGAACTTTTCGAGGGCCGAGTTGTACAAGCTCGAAACGTGGTAGACAAGAGCTTCTGGGTTATATAAAATGAGACTCAAGCATGAAAACATTCTCTCGCATAAAGAGTCTTCACTATTTTTTTTTTTGTGCAATACGTACAGTTGTGTGTGGAGTAGGCATAGCACTCCCTCAACATCTTCCTCAAGCTTTAGGCTCATTTCCCGAGTCACAATGTCGACGGGCATATCCAATGTCGTCTTTTTCCCTACTCTGCCTGTCACGACGTGCTCAGATGTCGTGACAACCCTTAAAATTCAAACTGGTTTGTACATCAAAAGTGCAGCTATTGTACCTTATTGCACAAGGTTAGAATGCCACTGGAATCCCACAAACAAAAATTGCAAAAAGACATTTCAATCTCTGAATTCCAGGAAAAGGCACCAGGTCCGCTGAATCCAGCACACTACATTCAAAAGTTTATTTGAATTTACTATTTTCGTTTTTATCACAGAGACGGAACAGGCACCAGAACCACAAAGTGCTTTGTCCTCCGAACAAGACTGGCAATGATTGTGAATAATGCAGTCAGTGTGTGTTTCTCTGCAGGCAGAGTTTATACTGCACAGCCGACCGATTCCTGCCCTGATGACCGTGATCAATCGCTCCGGTGAACTTCTCGTCGAACAAGTCCTTAGGGCAAGTCGCCAAAATGCCTCACATTCCATGCTTTTACCGTTACAAACAACAAACACTAAAGTATCTTAAGTTATTTTTTTTGTGTCTGTTTAGCAATAGTTTCTTTCAACATTTCTAAGCAAGCTTTCCCTTCTTACTCTTTTTTGCTACCCTCAGTTTGAGAAAGGAGGAAACAGATATTTCGCCTTGCAGAAGACTAAAAGCAGACGACCTTATGTAACACCCTAATCAGGCCTTTAAGGGTGAAAATAAATTACTGTTTGTTTTACGTTGAGCCAGAGCATATAACAGAGGCTAGAGACAAGTGTTCACAACTGTGGCGGGTACTTTCTAGACCCCTGTAGTTGTATCGCCTTCAAAAACTATTAATTTGCTCGTACGCAAGGTTTTTATCTTTTATCCAAGTCGCGACGAAACGGTGTGCACCATACTAGAGCCATTTGATATTTTGCTGGTCCATAGGCTACCAGATATTTTTGCCCACTTGATAGCGAGTGAATGAATAATTAGTTTATTGCTTGACTGACTCATGCTTTCAAATGAGTTCAGTCTGCATTTTTTGTGTTATGCTTGGTTACATGCAAAAAAAAAAAAAAAAAAAAGCCCCTTTGCTTTTTTTTGACAGGTAATAGCGGGAGGCGAATCGCCACGATCAGTGCTCGATCCCATGGCGGACATCTTGCTCGCGCTGACGAAGAAGTACTTCAACGAGACCTGCCATTGGGCGACGGTGCTCATCCGGATACCCGGATTTCTGAGCTCGCGGCTGACATTCGAGAAGAAAGAGCACTACCTCCGTCTCCTGCTCAAGTGAGTCCCTTGTGCACAACTGCCTCCGAGGACCGCAGAAGGACGTTGGGATTGAATGTTACACGCTTTACACGAGCACAGTGGCACAAATATAGTTGTACGTAGCAGCAGTGAGCCAGAAACTTCTTTGTCATGGTGTAGTTTTAAGGACAGGAGTGGACTACTTCTCTCAGTCTCTTTTTCACTGAGCTTGCCGACGTAGTTTGGGGAAGGGGGTGTTCACGGATAGAACACGAGCACTGCTCAAGCTCAAGGACTCGGCTTGGGCTGGGTTACAGTCAATACTTCGGTAGGTGTTCGGGTTAAGGCCCGCGTCCAATCGCTGCAGGGGTGGGTATGGCCGAACTCTAGTGACATTCGGAGCAAAACATGGACTCCGTGGATTGCCTACACAAGCAAGGTGCTACGATGAAAACCAGTGTCACGTGATCCGGCTTCCCCATTAAGTTTAGTGGGGAAAACACTTTAAAGAGTGGAAGGCAAAAAAAAAATTGCATGTAATAAACACAAGTTTTAATACATTTTTTTTTATATATATATATATATATATATATATATATATATATATATATATATATATATATATATATATATATATATATATATATATATATATATATATATATATATATATATATAATCGGTACCTGTGTGGGGTTTTTGCAGTACACATTCTGTGCTCCCTGGCCTTTGTCAGCCTGATTAAGGGGGGACACTACCCAAAAAAGTAAATTTTTGAACCACTTGTCCGATTTAAATTATATTTACAGGGCTTGTTTCTGTTTATGTTGAGAACATTTCTGCCAATTTTTGTTAACCTGGGTGAAGCACAAAAAACATTGCAAACATTCAAAGACGAAAGTGGGCGTGTCTGCGTAGGGAAACTATCGTTTTGAAATTACTTATAAATTTGTCGTTTTCATGTGTTACATTGCATTAGGACAGTTCAGAGCAGATAACTATGGAGCTATATTTCTATATTATGCCATCTTTCATGACAAAAAAGCCACATAAACACAAATACAGTTTTTTAGATTTCCATCCTTTGTCCAAACTTTTAGTTCTTGAGCATGAAAAATTACAAAAATAAAAAATACAAGCTCATAGTTATCTTCCCCTTAAAATTTCACCCCAGAAAAATTCATAAAAATGAATCCAAGTTGCGTAATAACAAAACAATAGTTTTCCTAAAGTGAAATTTATGCCAAAAAGTAGAATGGAGAAAAATGTGTTCAAAGTGCTCCAACCTCTGCCTATTCTTTAGCATCGGGCGACCGAAAGTAATTTATAAAAAATTAACTATGCAGTGTATACTAATGAAACTTTCTGGGAATACTCTCTAGATGTTGGTGGATGTAAATATGACATTTTTCAAAATCAACTTTTTTTTGCAGAAATTGTTTTTTCTGGGTAGTGTCCCCCCTTAAGCTTCTGTAATCTTTGTAATGTGACTGCTAGCGTGTGGAAGGACAAACTATGCCTATTTCGTCGGTTGGAACAAAGAAACATCTGACAGGTCTATCCGTAAATGTAGAGCACGACTTTGTCTGCTTCCTGCACAGGGGTTGCGATGATGTCGGAACACTAAGCTCTTATTGACTGATTGAAGAAAAAAAAGTTGGGAGACCTGAAGGCATCTAGCATTGAGTTCTACCCACTATCCTTCCAATCAAAGCCAATCGGAACTCTGCGTCGTTTCGACGTCACCGCAACTCCTGTGCAAGGAACAGACGACTTGCTTTCAGCGTAGTAGGACAGGCTGGAGATCTGGGGCCCTAAACTCGTCAAACACAAAGTTGGAGCCGAAAGTTCTCGGAGCGCGCCGATTGGCCGTCGGCGAAAGAAGTGTGAAGTCATCGTCGTGATAGACCAATCAATACGCTCTGTCAACTTTGGCCCCAACTTCCTGTATCACGAGTTTAGAGACCCAGATCGGGGACTGCGTGGCGAGCAGAAGTACAAACTTACACATTTTGTTTCGTCCACAAGGGAACGCACCAACAAGCGGCGCATCAAGGAGATTGTCTCCGAGCTGAGTCTGGCATCTCGGGGGCTGCTGGGCACGGAATACGCCGCCCAGACCTTCAACGGCATCTAGCAAGATGAAGAAGAGACTTCGAAGCGTGGCCGACGCCGAGTGTTGTGGCGGCAGCGGACGAGTTATTGCGCGAGGACGCTCCCGTCGACCGTTGTGCGAGACATTTGTGTCGACCAAATGTGTAAATGTGTCGGTGTTTCTCGAACAATGTAAATGAAATGACTGTTTGTGCAGCGATTTCGTCTATTTGTCTGGGCAAGTGGTTAATCCGGCTCGATGTGAACGTGGTCCTGGAGATCTAGGGGCCGCGAAACGATTTTAATGTTGCGCGAGTCCGCAGCTTTTTATCTTTTATTTATCTTAGCGCAAGTAAGGGAGGATGCGCCTCCTTCATCCCCCCCCTTCCCCCCTCACAACACCGCGATTCCGCTGCGTAATCTCGAGGCGACAAAACAAACTATTTCCCCAGCTGTGACCGCATATGGTGACCATGGGAATTGCGGCGCGACGTTGTAAAGGGGTATATTGCATTGGGTTGGCTTCAAACTGTGCAATGTTTCAAGCTTACTCATTGTCGTCTAAAAAAGGCTCGAGGTTCACCTAAGCACTTATGAGTTGTGAAAGCGAAAGCATGCACATCATTCTTCCACTCCCTTATTTTGTCTGCAGCGTATTTGCGTCGACTGCAGAGCGAGCAGTCTCCTCGCTGCTCCGACCTCGGATGCTTCGTGTTACCGGCGCGCAGACGGACACGCAGAGCCAAGGGGGGGCGGTCGTTGAAACTGATGCTCGGCGGCCAATGAGAGCTTTGTTTCTTGAAACTACGACGCGTGCCAGCCAATAGGATTGAAGCCGAAATCCATCAGCTTCCCTCCGCTCCTTTGGGATCGGGGAAACTAGGTGCCGTTGGGTAGGCGTTTCGCATGGTTTCATAGCTGGAAGCTGACTTTACGTGGAGAAAGGATTTAAGGTGCCGTTTGACGTGGCTTCAAAGCCGATGATGTTGGCTTGCTTCATAAGACAATGCTTTCGCATTAAAATAAATGTGTCAAAAGGCGTGCATGGTTATCAAGGTTTCATTTCAGAGTTTCTGCAGTGCCATTTACATGTCTGCAAAACCATCCCCTCTCCACTGCTTCCGCAATTTAACAAAAGCGGTGAATGTGCATTTGCACTCGAATTTTTCGCTTGTCGGAAATTGACTTGCCTGCCACGAACGTCGGCAATGCTGGCTGTGGTGTTCTGACACAATCAAACTAACTTGATAAGTGTTTTGACCCGAGGCCGAATTCTCGTTGCATCGCGGCGCTTTCTGCGGGTGCTAAAAACTTCTTTGCAGCGACGTTGCGAAGAAAAACTGGTATGCATTTTATGCCTGGACGTTGCAAACATCATCTGAAAGAAAACCCTGTCAAAGCTAATGCTCCAGCGGGAGTGGAAAGCTTAGTTTGCATCTCTCGTGGTCGCACATGCTTGTTCCTTGCCCCCTGCACACTCTCAACTGCTCCAAAAATGAAGACATATTCATGCAGTACCGATTTACTGCTACGTCATGAGAAGTTCTGTCAAGTGAAGACATGGGGTTACCAGGACATCTGTGCTTTGTATGAAGCTTTGCAACCAGGTCAAGAAGTAGCTTTGCACGTGGTACAGGAAGCAGGGGTGTGCTAGTGACTCGAGATTGTGCTGCAACGTAATGTAGTGAAATGCTCCTGTGCAAGTGCTAGATTTTCTGTGTTGCCTGTCGAAGGCTGCTGTAGGATGCAGATTGGACGACCGTTCCGCGTCGGCCTTCGGCTGGGAGCTCTTGTTCAGTCAGCAAGGACACGGGTTGCAGCCAACCACTGACACAGCACTCCTGCGATGCTTTTCCCTTGCAGCAAAAACAAAAACTGCTAGGAGCTAGACATTAAACATGCTGTCGAAACTAGTGCAAGCAAGCCAGAATGGTCTACTGTTCTTCATTCTAGAAGTGACTGAGACTAACCCCAACAGTCACTGGGCAGAAATCTGCCCTAAAAATAATCGCTTTGGTACATTTCGGTGAAGTAACTTGATCCCAGGACTGCCTCTAAATACTCCTAAAAGTAACTGGAACTGCGATTCTTCCAGGTGAATCAACCATTTATACTGACACTAGTACAGCTACTGGCCACCAGGGAAGCCACATCTTGCTCCAACCCCCAATGAAACCAGAAGCCCAGATCTGCTGTAAGACAACAAATGGCACCATGCGAGTTCCGGCAGAAACCTTTGCAGTCAACCGAACACCTCTTTCAAGAAAGTCCCAAAAGCTTGTTCTTTGTTTGACTTTCCAGTGCAACGCCTCACTAACAGCACCTTTGAAAGAAGTCCATAAGCTCAATTTTTTGTTGCACGCTCGTCCTGAAGGAGGTCGGTCAACGCTTCCGCTTGCGTGGCATCTTGACGGAGCGCAAGTAGGGATTGTCCACCAGTTCCGCAGGTTCGGACCGCCTGTCCGAACCTTGACCTCCGCCTTCCTTGCTGCCGTCTTCGTCCTGATGTTCGAACACCTGGTCCTTTGGCAGCAGGGCGCACAGGTAAGGTTGGGACACTGGCTTGCACGCTATCACTGTATGGGAGAAAAGGAAATGTCTCAGATCTGTTGGAAACTACACGCTGAAGGCACGGGATAATAGGAAATCGAAGAATGTATCGGAACAAGGCGTATTCCTTTCAAATCAATTACAAGCTCTGAAATCGTGGTGTGAAGACGACCTCCGCGATATTATGTGCAGGTAACCCGTCCATACACAATTTACGAAAAAAAAAGCAATTCAACAAGAGAGTTAAGTTCTCCGGATTTGTCTAGGGGTCTTCCAGCATATGACATTTACAACTTTTAATGCATGTAATTCATTCTAACAAAACTAAACCAAGATTTGTCTTCTGTATGGTTGCCCGCTGTTGCATAAGAAATTCTCAAGACGCCAGGGTCGCTAACCAATGGTGCACATCAACATGCTTTAAAGATGTATCAACATTGTTGCCGCACCACCGATTCTCAGTGATCAACTGTTAGTGTAGCAGAAGAGAATGCACAACGCTTTTGCCAACTACAAATAAAAGAAGGCTTGGGATGCAAAATGTAAACGCCTCGCAAGAGCCAAACAGCCTACCGAAGCCAAGGCCCCGGATGCGTTGTGTAAACAAACCGACTTTTTCAAAGCAAAGGCCGGAATTGCAAAACTTGAGTGCATGCTTTGTCCCTCGATGGCGGCAGTGGCACTGCATCTGCTAAAGTATGCCGCAGCTGATATGCAAAACTAATGCATTTCGTACACTATCAAAGTTTGTAACAAAGGAACCATTTTTTTTAGCTGCTTGGGTAAATTGCAGCATGATGCATCGAGAGATACGGTTGTGCAGTCTGTTGTCGGGGGATCCGCGCAACTGAAAGACAAGGGATGTTGTGAAACGCTTACAAGGGAAGAGGTTGGCATCGTCTGCAAAGAGACTTTGCGTGTTGCCTGTTTTAGCGACGAATCGGGTCAACGCCCTCTCGACGTCTCTCTTTTGACTGGCCAGTTTTTCTCGGATGGCCTCGTACTCTGTCACAGGCTGCTTGTGCGTCTGAAAAAAAAATAATTAAAAAATCCCCCACTGCCATCAGTCAGTCAAGAAGGCAAAAAATATACTTAGTTGCATGGATCTGTATGCAGCGAGAAGTTATAACCTGCCTTGAAATATGTCCACCCATTGTAAAATGCCAGAGCACGGTCAGGAAGTATGAAGCAGACAGAATGGAATACATTAAGCAGGCGAAACATAAATGGCATGAAAAAATTTAAGGACAAAGTGGAAAGAAGCACACTAGACAAGCATGTGTCTCGTATACTCTTTCCACTCCAGTCACGAACCCACTTGCCCTCTTTACCACATTGGTTCAGAACATGAAGCGATTGGGAAGAGAATGTTTTAGTACTTTTTTGGTGGCCACCGCTTCAAGAGGTCAAGAACTGTTTTGCTCTTGAAAGAAATGTATTTCTCGAGTAGTATTTCACAATTTTCATTAAAAACAGCGAACAGATAAGCACTTCAAGATGACGACACATTACATACCGGCGTCCTGATGTAGGCATGCGGATCGGGGAATGGAATCAGGTGTTCCGGAATGTACGGCGGCAGGGATTTTTTCTCTCCTGCTTGCAGGATTTTCGGTGTGGACGAACGTGGTGTCATGGAGGCTTGAAAGGGAAACAATATGTTAGATATGCAAACTGGAGATCGGGAAAAATTGGGAAGTCCTCACGAGTGGGAAGAGTTATCCTGTTGCTCCGCTTGACGAAAGCCCATAGGGATTCCACGTTGATGCCTGAAAGTTTACATTTAATTTGGAAACGGCCCACAATGAGTGCCTCGGCGCTGTACTTCAAACAAGGCATTCTCGTTAAGAGCATGTGTAGGGTGACAAATAACCAGGCTCGATCTAGAAATGGACGGTAAAAATTGGCGCCTGCAAGTAGGAATTTAAACTTGTCAAAGGTCTGTTTCACAGGTCGGTTTTTTTCTTGTAAAATTACAAAGCCTAGCTCCCTTTCTGTAAAAAAATAGGGTTGTTGATAGATGGCACTACCTTCTTGACAAGACCGCTTGTGACCACCGTGATCTACTAATAGCAGCCTCAACCATCCACACTGGGGCACCAAGATGCGCTCGATCGCCTTAAAAAAAATGCACAGGTGTGCACCGGACTTCCTAGATCTACGAAGCGCACCCTCCTGGTGCGGCTTTTCGTTGCCCCAACGCGCACCAAGAAAATTGACGGCGAGCCGGGGTGTATTCCCATCCGGCATTACGGCCAGGAGCGGGAATCAAGGGGCTGGCGGGAATAGCAGACGCGCAGTCGATTGAGATGGTGACCTTGCGAAAACGAACGCACCTCGCAGTGGCGCTCAATGAATTCCCCAGCTCTTCCGACAGCGAGGGTGACAAGCTTTTTACCATTGCCGCGGTTACCGGTGATTCCTGCAGTGGCAAGGAGTGCCCGAAAGTTATGCACTTCGTGGAAAGTGTTGTGAGGAGTTTCAATGACACCGAGGTACGGCTATTATCTGGTGGTGCTCTTTCTTGAACCAAGAATGATGGGCAAAATATATCTGTAGAATTGTCGCGTGCTTCATGAGCCCATCGACAATGACGCACACGATGTTCATTTGTGTGGGACTGGTAAATCCGCGAGAAAAAAGCCAGAAGAAATAGACAGCAGACCGGCACCACGCAGGTATGTACGCAAAAAAAAAAAAAAAAAAAAAGGAACAAAATGCAAGGTGACATAAGGTGGCACTTGCCGCGGTGGACCGGCGAGGCGCAGTTTGTCCTCGATGTTGTGCCGACTTCGCGCTGCACAACCGAGGAGTGCCGTGCACTATTCTGGTTTCGAGCAATTCCAGTGAATGCTGATCGAAGATGCCATAAAGTGAACATTATCTGTTTGTAGTGTACCTTTCATTTAAAAATAAATGCAGACAATCAAATCAAAACAAGTTAAAAGAAACCAAAGAATTGTGGATGCATAACGACGGCGTTCTTGCTGCCGATGGATTTCATTTGCGTGTCGTCTGCTTTCTTTCGCTGGTCGGCTAGATTTTCCGACGCTGCTTTCGACGCCATCTATCAATACATGCCTTGCATGTGATATATGGCACCGTATCAGCCGCCATTGCTCCATACCGTATCACTTTGCCCCCGTCTTCTGCAACAGACATTTGGCGCCATCGAATCTGTTCTTCTCCGCAAGCGTTGCCGAGAAAAACAAATTCAATCCTACGAAATGCATGCTGCAGAACGTATGGGCACAGGAGATCGGTACGGAGCAATGGCGGCTCATGTGGCATCAATGCAAGCCATGTATACGTAAGCCAAATGCACCCCGCCATTCAAGTCGGTTGTCTGCGCCACCGTCCGCCAATGATCCCGGCAAGTTTTTTGGCCCTACTTCTTACAGAAAGGGAGCTATGCTTTGTAAATCTACAAGAAAAAAAAAACCGACTTGTGAAATGCACCTTTAACGAAAAGTTTTGATTGCTACGCTCAGGCGTCGATTTTTACCACCCATTTTAAATCGAGCCTGGTTATTTCAGTCGCCTTATATTTCTATGGACGAGTTCTATGGTACACGGAGATCAAATGCATCATAAATTAGACCAATAAAAAAAAAATTATTACCATCTTCATCCCCGTTACAATCCCCAGCGCTTGTGCTAAAATAACTTTGCACTTTTTTTTCTCTCTTTTTAAGCCGACCTGTGAAATACACTTTTAACAAAAAAATATATATATAATTTTTTTTTTTTTTTTTTTTATAAGATTGGTTTAGGGAGGAAATGTACGAAAACTTTGGCGCGGGATGTTCATTTAATTGCGTATAAAATTGACATCATAGACGAATTGATGTAATGTACGGGTTTGAGATTTTCAGTGTATCATACAATATGAAAGTTTAGAATACTAGGTAGTGTTGTCTCAAAGCTTACCAGCTTCGATGAGCGCGACGAATACGTCGCCGGATAGAACCTGCGTCCTTCCCGAAAGCTCGCAGAAGGCGCGACTGCTTCTGGCAATTTCGGCCAGACCTTAGAAGAAAAAAAAACATATTAAACAACGACCCTTATTTTCCGCAGAAACAAGGGTCAAGATGACAGAAACTTACAGCTTTGCAGCATTTCCACCAAGCTCTCCACGGCGGGCCGTTCGGCGGACGCGAAACCGGACTCCAAGCAAATTGAACACACTGCGGCGAATAGCGCTTTTCTGCGGGCATTCACCGGACCACTTTCTAGCGCAGTTGAACCCATGTCCGCGAACGTTACCGTAAGATAACACCACCTAGCTGTCAAGATGAAACGGCCGCAAAAAGAACAACGGAGCACGTTGTCGCCATTTTTAATGCTTGTACAGTGTTACCATGCCATCGACTTCATGATCGCTGCAACCGCTAGTTTTAGCAAAAACTTTTTTTTTTTCGTCTTAATCAAATGCGTACGACAAAACTTGTGAAACATTTTTAACATACAACAGTAATTTATTTTTTAACTTCATTTGAGCGTACAAAGTTTACCTGCAGTCTGTGTTTAGGTTTGGACTAACGCTAAAACAAAAACGAAATCGAATCCATAGAAGTAGTGCGCTCAGCCGGCGCAGCCAGACGAGCCAGACACAGCCGCCGTCCACTGACCGGTGAAGTGTTGTGCAAGCAATCCGGTTTATCATTCAGTCGACGTCGCCCGGCATCCCGGCCTTGGCAGTTTTCCCTGTTTCGGTTGTTTATTGTCCAGCAGATAAGGTCCCGATAGCGCGGGGGTGAGTAACACGCAGAGTCGCTATCTCAAAAAACAGCTGACTAACTGTTTTGACGTCCATTCCAACGACTTGTCCGGCTCGAATTTCGTCGCGATTGCCGGCTATCTTGTTGAACAGGTCGAGCGAGTCCAGCAGACGTCCGCAACTACGCTTCGTGCTGCCCGATATATTCTCATTACTTCCTCCTGATTTGACCCGATTTTCGCCATGGCCAAGATCCAGTGTGAGTATATAACCTTACTCCCATCTGTGTCATTGGGTCGTTACTACGATACGTATTTATTGTGTTAGCTTAGTGACGATCTGGGAAACTTCCGGCTTTCTGCAGGGGGTTCGATATGCTTCGATTATCTTTGCTAATCTACTTCTTTCGGTTCCAGGTGGGCCGGTAGTGGACATTCTTGGGGACGAAATGACCAGGTGCGACCAACTTGTTGATATCAAGTTTACTGTTCAGTGGATGTGGTGTTTAGAAAGCATATATGCTCATTATTCACTGCTACTGAGTAAAGAGGATTTCGTGACATATGCTGCTCGATGCCTGTTGAGTAGTAGTCTTATATGTGCAATATGCTTTCAGGTGATCACAGGTGCAAGCATTTCCTTTTTATGTCCAGCTTTTTCTAGCAGAGATCTACTTTTATGTGGGACTTTAAGATAAGGATGTACTGGCGACCAACATGAAACACGAATGGAAAACAGCTTCCTGCATTTAATTTCCATATCAATAGTTCCGTATTTAAAGTCAACACATGAAAGTATGCTATTTGACCGCCATTTGTGCATGCATACGGTATAAGTCCCGGTGCATCAAGATGTGCCTTTTTGCAGAGTAATCTGGGATCTCATCAAAGAGAAGCTCATCCTGCCCTTCCTGGATGTCGAGCTTCACACCTACGACCTTGGCATGGAGAACAGGGACAAGACAAACGATCAAGGTGCATCAACATGGCACTTGAAATATGTCGTATTGCATCACTCATTTAATTCCCCACACGACGTGTACAAGATGCCATACAGTAAGGAAGTCGCATAACGCGAGGAAATGATCGGAAACCGATGATTCCCAGGCACTTATCTGCTCAAATTCATTCTACAAGCTGTCTAATGATTTGAACGAGCCATCTACTAGATGATCGAGAGAAACTTTCATTTGTCTCCTCATTCTTTTTTCAGCTTCTTTTTCTCGCCAGTCTTACTGCTCGGCTTATGCATTTTTTTTTAACCTATTTATTTCTCAAGCACACCTTTAAAAATTAGTATGGGCTTTTCTTTGGATTCGTTAGATATGCATGTATTACTCGAAATTTCCTCGTGGGTCTGCCATACCGTTTGCCCGTGTGGACAAAAGAGTGTCCCTTTAGAGTGGTCTTCCCGTAACGTGCAACCTTTCAAGGTCTATACCATCTCACTTTAACCGCAAGTGTAGCAGAGACTACAACAGTGGGATCAGGCTTGTGCAGTGCAAATACCATTCAGGGCAACATGCTTGTAGTTGTAACTTCGGCTTCGCCGGTGCATAAAGCGAAACAAACCGTACACTCTGTTTTACCATACGACGGACTACGGCAGATGCAACAAACCATCCCAACCAATCAAGTACTGCGAGTGTATCACATGACTAGCCTGCCGCTGCACCCCCCCTGAATGTCGTGCGACATTCTCGCAGCATTGCATTTGCTTCGATGGCTCATAGCATCTTCTGCAGTCTACCACAAGGTAAAACGGAGTATAGCAGACGGCTCATCCCTCACAAAAAGTGAACACCGCCACGGTCGGTTAACGTCTGTGCAAAGACCCAATGTGGCTCTCTGCTGTTCATGGCTTCCCTCCAAATGTCGGCATAACAGAAGTTTGGTTGTTGTCCGTCGTCGTGCAGTGACCGTGGACTGTGCCCACGCCATCCAGAAGTACAACGTAGGCATCAAGTGTGCCACCATCACGCCGGACGAGAAACGCGTCGAGGAGTTTGGGCTCAAGCAGATGTGGCGCTCCCCCAATGGAACCATCCGTAACATCCTTGGAGGTATGCAAAAGAACACGAGGGAAAGCAGTCTGCTGTCATTTCAGTTAAGACCGCAAAAGAATAGAACATTCACGGGGAAAGAGAGCTAATTTTTAGGATGATGTAACCCTCTGTGTTCGGACTGTATTGGATGCTGGGTACGTAAGACGATCCCACAAGTGTAGCGAAATGTGGGAGATCTCAAATTTGCAGGTACGTTTCGCAGGGAAGAACGAAAAATATTTATTGTAAATATTGGATTCAGGTTGGGGGTGTGCGAATAGGGATTATAATCAAATAGCGCTGCATTATTCATAGCCTTCACACTGCAAGCAACAGTGATGACAATTCATTATCTTGAGAATGTTGAAGCTAGGAAGGGCACTGTGCTTGTTGATTCAAACCACTTTTCACACCCTCCTAATTCTCATGCAAGCACCCACCCCTTATCTTTCGTGCATTTGGAACTAATTAAACATTCTTGATGGAGCTATCTTGAACATTATACAGGCAAGAAAAAAGGGAATGTAGCGTATATGCTTGAACAACATATGCTGTAAATAAGTCTGCATGTATTGAGGTCCACACCCCATGACACTATAGCAAGTGTGCAGGCGAGCTGGTTCAAGACTGAGGAGAAACACAAGAGCTCCAAACACAGCTAAAATTCTCCTCTGCCAACGTGTTTAAATTGCTCCATGAGCAGGCAAAGCTTGGGACTACAGCTAACACAACAAAGGAACGTCGAGAAACCAGGAAGTACTATAAAAAGAACTACGAGAACCAAGGACATTTCGCAAAGGGACAAACCCCCGTTCAAAAAGAAACCACGTAGGACAAAGAAACAAAGGGGTACTACGGCCAGAGGGGAACCCCCTAAAACAAAACCAGAATGGAAAGAAAAACGAATATAAACATTATTAGATGGTCCCTTAGAAGAACAGATCTGTTGCTGAGGGAACATATAAAGAACAACTGGCTCACAGTTCAACTATTGCAGTTTACTTTGAATGGAATATATCGTCATGGGGGATGGCCAAAAAGAACTACATCCCTTTTTCCTTCTATACATAATGGCAGCATGTTTTCATGCTTCAGTTGATATAATGCGTGAGGTCTGTCGAGTTTGTTTCCAGTTCGAGGACGAGGGGATGGCACTTCCTGTTTTTATGCCGGTTTTAAGTTTGAGCGAGTTTGACCGTAAATGCCGATCTCTGCTTGGCGATCGGGTGACAACGCTGTCTGGCCTGAAGGGACCGTGTTCCGGGAAGCCATTATCTGCAAGAACGTCCCTCGCCTGGTGACTGGCTGGATCAAGCCGATCGTGATCGGTCGTCATGCATTTGGCGACCAGTACAAGGCCACCGACTTCGTGGTGCCGGGACCGGGGACCCTGGAGATCAAATTCACGCCGAGTGGTGCCGAGCAGCCGCCCATGAACTTCAAGGTGTATGAATTCCAAGGCACCGGAGGCGGGGTTGCATTGGCCATGTACAACACTGACGAGGTATGTGCGGTTTGAGCCACTCTGGAGACGTGTAGGGGTGCTAATTTTGTGTTTTCATTTTGGGGGTACTTTAAAAGTGTGTTAGTATGGGTTACAATTTGAAAGACGGTAACATGTCGTCTTGCGCATTATTGTTTTTCCAATTACAAGCCGGCTGCATGCATTGGTCTTGAACACGTGGGTTGTGATTTTCTGCAAAGAATGTTAGCAAGCGGTGGACTTGTGCTTTCAAAGTTTTAGAGCGTGCAATTATTCCTTTGTTCCTTGCGCAACTATAAAGCAGCAATTTAGGCTTCCAAGCTGCATAGTTTTTGATAAAATGGTGAGAACGCTAGTCTACTATCAGTATATTTTTTTCCTTAAAAAATAAATGTCAGAGGCGATCTTAAAGGGCTTTTTTTTTTTACTGTGTCAATAAAGACATGTTCACAAAAAGGTAATGATTTTTATGCCCAACTTCGTGGAAATTTTTAGATCATACATTCACCGTGAGCTCATCTTTGTAGAAAATTACAATGCATTCACTGAAGTAGCTGATCTATGCTACCTCATATGAACTTTAGGTATAATACAACAAATCACCCTTTAGTAATAAACTCTTTAGTACCGATTTGCTGACATCAGGGTGTTTCCGTACGAAAATGAAATGTTTTATGGGTTTAGGAATCCCCTTTGCACGCTACTAAAGTTATGGCAGCTACATCCACAGAGAAAAATTCTCAAAGACAATCTTAGGATGCGCTATACTGGATCTCTTCATCCGTAACTAAAAAAATCTAAACTTTGCTTAAAAAAAAGAAAGTGGTGCCTTTTCCCACAGCACCTATACAAAACGGCTGTTTCACTTTGCAGGCAGACAACAACCTGATATAGCTGCATGCTTCACACCTGTGGATTAAAAACTAGCACAAGCCAGGCTCCATGCCATTTCCACATGCCTTTAAATATAGTGTGCTATGTTTCAAGTTTCTTTTTGCGCCCACCTGCGGCATCTTTTTCATTCGAAAACATATCTGTCGCTTTGTCATCCGTTTACGAAGCGCCTGGCTCTACAAGTGAAGCTGTTTTGTTAGGTATACCATATGAGGGAACATCACTTTTTTAGAAAAATTTAAACAGAAATAATAAACATTTGCAGATGAACATCTGCTAACGTGGAAATTGCACTTGCGCTCACTGAAGTCCTTGATACCTCTTTTTACGAGTAACGACAACCAACAAACGATGAAGCACATTTTGCCGGAACAAAATGGCATCCTTTAGTTAATTCTGTTACTGCACGCTGCCATTTTCCTCCCAAAACCCGCACCATTGTGCAATGGGCACTTCAAGGAATGTTGGCACTTGGCACTTGCAATAAGCATGGCGTGCACCTTTCATCTACGAAATTTAGTAGACACAACAAAGTGAGAAAGAGCTGTCACAAAGTGTACTACTAGATCTCATTGCAGCTTGGCAACTCTAATCGAAGTAGTATATGGTTAGGTGGCACAAGCTATTGTCTAATACAAAGGGTGTATCCAATGCCATCCATCCAATCGTGTGGTTGTAAAATTAAATTCTGCTAACACCAGACATTGTGTCACGAGCACTTGGGACTGTGCAGTGTGCAGAATAGCGAAAGTCATTAGTTCTACTCTTCCTTCTGGTTAAGGCCTGTTCACACATACATGCAGCGCTAACTGAGCAAAGCATTGACTTCACATGTGGCCCCAGCTTTTCTTCCAGTGCCTAGTCAGTACTGACAGTTGTGCTGAAGCGCCGAGATGCAGGTGTGAAATCGGCTTTTAGAGTTGGTCTCTCCTGTATACCTTAATCCCAGCCGGACATTATGTTCACAACGGCATGATGACTAAGCAGTCTTCTCTTCATGCTTTTGCTTGCAGTCCATCAAGGACTTTGCACACAGCTCGCTCCAATTTGCACTACAACGTGAACTGCCGCTCTACCTCAGGTGTGTTGCAGCGTACCATTTCCTTACGCTTGTAGCTTTTGTGTCTGCTATTTTCTCCACATTTGTCGCTCGCTCTTGTCGAAGTTTTTAGCAGCAGACAACCTTTGCAATTGATTTATTTTATGTAGTATTGTGCAACTATGCTTTGGGTAATGTTTTAAATTACAAGAACTCAAAGGTCAGTGCTTTGAATGCATCATAAACAATGTGGCTCGGTAGCAGTGAACTGTCTCATTTCAATTTTTCTTTTTCTTTATCCCGATGATAAAGGAGAGTCATTTTTCAGAGAGTTTGCGTGTTCTGTTAAGGTTGCATGTTCTGCAAAGGCTGCATGTTCTGCAAAAGTTGCGTGTTCTGCGAACGGCTACTCACAAAGCACCAAATCGTTGAATATACTGCAATGCAGAAAATAATCATGACGGGTTAGTCCACCACGAGTACTACATGCGGGGAGCACTTATAGCAAGTTTCTGTAATCTCTCTCAGCACCAAGAACACTATCCTGAAGAAGTATGATGGCCGATTCAAGGACATCTTCCAGGACATCTATGACAAGTGCGTACCTCTGCAAGGTTTTTTTTTACTTCAGAATGAGCAATTTCAACTTTCTCTTTGTGGAATGAGGCATATGGTATACATGCTTTAGAAGTAGTATGTACACTTGTGGAAGTATCTATACGCCTGCAGATATGCTCCAGCATAAGCATCGAGGAAGCTTATGCAGAAGCTATCCGACCATCCAGTAGCCCATCCTTGAGCGGTTGTTGTAGCGAGCTGCAGTTCCTGCATAACCAAGGCTGTACTTGCATGTATTATGGTGTTAAAGGGATGCTGAACCGAGATCTGGATTCCACAAAACACGTGGCAAAAGCGTGCAGCGGGATGCTACAAACACCAAAACATCACTCGTACAGCGATATCTCAAACGAATGACCGTATTTTTCAAAAAAACAAAAAGGAGGCGCATTTGACAGAAATGTTCATGTCATGTTTCTCCGAGAAAAGAGGAAACAGTTTCGCGTCTTCTCTTGAGGGAGCGAAGCGAAGAGAGGAGGAAACGAGATATCTCTACGTCACGCGCCCAGTCGGCCTGGTTCAATCTCGACCTCTTTTTCCAAAAATACGGCCGTCCATTCGAGATATCGCCTTGCGTGTAGTTTTGTAATGATTGTAGTGTCCTGCCTACATCTCCTGCATTTTTTTTTTTTTAATCCAAATTTCGGTTCACCATCCCTTTAAGGACACCCTCAAAGGGGCAGTTAGCTTTTGTTTACACAAGGCCAGCTTTTGCATTGATGAAAGATGGTGTTTTCTTTTTTTCCTTTAGTTTTTTCCCACCACAAATGGAAGTGTAAGATTCTCTCACGTCGAGTCCCGCTGGCAGAGACTCCTTTTCGAAACCAACAAAAACAGGGTAATCTCTTGGAAATTAAAAATTTCGTCAATTGTGATGGGGTCAAAAATAAGTAAATAAAAGAAAAGCAAAAAAGAGCTGTGCAGCCAATAGCAAGGCCGGCTTGTCACACTGAAGTAACCCCACGAGAGAAAGATCTACCGAGCCAGCTTCTGCTTCATCGTTCCTTAGAGGTAATGAGCATCCGTCCTAGCAACAAAAACGTCAAAATAACGCACCCATCTCTCTCTCTCTTTGCTGGACCTCGAGGCAGATACTAGCACGCAAAGTCCTAACCCGCGATTTTTGAGGTGGCCGATTAGGAAGGCTCCTGGATCGCATCCGTGCTGGTCTCCCCGCAGCCAGTACAAGTCCAAATACGAGGCCAAGGGCATCTGGTACGAGCACCGCCTCATCGACGACATGGTGGCCCAGGCCATGAAGTCCGAGGGCGGCTTCGTCTGGGCGTGCAAGAACTACGACGGCGACGTGCAGTCCGACGCCGTGGCACAGGGCGAGTCCTTTCGGCTTCCCTCGATATAGTCGTATTCGCTCCGAGCGAGGGCCGCCTTAGGGCGCATCGCAAGACTAAGTAATTCCTTCAATTAATCAGTTATAAAAAGAATGTATAAAAAAAAATTGGGACTTGGGGCATTTAATCTTTACAACAAAGCTGAGATGCATAGAATGCTAAGGAGAATATTTTTTATTCTCGTTACGTTTTCATTAACATATTATTTCTGTGGCAGCCGTGGCGGCAGACGGAAGCAGCGCTCTTCTTGTCTGTCTTGTTTCTATTATACGAGTCTAAAATTTAGGGGGAAGTATTTCCCTGTTAGGCTTAGCGAAAACTGAATTGACACACCAATTCAATTTCCCCGCTTCGCTGGACAAAAATACATAATACGTCGTTGCAAGACATTCGTTTTAAGATAATTTTACACGAAACCCTATGCACTGCGTGCAAAAATTAATTTAAAGGCAAGCAAGGCAAAGCCAGCACCTTATATTTCAGCAACAAGACTCAGGATTTCACCTGAACTCCTGCTTCGAACAGCAGACTGTTTTCATTTCCATTCAGCGCGATACTAGATGGCCAACTAACTCGCAAATTAAATTAAGTTTCTCTCGTGCTTCCTGGCATTAACTTCATTGCAACAAGGTTAATTTGTCTCGTGCACTTCAGGCTTTGGATCGCTGGGGATGATGACCAGCGTCCTCGTCTGCCCCGACGGAAAGACGCTGGAGGCCGAGGCGGCGCACGGCACGGTGACTCGCCACTATCGCATGCACCAGAAGGGACAGGAGACCTCGACCAATCCCATCGGTGAGCTCGCCACCTTCTCTTTTCGTGCTCTGGTTTGGTTTTACCAGTGGTCTCGCTTATTTGGCGCGTCTACCAGTCTTCAGAGATGCTTTGGTCAAAACCAGGACTGGAACTCAAAGTTTATAAATCAGCCTCCGGACTGTTCGACGAGTCGAGAGGGAATGGGGAATGTGGAGACCCCAGTCGTAGCAAGAGGCCAGATCAAGTATTGTTCCTGATATTGTGAAAGAGCATACATGCGCAACTGGCCGTGAATAATTAATTTTTGTTGCATTTGTCCGTTTCGCTGACGCCAACATTATAAAGAAGAAAAACAATTGCAATCGCAGCACATGATGTGTGCTGCGACTGACAGCAGTACCTGCTGCGTTGTGGAAAGGCACGTCGCAGGAGATTCTCCTTCGGCCAGTGTGCTGTGCAGTGTTTGCAATGGGTTCCTTGCTTTCAGTGGAATTGATGTGGGAAACGTGCGCGAGCAGATGTGTGCTTTGGTGGAATGATTGTGCAAGATGTTGCATGTGTTAAAACAAGACACCGACGTGCTTCCTTTTTTTTTGTGGGGGGGGGGGGGGGGGGGGGGGGGGGGGGCGGGGCGGGCGGGGCGGACTAAAACGCTTTTTTAGAGTGGTGTCACCCCCGACCTGTGCCTGTGGTGGAAGAAGCGAAAGTATATACAGGAGCTGTTCTCCAGAGGCGCGGAGAGTAGACAAGGACGGAACCTAGGCTTTGCCTATTCCTTTCTCTCTGCTTTGCAAGACCACATTCGAGATGGCCGCCATGCGATTGGGTGCCAAAATAAATTGCGCACCACGGGCAGATCACATTATACTTGAGAAATCGTGCCAAAAGCAAGCCCAAGAAATGCGCAGACAGGAGGCTAATGCGGCCCGCTTTTCCTCGGCAGCCTCCATCTTTGCATGGACGAGGGGCCTGGCGCACAGGGCCAAGCTCGACAGCAACACAAGCTTGGCCAAGTTCTGCGCAGCCCTGGAAGCAGTCTGCATCGAGACCATCGAGGCTGGCTACATGACCAAGGATTTGGCCATCTGCAGCAAGGGCATGTCTGGGTGAGTGCCACCCCCCAAAAAATGGGCAAGAGGCAAATCTTGAGGCCGTTCCACGCGTGCATCTCAGCACTAGCATGACACAGTCAGCTCTGCTTCACCGCTACAGTCAATGCCAACTTACAAAGAATTGTAAGCGTCTTCCTTTTTTTTTTCTGTTCTAACAGATTACTGGCAGTATTTGTTTTTTTTCTTCGTTAAAATGTAGTTTTGCTACTTAGGCAGTCATAGAATTCCTGTGCTGTATAAAAAAAAAAAGTGACAAAATTTTTATTCTGCAGCTTTATTTTCCGTTAATCTAAAACACAGGCCACACTGAACTGTTTGCAAGACCACTTCCTCCTTAGGGGACCTCACTCATTGTCCCATTCCCTTCTTTTGTTTGTACTGAAACATTTTCCCGGTATTCAGGTCATGTACACGTAGCCTGGAGACTGAAGAAACCCGTTTTTGGGTCCTGTTTTCTTTAGCGTAAGCCCCGAAATACACAGAATTTGTGGGGAAAAATAAACCCCCCAAAAACGCTTCCCGACATGCGAGAAGAATAGATGAAGCTCGAAAACGCAGGACCCTACTTATAACTAACGTATGACGAAACTTCCCGAGAGCATAACCAAAACAATGCCCACTTTTCCTTCTTGCAGCGTTCAACGCAGCGACTACTTGAACACGTTCGAGTTCCTCGACAAACTGGCCGACAACCTCAAGAAGAAAGTGGGGAAGTGACTGGGTAAGCTTTGAGGCGCCCTCAGAGGGCGACTCAAGGCTTGCTTAGTCACAAGAGCACCGGCAAAAGTCAGTGCTCTCGAGCCTCTTGTGTCAATTGAGGTGTGCATTTTCGCCGATTGATGCGTGCATCGCCGTCTTTCTTTTTGGCATGATAGTACACATATACAAATAAAGATTATTTTCTCTATCCGCTCGTCTGATGCTGGGGCCGACTGTGGCTCTGCTCTCTAGCAGACGCAGTTTGAGTCTTAAGCCGATTTTTGTGTTCCAATTTCTGTGTAGGATACAGCTGCTGAACTCGGACTAGTCATTTAAAACACGTAATGATATGGGTCACTAGAAACAAACTGTTCCAACAGATAAAATACATAGCAGAAAACAATACTCCAAAATATGCAGATGAATGAACCGTACTTGATTGAACGAAACAAAGCTTACGAGGCCGCCATAAGACAAAATCTTTGGCGGCGCCGGGATTACAACTCCAGGTCTTTCCATATCCAGTCGGCGTGCCAGCCACTACACCATGCCCCCTGTTCTTTCTGGTGTTTCCCATCTGTCTTATTAATGCACCGAAATGTATCGAATCGCAGCTGTTCTAAAAATGTACGCCACCCCCTCCCCGAAATTTTGCTCTTCTCTGATCGGCAAATGTGGTTTGCTAGGCTGCACTCGCGCAATGGTCGTCTGGAGCATTTCGGAAGCACCGCTTTGTTTGGTAGCCGATTTAACGAGCGTTGGGGTTATGCAACCCAGCGCACATGGTTTCATGACAGGTAATTCAAAGGTAATGCGAGGTTTTGGGTCAATATTTTTGGAGATGGCCCCCTTTTTATTGTCGCAAAACACGCACAGCCCTCCTTCAAAGAGCGAAGGTAAGTAGCCAGAATCGTCTCGGCAACTAAAACGCATAAACAAAAATACAGTGTTGAATTTTTTTTTTTTTTGTGACAGGCAAAATTGTTGGGGCAGGTGAGGTTTACAATGTGGGAGTACTTGAAAAGCGGCAGTCCATATAGATTGCCAAGCCTCCATAAGGAGAAGCAAAAAATATCTGCATACACAGATGTGGCAACCAAGAGCTTCAATGTTGTATTCAAATCCCAACTTTGCTGTGAATTGCTTCACTGTATGGTGGAAATGACTCTCTTACACTGTCAAACAGTGCACATGAGTGTGATGTGCTATTAGAAACTCTGCTGAGGAGTTTTCTTTTTTTTTTTTTTTTTTTACAGCGGAGCTGTTAAGGGTTAGTTTCCCCAGGATCGTGTCCCCCACATAGAAATGAAGAAACCGAACTCTAGACACCCACAGCCATCTGTGAGCGACGGCGGCAAGCCACGTATCTGGTTGCCGCCGTCGCTCATAGATGGCGGCAGCCTCTCCACTCTGGTCTCTGGCCTGCCGACTCACGACCGGCCATTACTTTCCATTGTACAGCTCCGCTGGTCTTCCTTTTTACCAGAGTGGAAAGGCTGAAAGTTTTTTTGTTTGCCTTTTTTAATGACGTTACAATCAGGATTTCTTTGGCAATTTTATGTTTGAGCAAATTCATTTGTGTAAACATAAACGGAAAAAAAAAAAAAAATTTTTTTTCACAAAGTTTGTTGTTTTGCATTAACCCTTGTAAAAGGAATAAGTAGTGCAAAATAAACTCGCGATTCACCGTCAGACCAAAGGCGTTGTCCGGCAACCCTTAAAATTATATATAGCACAGCCCGGGTAAAATTAATAAAAGCAAATGTCTAGTGTCCACACGACAAGTCAGCACACTGAATAAACAATGCCATATCTGATACCTAGAGACAGACAAATCGCATCTCTGCGATAAGCACTCAAAAAGATGCGGCAAAGCATGATTGCATTCCTCCACATACCAAGACTCTAACCTAAAGGGACAGGTTGTCCCCGGTAAATACCCGCACCACCTGAAAACATCAAACTAGTCGCTCAATGAAAGCAACAATTCTTCATTAAAACTTGGGTAGATCACTCGGTGCAAGCGCTCGGTTAATACTTCGGTCATCGCGCAGTTGGGCCCAACCGGTCAGGCATGCTATGTTCCCTAAAGGGCTGCCCCAAACATGCCCGACAAACAATCGGCGGGTGGAGGGTGAAACCGTTCCACCGTTTTCTAGACTACTAAAGCAACTTACTTGATAAGAAATGAGAGATTCCTCTGCCCCAGTGGATCCTTTTAGCTTTGTCCCTTTCGGCTAGCACATCGTCCTCAAAATTTTCGCGGAGCAGGTTCAGTTAAACGCAAGCGCCGCCGTTATATTGACTATCTGTGCGGATTGACAAGTCTCGACAATCCACGGCTGTGTGTCTACGGCTGGGCTTGGTACGGGGCTTGGTGAGATGGGATGGCTATGGCTTGATACCGCACGATACGATTCAGAAGTTTCGCCTTCAGGTACCGCTTCAAAGGTTGTGGGGTTGCTCTTGCACAGAAGCATCGGTGCTGGGATCCAAAAGCGCTTCGTCATCGTCCGGATCTGCCTCCGGCATTCTGAGACAGTATCTGCAAGATCGTAGAACCAAACATTGTATCCGAATCCTGTTCCCACTATTTTGACAAGATGACTTGCCACCAATTGGGTTTCCGAGATGCATGCAAAAATGACCAGCATCCTTTTCAAGACACCCCATTCCCAACATCTTCCTCGTATATACCGTGATTACCCCATTTTATGACCACCAGTCAGTAGTGGAGATTCGGGGGGAGGGGTCAAGGTTTTCGTGCCTTACCATCATAATCGTGGGAAAAGCATTTAGAATAAGACCTCAATATTGAAATCTATCCCTCTTTTTATTGTCTGAAACTTACTGAGCCTGTCGTCAGACTCCCAAATGAACATTGAACGGCTGCTTGTAAGCTTGTTCATATAATCTAACAGATTCTCAAACTTGGAGGACATACTAAGAGAAGAGGGCAGAATGAAATGGTACTATCTGGCTTTCAGAAACAAAATGTCTGCTCTGTTTTTTTCATTTTCGCGTGAACATTCTACAATTGTCTTTTTTTCTTTTAATGCCACGCGACTCCTCGGCCGTTACTTTTGGTAGCGATCCAGTGTTTTTTTAGGGCGAAATCAGAATTTTGCTTTGAGTGAGGTGGTAGACACCAAATCAGGATAGCATGACATGTGCGAGTTTGGAGACATACATCTAAAAAAAGTAACATGCACCTTCTCAATACTATGCTTAAAGCTCATTAAAAACGAGCTTCCTGAAAACTAGCTCGTCCTCCAAAACTCCACATTTCAGATTTAACTCGACGAGAAAGAACGGTTGCCCAAATAATGACCAACAATGTCAAACGTACGATTAACTCCCACTGAGCAATGGATACCAGACCTCGACATCTCCTGCCCCCCCATATGGAAAGCATGCTTGCGTGGTTATTTTTCTTCTATGTCAAATCTCGGCTACAAAAAAGATCATAAACGTCCCAAGCCAGCTTTTCACATTGGCACCATTAGCGGCCAAAGAAAAGAAATGCGGCCAAGACACTCTTCCTTACATGAGGGCGGCCAACGGGAACAGCTGTAGCAAAGCACCGATGAGAAAAGGCAGTCCCGGCTGATACTCGAGGGCAGCGTTGAACACCAGCGAGGAAAAGACGTCGCCAAATGCCGGTACCAGCGATTCGCAGGTGGTCCAAAAAGAGAAAACCTTGGCTGTTGTCAACAAAGTGTGTGGAAAAAGAGAAACAACAGTATAAAAATTCTTTTAGCTTCTACTCGGTGAAGTTGGCCTAAACGAAACTGGCTAAAACTGAACAGTTTAAAAAAAAACACTGCTTCAAGGGAGTTTTTTTTTTTTTTTTTTAATTTCTGATTTAATTGAAATACAATTTTCTTAGCACATCTGACTTTACAATGTGATTATGAATATGTACTTAGTTTTGATATAGCTTGGCTGGGTTTTCTAATATTAGAAGAGTAATTTATGAAGTGTGGAAAGGATTAACAAAAATTCAAAAAGTACCGAACATTGAAAATGAATGTATGTGTTCAAAGTAGAAGTCTATGTGGAGAGTGAGTCGTCTGCTTGTTGCACAGGGGTTGCGGTGATGTCGGAACGATGCCGGGCTCTTATTGGCTTTGACTGGAACGATAGTGGGGAGACCTCGATGCTAGATGCCTTGAGGTCTACCCACTATTTTTTTCAATCGGCCAATAAGAGCTTGGCATTCTGACATCATCGCAACCCCTGTGCAAGAAGTGGACGAACTTGCGCTCTCCCTAGAAAGTGGTAAAGTATGATTCAGAGCACTAGGATGATTTACAAGCTTCTTTTTATGGCATTGAATACCTTAGTTTTAAAAATAATTTTAAACAAAACATCGGAGGCATTTACAAAAAGTACTGATGCCATATTTAAGGTATTTGCCCCCACTGCTGGTTAACTCATTTACATTGCTAGAAGAAACAGAAATAACAAGGATTGGCTGTGTACAAGCAAAACTATAAATTGCATAATATAGCAAAAAGTACGAAACATCCACTGTGAGAAAACAAAAGAAAACGTGCACAGACATATTTTACTGCTTTATAAAGCAGTATTTCAAAAGGGATGAAACCTACCTCATGAAAATACTCCAGGACAATATAAAAAGTTGCCTCTAAATCTACAAAAACACAATTTCAAAAATCTGTTTATCATTTTTTTTATTTCGAAGATCAGCGCACTAAGAAGAATTTTGAGTTCATCCTTCCATGGCAATAACTGATTCTATGCACTCTAGATGTCCTGGAAAACTCAAAATTACGATCATCTGCAACCTATTTTCATATTAAAACATAATCCAAGATGGCGACATGCCCCTTTTTTGCTGAAAAGGAGTATGTCGCTTTCAAAGAAGAAAAGGGCATGTTGCAATCCTTGATCACGTCCGCAACAGGAAAATAGGTCATACATAATCATAATCTGTAGCTTTTTAGGATGCTCAGAGTGTGTACATTGAAATACCACCATAAAAATTTAATCTCGTAGCCCCTTTTGCATTCTTTTAAGGCCAGCTAAATATCCAAGATTTTTTTTAAAATTCTAGGAAATAAGACATCTGCACTCACTTGCTTCGTAAGGACCAATGAGCTTCGAAGCATACGACGAAATCCCTACAGCAGCTGCCCCACCAGGTGAACCTATGACGTAACCTAGAACGACCAAGTTGTCAGGTCAGTATGCCTCCGCCAAAAATGGAAGCTTCCGAGCAACTTAAATGTCCTGTTGACGTCGGCAAGGTCAAAACACAATTTAGCCTCGTACATGATTTCAGCAAAAAATCAACATGGGAAGGCACGATTTCAAAAATGCTGCCTCGAATGATCTCCCCCCCTCCCGTCTCAACTGGGTTCCCCTTCGTTTGCAACAGCTGTTGCTTTGGAACGTTAAGAACCTATCCTCCTTTAAAAAAAATAGAATCTGAAGAAACAAACTGGAATACTTATGTACTATCGGCATGAAATAAATGTGAATACTGGAACGCAAACGCTGGTATGCGATTAGCGGAACGCATGGCCTTCGATGGCTAACTGGAGGCTGATAAAACTACGGGGAGCGGAGAGTGGGTCTGCGAGGGCGTGCACATCAAAGTAAGCACACACTCTCACACTCCACTCCACAATTTTATCAGCCTCCAAGTAGCACACCGTGTACTGAAGGCCACACGTTCTGGCGTTCGCGTTTCATTATATGCCAACAGTACCCAAGTGCTTCAAGTTCTGTCTGTGTTCAGCACTGCTTTTCCCAAGCTGTTATGCGATGGCAGGTCAGATATAACTAGAATGGGATTTATAACATGGCTTAAGAATCCAGTTTTTAGGGTGGCTGCTTCAACCTTTCAACTTCCAATGTCTATGAGCTTTTGCTGATGTGCTGACAATAGTACGGGCAAACTAGGCTCTTTACTGAAGATTTAAGGTATGTACTTTCTACTCAGAGTAGACTTACTCAAATAGTACATCCACTCCTCGGTGGCAAAACCCTTGATGGTGTTCTGCAGCGCAAACACAACGACCCCAATGATGGCGAGAGACGGGTCGCGGATCTGGAAGAGCCTGCTGAAGACGATGACACACACGGCCGTCGCGATCATCTGCATGATGCCGAAGAAGGCCGTCACGTTGGAGAACTTGACGGGGTTCCAGTCGAACCGGTTCTTTGTGTAGAAGTAGTTGATGTTCCTGGCAGCTGTAGCGGAGAGAAGAGAGGCACAGGGGTACCTTGTGGCAAGATGAGACCATCTCGAGGAACGAGTTTGTCTCAGAGAGCTCCGTCAAACCGGCCCCACCACCTGACCGATCAATTAATTTCACTTGCAGCCCATTCACACCCTCGCATTAGCCTAAGACTTAATTCCAATGATCTCTTGTGACGGGGACCAAACACATGCACACTAGCGCCATCTATGAGCTGACAGCGGAACCGCATCTCACTAGAGCAAAGGTTTTACGGTATTCACAAGATCAGATCTGTGTACCGTCCATGAGAAATGTTTTTTCACGAAATTGTCAGAAGCTTTTCGAGGCAAGAAAGAATGATGTACGAAAAAAAAAAAGAAGGAATATACGGAATGACCTTGCGTTCGTCGTCGAGAGAGATTTTAAGAGGTTCTAAAGCACACAGCCATCCAAACGAGCCACTCACTTTCGCTGTTGAACAGGATGAACCAGAGCGACACCATCATCAGCAGCAGTTTCGCCCGGTTCCAGCCAGGCCTGGGCTTGAACACCGATCGGCACCCTTCCCTGAGGTTATCCAGCCTCAGCAAGTCCCTCAAGAGCTCTCTGTAGCCTGTCCGGTGCAACTGGGCACTAAAGGGCACTGTCCAAAATATCCACAATGCCATCACCGCCAGAAGACCCGCCGAGGTCCCGTAGATGGGCTCGTAGCCGCCGCGGCTGAAGATCTGTCCCCCCGCAAACATCCCGAGCTGAAAGCCAAGAGTCAGCGCCGTCAGGATGCACGCGAACCGCACGGTCTTGAGTTCGGCCGTGACGGTCCGGGCGCCGTTGCTGTAGACCGAAGCGCAAACCGAGACGAGGCCGCCGCTGAGGCCATTGGGGAGACCGCAGAGGACGGTGGCGTACATGGGAACGCTGAAGACGATGACTGTATCAAGAGTCATGAGGTCCTGGAGGATGCCGCCAGCGATCGCGACCAAGATGGGGAGCTTGTGGCCATAGCGGTCGCTCCACGGGCTTACGAAAATGGACAGGAGGCCCGCGGGAACGAACTGAACCAGGAACAGGCACAGGTTGTGGATATTGGCATACCTGGAAAGAAAGGAAGATAAACAAGGAGCACCCTGAAATGCAACATATGGCTTGTTGATAAGAAGCTTCTTGTAAGACCTCCTGGTAGCTTTGTGTCTAAATTTACTGCACTCTGTCTATTCGTTGTCCCCGAGAGTGTGTAATACAAAAAAATACAGACCTATATGCCAACTTCTCTCAGTGACATCACATGCAGGCACTTCGCCCTCCAACATATTCGCGACTCCAGCGACCTATAGGGGGCGCCACCACCAAACAAACATGGCGGCTGAGTCCAGGTCGCATCGGCTCGGCCGGGCCGCCTGAATGGGTGGCGCATTCAATTTAACAAATTTTCTTTTGTTGAATGCCCAATTTTATGGGTATTTGAACTGAGACAGTTAAGTGTAGCCGGTGCGCATAAACTTGCCGAGCATAGCTTTGTTTTGCCGGTGTTTTTTTGTTTTTTTTCATGTCAAACTTTCGTTTCGGAGACTTCTATCAAAACCGAAACTATGGGCTCCGGAGAAACGGTAATAGACTCTAACTAGTTTTGATCATCTAAGGAAAGCGGCGAGGGCTACAAAATTGTTCCACCGAGAGTAATTTTTAGCTAACTCGCATGCCTCGACCATGCGACTTATCTGTCCGCAAATTGAGCTTTTGTGCCTGTCCGCGTTTCAAGAAACAGCTCCAGTCGTGTGCTCGGTCAAGAACACATGCTGCAGGAAAATTACAAAAATTAAGCAAGCGCTTCTTGAGCCAAGGAGTACGTCAACTCGCTGGCGCTTCACTAAGCAGCTGATACTCGTATTTCAATTCAGGTTTTAGTAGCAATCGAGAAGTCATTTTAACGAATATGCGGATTATGTATCATATTACGTACTATGGTTCTACTAAAGCGATATTAGTATATTCTTCGGGTTGAAATATGAACTTAGTTAACTAACTATTATGTGAACTGCTGAATAAAAGTATATTTGACAGACAGAGAGATACTACTTAAACTTAGCCAAACGGTTCTAGCCGGTAGAACGGAGACGAATGCGGACAAACTGAGGAGAGTCTTCATCGGAGATTCACTCAGACCTCTCTGCATTGAACTTGACTTCGAATCCTGAACGGATAAAATGAGTATTTTTTGTGGCCGGTCAACCTGAGCAATGTAGACGTACAGTAAAACCTTGTTATAACAAAGTTGAAGGAGCGGTCGTAATTATTTCGTTATAACCATTAGTTTGCTATAGCCACTGTCCATTTCTTCCCAATCTTAGCAAGCAAGGGGAATTATGATTGCTTTGTTATATCCATTAGTTTGTTATATCCCATTTTGTTATAACGAGGTTTTACTGTATATTGCTGCTGGCTTCAACAGGGGTTATAATATAAATATTGGAGGCGCGATAGATCCTAATGACGTGACAGCTTCTAACTTTGCGAGACGCGTCCCCCACCTTTTGAAAGCAGATAATTTCCCTCATTAATCATACGCAGCGAGCAGGTTTTCTGAATCAAGTAATTGCGAAATTAGCCCAACTCCTTCAATGTGGTCTTTTTCGGCAAAACGCCGCCAAGATGAATAGCCGACGCACCGGCCGGCGTTAGTGGCTCAAATTAACTTGAAGCTAATCGAGCACAACCAAACTCAAGGAAAGCAGCTATCGAACCTTCCCATTCACTTGACTGCAACATTGGTGTTCCCTCCAGTGAAGCACTTTGTCTGTTGACCTCAGTCCACTGTTCTACATCCTTATAAAGAAACCACCTATCAGTTACCAAGCAGTCGTCCCTTTGAATGTGATTAGAGACAGACGAGAAATCAAAACGTTTTTCCGTGATTCCTCCTAATCCAAAAAATTGAAAGCACGCGACCGTGTGTTGTGGAGTAAACGGGCTTTCAAACACGTGATGGAAAGAAACAATCTATTGAGGCTTCACCACACTAATGAACACTCAAGCAAACTTAAGAAATTTTCGGACCTTCGTCAAATTACATTGCTCGCCCCCGCGCCGACAGCACGTGTCTGCGAAAGCCATTAGAGACGCGGCGGGGCGCGGAGCGACCTGGACCGACTGGTTCCCGGTTTTCCCGCTTGGCAGCGTCCGTTTTGTTGGAGTCGCGAATTGGCTCAAGCGCACATATGTAATGCCCACAACTGGGAAATGAGCGGGGTGGTTTTAGACAGCTCTAGATAGATTTTACCATAGTTGACACGGTAGTGCCACAGGAGTGGTTATATTAGTTGTATCACAGCAGCTGTGGTCCAAGTAACAAAGTAAATACAGTGGCAATGTTGTAATGACTATGAGAGCAGTGCTGCTATAATGGGTATGATGAGAATGTCATAGCAGCTATGGTAATGCTGCTGCTACCATAGCTGTTACCATAAAGGCCCGTTCACACTTTTGCGACCGAGTACAACTGAGAGAGACGAGATCTCTTAAAACTTCTTAAATGTTTTTAGAATGAGGGAACGGAGGGAACACACTGGCATTGTGGTGCCATCTATGCGGTGACCCTGGAACTGCATTTCACAAGAGCGAAGGTTTTGCGGGATTTCAGAGGTCAAATGTGCGTAACACCCATAGAAAGGCTCGTTTATAACATTGACAAAAGTTTTTCGAGCCAAGAAAGAAAGGATAATGCGCGAGAAATAAAAAAAAATATGCTGGACCGCCGAGTTTACACTGCTTCCCAATAGTGTGTTCTCTGGTTTAAGAAGTTTTAAGGAACCCAGGTTTAAGAGGTCGCAAGAGTGTGAACGGGCCTTAATAGTACAGAAATGTTAATGACAGTTATAGCATAATGGCTATAGTGGCCCTGCTTGTTTTCAAGGTGAAAGCAGTGTTTTTTTGGTTGCAACATAGTCATTTTGGCATAGCTGCACAGCTTTTAGCTTTTTTTGCCCGATCCCCCAAAGTTCATCCCGGTGATATCCCACGCCGCCTGGGAATAGTTACGAATTTGCAGAAAGTAAGCGAATCGGCGAGGGAAAGAAAAGTATGGCCGTTGGACAGGGTGTCTAGCAAATTATTATTCTGGAATTCCCTGACTTTTCCAGGTTTTCCCTGGCGATTTCAGGTGAAATTCCCTGACCACTCTAAAGGCAGTTAAATATATAAGACCATTACAACACAAGGCATTGAGCATTGAGCACTGTGAATCATTCTCCATGGGCTTAATCCAATATGCATATTTTGAAATATTCGGGTTCGTCAAGTCTAGATTAAACGAGCACTTTCTTACCGCCGACATCGTCAGTGAAGAGGCCACTTCCGGAAACACAATGAAAACACGATGCTCAACCACACACATCAATAACCGAATGGCAGCATGGCCACCAGTCTCCAGATGCGCATTTTCGGATACTTTTGGCTTAAGTCTTGGATTGGATTAGGATTTGTGGCTTTCCCTTTTGTTATCTAGTAGCTCTAACTGGATTTAGCCTAGTGTTGCGCCCTCAATTCAATCCAAGGCTTGGACTGGATTTGTCGGCTGTTCCCTTTCGCATCAGGTAGCACACTCTACATCGGGTAAACAGAGCCTGAACTCCGCTCTAAGCAGAATTTATTGCCTATTTTTCTGTCCCCAAGTCCTCAAGTCTTTGCTCAGGGCACTCGATGGTGTTTCCAGCTCATTTTCCCTGACTGGGCTCGCTTTTTAACAATATATCTGACAATTCCTGGTTTTCCCGGTCGCTAGACGCCCTGTTAGAATCCATCCATCCATCCATCCATATACTGCTACAGCAGTTGTGTCAAAGGTGCGACGATAGCAGTGCTGAAGACGATACAGCAGCAACGCGGTACCGGTAAGAAAAAGTACCCCAGACAGCAATCACACAAATCCTAAATATCAAAGATTCCCCTGTGCAACACATTATTGGTTTCTCCTTCATGGCTCCCAAGTTGAAATCTTGCAAATGGGTTATGGAATTGGTCATATTTAGGGGTTAAAAGCACTAACAAACGACGGAGTAGAAGAGACGCACACCACGGAGAACAACTTACAACTGATGCGTGGCGATTGGGTGTGATGGGATGTGTGTCTTGTCGGTTTTGCAGTGGGTGTGTTTTTCGAAAGATTAAACCAGTTGTAAGTTGCGCTCTGTGGTGTGCGTCTCTCCTACTCATGCATAGTTTTTTTAGCACTTTTAACCCCTAAATCAACCAACTAGCCCAAATTCGAACGCTTCTAGAACTGGTCATAGCTGGATCCAGCTGGGACCAGTTTTATAATCCAGCTGCTGGTCGGCTGATTTTCCCCTGGGCTGTTTCCCAAACTCCGAAATGAACTCGGATGCTTTGCAGGCAATCAGTGAAGCAAAGTAGATTGGCCAATACAGTACATTCGCTCACCTGGTGACCTCGTCTTTGACAGTGATGTTCCACGAGAGGTTGCGGCAGGCAGAGGCGTTGATGTCATACTTGAAGAGGCAGGCCTTGGTCAGGAACAGGTCTTGTGTCATGACGAGTCGCATGGAGTAGGACATGGCGTAGACAAAAAGAAACAGCTCCAAGTGCAGCTTGCGGAAAAACTGGATCCAATCCACGCGGCGAAGAGCCGATCCAGCCGGCTTCTTGTCCAAGGTAACAACATCGTCCTGCTGGCCAGACTCCATGCTGTCAGCCGCCTGGCAAACAGAGTAAACAAAAAAAAATATTAGGGAAGGTTTTGCGTGCTAAACCAACAAAGGGCATCTGGCACGCCCCAGCCTTAGGATTAATTTCGACTGCCTGGGGATCTCGTGACGTTCAACCGAAAAATTGCAGCCCCTTCTCGGCAGTAAGCCTCTGTCATTGCGGGAACCTCGGCCAGAATTGGGGACTTGTTGTCTGGCACTAAGGACTCTTAGTCCGGCGTTTTGCCTCAGAGACACCGAGGCAGCTTGGCAACGCAAACAGAACAGAGAATGTATCAGACAAATCGATTCCTACGTCCACCTGAGTAAATCTGAGTGGTGAGGGATCGAAGGAAACAAGAAATGAGAACAACTCACTTGTCACTCAAACCCCTGCAAACAGAGGGAGTAGCGAGGAAAGAAGTAGAAAGATCGAGAGAGATGCCCCACCCCCTGACAGGTAACCCACCCCTATTGTTGGCTGGATTTGCTATTTTCTTTTAAACACCGAAAGATAGCTCACTCCTAGTAATCGCAGTGTTGGGACCAATGATGACCCCAGCGTAAATGCGTCTAGTTAGCTATGGCGAGATATAAGCTAACATTGGTGACTGTTAAGTACAGTCATCTGTGCTTTATTGCCCAGCCGTGATAACAAGTTTGGCAGGCACACATGATCTTAAAATAGCATTTTTTAAGACTTTTCTTGACTACACACCGAAAGTTAGCCCACTCCTTATTTCCACCTAATTTTCTCTCGATTTTAGGTGGGCTATTTCTCAAGGCATTACGGTACATCAGATGTAAAATGTACCATGTCTTGCGACGCAGAATCGTGGCGCGTTCTACTGCGAGCCGTCGTAATCACTATAGTGAACATAAACTAATGCAGATCTCAGAAATTAAAACAATTATGAAAATGCAAAAAAGAACACATCCGAACATACGTACGCAAGTGACAGTCCTACATGCCGTAAGTGAACATTTACAAGCAAGTTAAATTAAGCAGAGCTAGGGAATGAAAGATAAATACATTTACGACGAAAAACAATGAAGAAACGAAGTAGCAAATCCTGCATAAAAAAAAAGATTGAGTTCATTCCAAGTCTCAAAAGCAAAGAGGCAAAGATTTTTTTCCCGCGACCTGGAACTTAATTATAAAATACCCATGAAGAGAAACATTAAGAAAAAAAGATGTGAGGAGAGTTACGTAGCAGCTGCCGAGGATAGCTTTCGAGACATGCGGAGTTCGTATTGTGCAGAACTGCATGTCATTCTCTGGAAGCTCTGCGGTAGCAGAGAGCGGTGCACTGGTGCCACTGTGGAGGTACTAACAGTACTACGCAATGATGATATTCAAAATGGCGATACAGAAGGAAACAAACGTGTTGCATGTAACAGCTGCAAACGGTTGCGTGTGCAAACAATGAAAAAATGTCAGGAAACAGGTGCCGACGAGGCATTTCGAAACGAAAATGGGATGAGGCGGACACAACGTCGAGCAGTTATTCACAACTTGTCCGACCAGCTGTGCTTGTACAATCGTAATTGAGGGATCTGAAAACACTAGAAATTAAGCAGCTGTGAGAAGGGACAACAAAGAATTGTATGTTTAAAAGTAATTTCAGCAACAAGAAGGCTATCAGGTATAGTCAAGGGTCAGTCATTAGTCTAAAATCCAAATATCAGACCCAGTTTTTGGAGAAAAATACATATTCTTACTTCCGTATTGCTACCAATTCATCCTAACTGGCATACTGCCGGTATTTCTACTAAAGAACGGAGATATTTCCCATTAAAAAAAGTATATTGGCATGGGCACATAACAATACAAACGTGGGTGCATTGAAGCTAAGAGGAGGCTTGTGTGATCTTATTCTACTAAGACAGAAAAGCAGCAAAGAATACACTGAAACACTAATAATAAATTCTTATCGTGATTACTTGGCCTTTAATAGAATAAAAACTGACATCAGCTCCTTTATACTTGTCTTCACCTTAAGAACAGTAGTAAAAAAAAGTCCGGCTCTTCGCAGAGCATTACTCAATTCTCCCTTTATGTAGAGAATTAAGATACCTGCAGGGGTGTATTTTAGATTAGATATTTGCTATCTTATCAAGATGTACCCATTTCAAATGACATAAAACATTGCTTCTTCCGCAGACAACCAAATATTGTAAAAAGTACTTTGTGTGGCGTATGAACAATGCGCAAAACTTCAATTTTTGTTGAGGTGAAAACAAGTAGTATAAAAATTTGCTAAAATGGCAGTTGAGAGAGAGCGAATTGCACTCGGGCGTCAATTGGGCATAGGTCGTTGGCAGCGAGCCAAACAGAAAACACTTGTGTTTGCTGTGTACTTGGAAATAGCCTCCAAATGATAACAGAGCAGATAATGCAGAAAACAAACTTTCTCAGACGCCATGTCATGCGGGAGATGGACAGTCCAATCTAGTGCTCCCCTCGTTGTACGGCCAGTAAAGACCTGACAAACAACAGCTGTCCGTTGTTTCTTGCACACTAAAATCGATGCGTAACTCATGAAAGGTTAGGTGTTCAAAAGAAATCAGAATTAGCAAGAATGAACGCACAAATGAGTTCCCGGAGTTGCTGGCAGTTCCGGCTAATTTACGCCAATGTACCTCAGATCAAATTCACTGAGCAATCGTCCCACCATAGCAAAAATAACACAAAATTACGCTTCCACACATAATATCATTAAAAAAAAATTTATTTAAAGCTGCATTCTGAACCACTGGGTGTATCAATTTGAAGATAGACACTACATTCAATTTATAAAATTAATTTTTCTAGGTGTGCATTGCTGGTTTCCGAAGTGCAACAAAAAATGGGCGATAAAAATCAAATCACTGCTGATAAACGCTGATCCGAGCCCCATAATATTTACGATACGTGCACATTCACAGTTTTTGTCCTTCTACTTGTATACTAAGTATAGTAACAGCTGAAACAAAAATCAACTCACCCAGATGAAAAACAATGCACTTGTTGATATATCCACAAATACGGAAAAAAACACGTACAGACAGGTTAGGATGGGTTGCTAGATGTCTTTTTCCATTCTTTTTTTTTTTTTCCACATGAGCTTAGCCGACAACTTTCCCATTGCAGCAAATGAGAATGTGTTCAAATAATGTGCACTGTCCCAATGACATCCATGGGACGTTAAGAGAACATCAGTAGCCACATAGAGAAAGCCAAGCAAGAAGATGAGGATCAAACCTGATCTTGTAGTGCCCTGGGTCTCAGTAAGGGCACCTGGCTTCCTTGAAGGCTTTCCTGGTCGTCTGCTTGAAGCGACGCATGCATATACGGCCCGTTCGAAGATCACATGCTGAAGATCAGATGATTGCTGGGCTTCCCTCTGTGACCCCGCTTGCGATGGCTGCAATCACGAGAGGATGCGACAAGGGATTGCAATCTCAGAGGCTGCTATTGTATAGAATCGGGCTGGTTATCACTCCAGAGCCTACACCACCGGCAAACTGAGACAGAGTTTTCAGCAAGAAAAAACCTGGTAATTATGTTGTTACGCCCTGCTCAGCAGGAGTGAGCTAGCACAAACGGCAGTGCTGAAATAATCAAGAACGGTGCAGAAGTTTACATACACATGTGCAAATAAGTGTCACGCAGAAGGAAGTGGCTACTATATAGTGATTAACCGTGACAAAGCATGAAGAATACTTGGGAAGGTCAGAATTGCAAATTGTAAAGAAGTTTTGAGACCACTCTTCAAGTAAAGGGGAAAATGCTACCTGTTATCTATTCAGAAAATAAAGAAATGATTAATAATAATTTTTTTTTTTTTTATGTATGTGATTACTTCCAATGAGTCTACTCTATTAAATTTGCTCTTGTTTATTTATTTATTTTATTTATTGAAAGTACCCTCAGGGCCCGAAGGCATTACAGAGGGGGAGAGCACGTACATACCTTAAAATACCGGGCAAGCGCCCACTCAAACTTTAGAAATAATTGCAAAGAAATGGAGGATGGGCACGTCCAGTCATCAATTTTACATAGTAATGTACAGTGCGTATTATCTCAGATCTCACAAATTTGGTAATGGGCACTTCATGTGGAATGGGCGGATGTGCGGTATTCTACGGTAAAACAAAGATAGTAATATAGTAGCAAGTAAACAATATTAAATATACAACAAACAAAGAAAAATAACAGGTCATGGGTCACTGCAAAAATAGTTAGTGATGGAATTTCTAAACAAGTTAGTATCAGTTACAGTAGCAATCAAACCGGGGAGATAGTGGTTATGCGGGGCGCAAGTTTGTCTGCCTTTAGAGCAGGGGTCGCAGTAACGTCAAAAGGCCGAGCTCTGATTGGCTCCGATTGGAAGGATAGTGGGTAGACCTCACGGCAGCTAGTATTGAGATCTACCCACTCTCCCTCCAACACAGCCAATCGGAGCTCAGCGTTCTGACGTCTCTGCAACCCCTGCGCAAGAGGCAGAGAAACTTGTGCTCCGTATAGTGACGCTGTCCAATTCGAGGTTTATGGGTTTCGCCGTCCCCTTACTTTACGCTGATCAGTACGAACCTGCACGATCACACGCTTTCCTCAGAAAAGATCTCGGCAACTAATTTTCTGGTATTGAATATCCCAGCATGGGTCATTCCCAAACTGCATCAGCGTATAGCAATGATAATGAGGTTGTGCATGCGGTTGCATACGGATGAGCAAGTTAGCGCAAAGGTGCTGGCGCAAAACCAGGTCAAATATGTTTACGAAGGGTGTGTGTCATATTAGCAAACAAACGAAGGGCATCTGGTGCTTTCAAGCGAAGGATTGAGAAATAATTTAGACCGCATAGGGATCTTTTAATGTGATGCCTTCTCCTCCAGTAAACAGTGTCAATTAATGCATGAAAGTAAATTTTTCGGGGACTGCATCCCAGGACCAGAGCCCTGTGCAGTTCAAGAGTGAGTATCTATTTAAAGAACACCTCTTCAAAGTGAGTATCGACAACACGAGGTAAACAGAGAGAAAATTATGTTTCCTGCGCTTTCACAGGCGCAATTAAATTTAGAAACGGGGATGTCACGCGCTGTAACGCATTGCAACCCGATGGCGAAACAACCAAAAGGCGTCATCTGGAACATATTATGCCAAACAAAACGTCCCGGATCAAGTGATGTACCCTTGGATGCTTTGCTTTGCCTAGGCGACCGTATTTCACCGGATCCGCTCTTGATTTAATTAACTTTTTTCCCGAGTGTAGCTGGAAACAAGTGTTCAACAGTGACGCAAGAAAACGCTGTTTGATTACGTGGATTACGCACCCCTTTGCGACATCAACGCTGCGAACAGGTGCGATACGAGCACATTAAACGTGGAATTAAAGCTCCTGTAGAAATAAAGAGATCAATCTGGGGAACGGCGGTACTCACCTTGTGGATCACACATGAGCGGAAAGCTTACGACGAAGTAAAAGCATCTTAGGTGTGGAGAGAAAATGACTAGCCTCTGTGACTAGCTAATGATATAATACTATTTCCTGCTACACGACGCGGCCCTTGCGATTCCCACAGCAATGGGAGACGACGGATTCCGTCCTTCGGTGCTTCAGGGCTTCAGTCCGGTTGCTTCGGTCACACGGATGTTCTTGTTTATTACATGGTTTATTACCTCTCACCATAGATGGCAGCACCATGCCATTAAAGCTAATTTTCTAGAAAATAATGGAGAAAGATAATTAAAAAAAAAAAATGGACATCGGAAAGGTGAAGACGAGGTAATGCGACTTCTAATTTACTCATTTATGACGACGAACGATGGACATGGAAGACGCTCCGCGAGTATGCCGCGCAAGGTTTGATGCCGCGAGTGCGGTCACCGGACGGCCATCTTGCATCTCGAAAAATCGCGTTTTTGGAGCCTTGGGGAGGCTGGCGGCCAGCACGCTAATTACAGGTTTTCTTCACGATCGTCGTCATTCCCGAAAGAACTTTTTAAAAACCTTTTGTAAGCCGTGAGTATTTCCCTTGGGAATACGTGGAAATTTTTACGGAAGCGCAGTGCCGCGGAAAAAAAGGCACAACTCGTCCAAAGCAAGTTTCGTCGGTCTCGAGGCGTGATCAAAGTTTCCTTGGCACGCCGAAGCTCTACGTCTCTGTGGCTTCGCACGCTTGGATACCGATCAGGAATCGGCGCCGCTCTTTAGCCTAGCCATAGAAGAACATGACAGGGCAGCACTGATCATCTCGCTTAATTTTATTTCGCAACATTGATTGCGGGCACTTGCAAGAACGCGAGAAGCGGGGGGGGGGGGGGGGGGGGGGGGGGGGGACTTCATGAGTTGTGCTTCTGGCTGCTTGTATGTCTTGGTGGGTGCGAAAAGCACAGTGGAAACTTGGATTCGTCACATTATTAAACTCACAACCGTCAGAGTTGATAATCTGGCATTACTCTTATTTCAATAAATGAAAGGAAAATTAACCAAAGCCAGACGACCTAGGAAAACATATAAAATAGCGCAACAGAAACAAGGACAAGAAGTAAACAGGACAGCGCCTGTCCTGCTTACTTCTTGTCTTTGTTTCTGTTGCGCTATTTTATATGTTTTACTAAGATGAATCAACTAGCCCAACAACGTACCTTACTAGACCTAGGGAAAGTCTAGCCCATCGTATAAAACGATGCTCTCTGTGGCATAGAGCATGGGCTCAGCTTCAGTTATTGTTAAAATTCGGCTACTCTCATCATTAATTGAACACGAGCCATTTAGCGGCGAGATGTTTTGGTGGCGCCCTCCTATGGTTCCCCCTTGTGACGTCATCACCTTGCAAACAACAAGTTAAATGTTTGTAAATAGCATGGTGGAAGCTTGAAATCATTGCACTCTCAAGGGAACACTGCCAACACCGTCAAAATTAAAGTTCTTTCATTCCTCTTATTTCCGTCGATGACAAATCACCTCTTCGACGCCATAGTCAGCGTTCGGCCAATCGTGGAAGGCCGACCACAGCGACGCTTTCGGTCGCGCACGGGGCTATTACCCGAATGTTTGGCGATGCTGATTGTCATGAACCCGAGCACTCGATTCGGGCTCATGACAATCGAGTACGCCACGGTGTCACGTGACTCGCGGTGCGAAGTCGTGATGTCTTGTTACGTCACGGTTTCAACAACGCTATTATATCCAGTGACGTTCTCAATTTAAATTCAATTGACGGAGTGAGTCACGTGCCTACGTCGCGTGACGTCACGGGGCCACGTGACGTGACATCACTTGACAGCATCTCTTGACGTCACGTAAACAAGTGACATAGGATTAGTCATAGTGCCAATACAAAAGCACCACAAAACCTCACAATTTCTCATACATTGCCGTTCTGTATTGACAGAAATGCCCAGCTGCCAATTTTGAATTCTCAAATATTCATTTTGTAATACTAACAAACAAAAAAAAGGAAAAAAAAAAAGACCGTGAGCCGTTTCGAACCGTTTGCCGTTACATTTTTTTCCGGTTCAGTTCCAAGATGGCGGCGAATATTTTGGTTTGGTTCAGTTCCGGTTCGACTAAAAATAACGGTTTGGTTCCGATTTTTGGTTCGGTTCGGTTCCGATTCGGTTCCGGTTCGACACTCTGAAGAGCATGAGAAGCAAATGAAAAGGCGATGCGAACGGAACCCATAAACGCTATCACGTTTTTTTTTTTTTTTTTTTTGTGCGATGCGTGTAGTTTTCGCAGGAGCGATTTTGCCCACGATTTCGGAAACACCCTGTATATCTATAGTTATCATAATCGCATATCCATAACCGACCTTCATTCGAAACTCAGTTCTTACATGAAAATCATTGATTGAAAGATGCGTTTATTAATGTATGATTGGGCGGATTGGGTCCAGGTTGACTTCGTTTGATGTATGAATGTTGCCAAGTCTTGGAACGCCGTGGCAGCTCGGGCCGTCTGAAACATCGTGTGGTACTTCGTCTAGGGATTGAATATGTTACTTTAATGTGCTATAAAAACCTCAGATGTAAAAAAAAAAAAGAAAAAAAAAAAAAAAAACTTCTCTGATGGCGGTTGGAGGCAGAAAGATTTACATATAGCCCTCCATTCGTCGAGATTTTGTAGAATGTCACATTCCAAAGCATGACTGCATTTCCAAGTCCAAGCGATATATGGCTGCACAAAATTGAAATACAAAAAAAAAAAAATTATTCAGCTAGACCAGGGCTCTCGAAACCCCGGCCCGCGGACCAAATCCGCCCCGCGTATGTCTTGCGACCGGCCCGTGGCTGGCCGTCGTTCTTCCCATGAACCCCCGCCCGTGGCCCGCATCCAGCAGGTCCGCTGCTACCTGCACACTAAAGGCCTGTTCACGCATGCAGCGGAGCGCTATAAGGAGTATTCACTGGACGCCATATTTGTGGTTGCTGTTTCGAGCGCATGCTCAGAACGAGCTCACATCAATATAGCTGCTAAGACCGGCACTCTTGATGGTGCGGAATGCTCGTTGCAAAAAAACTGTGGAAGCTCGCCATCAGCACGCGCTCAGCATTCGCGCACACAGCTATGGCCGCCAGTGAATACTCCCTATAAAAGCATACCGCTGACCTCGCGCTAAGCACGTGCTTGTATCGCACCGTCAAAACTGTTGCTCCTGGCAGGCGACAAGTGAGCAGCGCTACATCAGCGCTTCGCTGCATGTGAAAACCGGCCGCGTAAACGAAGATACCAGAAAAAAGGAGTGAAAACTGCCTGTCGTAAGATGTGTCCTCTCGTAATTTTATTCATTGGACGTTTCCGACACCAGCATCAGCATCCTTAGTCCCCTCTTTCATATCTGTGTGACTATACGTATGTTCATAGAAGACTTTGGCGTCCCCGTGTATATGTGCTTAGTGTCCGGTGTCGTATCCATTACATATCGTGAGCAACAGTTTTGTCATTCTCATCAGTCTTCTGCCCTGTTGGAACATGCCAAAGGTCCCACGCACTTTGATTTACGCCCGATGAGTTTCCTGGGTCCCAGTTAATGTGTAATGTCATATTTAGCTAAATATTAAATTTCAAAGTAAAATCGATCTGTTTATGCATTTATTTCATATTTTATATATTTTTTTTTACTTCGACTTTAAATTTTTTTATTTAAATACTTATTATGGATTATTTATTTTCTGTTTCCTCATTTGTATTACTTGTGCATTTTGCGGCCCTCAAGACAGCGACAGATCTCCCGTTCGGCCTGAATTAGCCAGAACGTTTGAAGCTAGACGAAGCTATAGACGTATGCGCACGATCAGGTGCGCGGTCGAATTGGTCAGGCGTGTAGAAACTTTACTGAGCACTGAAATAATACATTTTCAAATGACAGTTTCGAAGTTACGCTGGTATTGATTGATCGCTGTGAGGTTTAGAAAACCATGGCAAGAATAATGAAACGAGAGCAGGTCGATGAAGAAACAAGAATACAAATATTAGAACAATTGTAAATTCTCGCGATTTCATCGAGTGTTCAAGGCTAAAAACATTCCAAACGCTGTACGATAAAAAAAAAGAAATAAAAAAAAAATACTGGTCACTGAGAGTGGTTCACGTTTAGTGGAATAAATACATCCATCAATTGCTGTACACTATACAAGATCATGTATGCAGTAACAAAGTGTAAAGCAAGCGTTCTCGTTACGTAACACGAGCGTTGTACGGTGCAGCGTTAGGCCTAACCGCGACGTCGGGATTGTCTTCCAGAGAACGGTACACAACCAATCCCCTGTAAAGGCAGTACCTGCAAAAAAAAAAAAAAGAAATCGTCAGAGGAAGGTCAGAGTTTGTTCGTGAGGCCGCGAAGCGGGAGCAAAGTAAGGGGTGTAATATCTTACGTGATTGCGATGAATGGCACTGCCATGAGCCCTGCCGAGATGAAGAAAGGTAAGCCAGGGTTTATTTCGAGAACAGAGTTGAACACCAAGCTGGCGAACACATTCCCAGCTATCGGCACCAGAGATTCGCAGGAACTCCAGAAGGAGAAGACCTTGCCTGCAAACGCCGGAACAAAAAACAAGCAGAAAAATTATAACGAACATGTATCAGTCCATCTTCAGTTGCTCCAGTACGAGCCTTCCCACCCAACCCACCCTACCTTCGATAACACTTCAGCGTGGGCATCAAGCAGCTTTCAAACGCGCGCGCCAAAAATGGGTCCGTAACGTCATCACTACGTCACCATATATCGTTCGGCTATCTCTCCTCTCTTTGGCTCCGGGAGGCAAACGCGCGGCCATTTGCTAATCTTTGGTTAGCATATGGCCGCCGTGGGTAGCGATTTCAAGTTTTTCATTTCCAACCTTTTATTCGAGTAAGGGTGAAATCCTTGTAACCGTAATGCACGTTCGCCGGCAGCCACCTCTGCGCAATATTTTAGCTTGATACGTTTAGAAACCGGACTTTCGCCGTCCCTTCAAGCCGACGCAAAAAATAGAACTCGTCGTGCATTCCAATTCGAAGAAAATAATACTTTATTGAAAAGAGTCTAGTTTCCGAGCGGAAGTTGTCCGGGGGCATAGCTCAGTGGTAGAGCATTCGACTGCAGATCGAGAGGTCCCCGGTTCAAACCCGGGTGCCCCCTCAGACATTTCTTCATTTTGTTTTTACTTTTTAATTGATTTGGCTTTTACCATGCTGTACCCATGACACGCTTACAACTGACTTATAACCATTTAGAACAGATTTTTTGCTAATGCTAGCCTTGATATATTTCATGAAAAGCGTAAATCTCAACGATGTCTTGAAACCTCTTTTTTTTTTTTTTTTTTTTTTTATATCCTGTTTAGCGTTGCATTTCCGAAGGAATAAGTGCAACACTAAGGAGGCGTCAAGCTGTTGGTGGGTCACTGAAAATAAGAATAAACATACCGCCCGCCATATATGCATAATTTTCAGCCGAGTGCTACCCGCCTAACCAAATATAGCCAACCAACTTCTGCGAGCTCGAAGATCCGTCGACTGCCTGAAAATTCGGCCGGCCTGTTTCGTAACAGTTATTTATTATCTGGTACAATAAATACTTTGAATGAGTGAAGATTGACAAATGCACCCGTAGTAATATTATGAACTAAAGGGGGGGGGGGGGGGGATTATTAAATTTATTGCATTAGGAAAACAAAAAAAGAAAAAATTGGCAAAAAAAAATATATATATAGACCGACACGCGGAGCGGCTCTGTTTACCAACACGGCCGGAAGGCCGCGCATGCGCGGTAGCTATGTGGGCAAAAGCAGCCCGGCTGGCCCGGCTGTCCGTGTTTTCGCCATTGCGCTCTATGGCGTGCGCTCGTTGTTGACGTTGTAGGGACGCTTGTATCTTTATTTGTGCGTCGTATTTCCTCATAACGTATGTCGTATGCTATGCCCGACTATTTGAGCTTGTTGCCCGAGCCTGAACGGTAGCGGTATCGGAACAAACTGTGCGTGGACGGCGTTGCCTACGAGGATCCGTACGCCGTAAACAAGACCTGCTGGACTTCCGACGTAAAGTTGCTGCCACGGAAGTCAACGGCTCAGGTCGTCGTTTATTTAGTTTTTTCGCCAAGCCAGTTCACGGCCCACACGGTGCAGGCGTACTAGTCTCTCGAGGTCTACGATTACATCGAGTCGGTTTCCGCACTGCCGGCGGGATCAGCAGACTGTGGGTCTGCGGAAGTGTGTGTATTCATTAATTGATTAAATACACAGAGCGTCTTCAAGTCAAGGTATGATATTTTTCATACCCTCATGACCACAAGGCATTACAACCAATAAAGGTTTGTCCGTTCTGCAGTCTTGACGGTAACAGGTTACAAGTAACGGCGTTACCAGGAACGCGTTACTTCTTTCAGTAACGTAGTAACCTACTCGTTACGTTTTCGGCACAGTAACGGGTAACGTACTTATGTTACTATTTCAAGTAACGTAGTTACGTTAGTCTTTACTACTTCCCAAGTCTTAAAGAAATTACACTTCAATTGTTTCCGTGTTTTAGGCGTCAAGCCATGTTTTTCTTTGCGTTTTTTCTCGTAAGTATTTAAGTGAAACCGTGAAAGGAGCTAAAGTAATTATGTTCAGTTTCTGCGTGAATATAATGTTTCTTGATATATGACCTGTATCGTCAAAACCGTAAAATGTGTTACATCATAATTTAGAAAAGTAACGCAGAAGTAACGTGCCTTACTTTTTATCGGTAGCGGCAACGCGTTCTTTTATTTTTAGATAACGTAGCTCAGTAACGCGTACCTTTTATTTGCAAGTAACGAGTAACGTATTTCGTTACTTTTTTTTTTTGGTAACGCCTACAACACTGCCGTTCTGTCGTCGATCCCCTTCTGCACGGTAGCACTGGCGTAGCGAGCCTCCGACGAGCGCTTGGGGGGTACCCGGGTGCGTTGTGCGCGAACACCGTGGAAACAAAATCCGGGTGGTCTCGATCAGACAACGGTTTCCCTGCACATAGGCAAGCCTCGGGACGGAGATTGAAATGGAAGCCGCACTTGCCTCCAAGAAAGTGTTTGCCGCACAAACAGTAGTTCGTGCGAGGCGACCATTCTTTTCGATCCACAGATATTATCCACCTTCTATGCGTTTCAGAGTCTGCCGGGAACTTGTGGAAACTCACTCCGCTGCTTTTCTTGAACATTTCGGTGCAATTAACGGCAACGCAGCTTTGCGGCATGCTGAAATGCTATGACGCCCATGCGAAACGTGCGCGCTTTTGCCCACACCCCCCGGCTCCGGCGCGATCGCAGCGCCGCCGCAGCTCCGTGACGTCAAGCCCGCGTTTGCACGTGACGTCATTCAAAGAGCGCTACGATGACCACCAGAGAGGAGGTCGAGAAGAAGCTCCGCTCTTATCAGGGCCCCCTTTTGTGCCGCCCGGATTTGCCCAGTCGTCGCTATTCTCCCCCCAGAAGATTAGAGAAGATTAGCCCGTCACTCAAAATTCTTACAGAAGCAGCTTCCCTCTCCCCCTCTTACATGGAGGCCAAAAATATGCGACGTGACGTCAGTGCAACCTATGTATATATACACGACCATGCTCTGTACAGTCGTTCATTGCCATTAAAAACACGTTGCATATATGATTGCGAAAGAACATACAGTTCCTCTACGCAGGGGTTTATCCAAGATAGCAGAGCGCTGCTTTCGTGGGCCAGAAAACACTATGTGTAATGTTTAGTGGTATTGTATCGCATTGTATTGTATTGTACTGCATGGTATTGCACAGGGTGTCGAACCGGAACCGAACCGAACCGAAAACCGGAACCTAACCGGTATTTTTTCCGGAACTGAACTCGAACCCGAACCGTTATATTGTTATCGCGATGAACACGAACCGGAACTGAACCGGAAAAAAAAATAGGCTCCTTGCACAGGACGTCACTTCCGTTGCCCTCCAAAGAAGAGGGGAAGAAGGAGCTCCCCTCTTATCAGGATCCTCCTTTGTGCCTCCCGGATTTGTACAGGCGTCGCTATTCTCCCCCCAGAAGATTATAGAAGATTAACCCGTCACTCAAAATTCTTACAAAAGCAGCTTCCCTCTCCTCCTCTTACTTGGTGTTCAAAAGTGTGCGATGTGACGTCAGTGCAAGAAGCCTATAAGGGTTACCGGCTCATGTCAAAACGGTTCGGCCACGCGCTGTTGACAATGAATGTGCTATCAATGCCATTTGTTTTTTAAGTGCCGTCAACTGACACACACCTCGCTTACATATTTTTCTTCTCCACTCAGTCTTAGGAATATAAACGCTGCATCCATGAATCTTGACAAACGCTGCATCCATGAATCTTGACATAGGAACCAGTATTGCGCTGGTCGCGGCTTGCACGGAAAAAAAATAAATTAAAAGGCTGTGCAAAAAAAAAAAAAAAAAATGGCGTCATGGGATTTCATTTTTTTACAATCTCGTAAATCCTAAATGCTGCTGTGTGCTCATTTCATAACACGTTTCTAAAACGCGCGAGTTCTTGAAGCTTGCTTCCATCGGAACGAGAAAAGAAAAGGCTGTGGAGTTTGATAATAATGCATCTCGTTTCGTACAGGCACTTAGAAGCTAACATATTTGTGAAACAGCGAACTCTTCTATTTTAATATTTATCCTCTTACGTCCTTCAGGCGTCGCGTTCGGTGAACTGTTTTTCATATCCCGTATCTTGTTTAATGAAAACTTCTTTAAGGGTCTAATTTGAGTTACCGAAGGCTAGTTCAAATAAAGAAAGCTGTATTTTCTCCCCTCTGTTCCTTCAATTGCTTACACGCCGAGGTGGCGGGCTAGTTAGCGAGTTCTACTTGTAAGTGGGTTTGTAAGGAGGTCGCGGATTTTACAGCTACTGCGTCGGACCCAATTAGATGAAGTCCGAATGTGTAAACGTCGGTGAGGTAACCAATGAGTGCACATAGAGAAACCATTCCTGGTAGATATCCCTGAGCCTTACACTACGATGTATCCCGTTTCGTATGTGCTGATTTCAGATGTTTTATTTGTAATTTATTTCGATAATTTATAATTTCCGAACCGGTTCGCGAACCGGTTCAGCGCCCCGAATCGGTTCGCGGATCGAATTAATCGAACCGGAACTGAACCGGAACAAAATGAATTGACCTGAACCTGAACCGTAACCGAACCCGTATTTTTTTCGGTTCGACACACTGGTATTGCATTAGTTTGCTCTCCTTTGTGCGCGTGTGCGCGTGTGTGCGTGCGTGCGTGCGTGCGTGCGCGTGTGCGTCTGCGGGCGCGTGTGTGTGTGTGTGCGTGTGTGTGTGTGTGTGAATCAATTATGCCAACGGAAGTTTCTCATGGAAACGAAAGGGCGGACCTATCTTTCTGCCGCAATTCTGTAAGTTGGGAGTAAGTCTGTGTGTATGCTTTTACTTATCCTAGGGAAAGCTGATTCATTCTGGGCGACCACTGCAATTAAACCTCCAAAGATAGCGTCATATCCAAACTCCGTGTTTCAAAAAAAACAAACAAAAAAACATGCGTTAGTATGTTTTTTTTTTATTCGAATACTGTAAATGGCAATTTTTCGCAAAGACCTAATTTTCGCGAGTTTCGCGAAATGCCTAAAATTTGTGAAAAATGGGTTCCTTCGAAAAATTCCGGTAAAATGTAAACACGTTGAAATCTATATTGAGATCCCACCACGTCGCGAAAATTAGAGCCCGCGAATTCTTCACCAAACTTCAACTTTGACCTAAATCGCGGAATATTGAGCCCACGAAAAGTGCGTCGTTTACAATATAATAATAATAATAATAATAATAATAATAATAATAATAATAATAATAATAATAATAATAATAATAATAATAATAATAATAATAATAGAAAAACATTTTCGAGGTCACAACAGCAAAATAAATAGCAAAATAAATAGCAAAAAAAAAAAAAAAACTGTTTTTGGCTAGTCAAAACTATAATGCCCGAGTCCCACTAAAGCGTTTAGTCGTTCGTGAGGTAAGCACGAGTGATCGCAAGCTTGCCAAAGGAATACCCTCGCGTGCATGAAGCTCGTGTTCGAGCGTAGCCTCCTTTATTTTACAACGCCTGTCAAATCGCGAAAGACTCTAGTTTGTTTCTGTATGTCGCTGTCGTTTGCTTCTGTTTGTCGCTCTATACTCCGCGACAACTTTTCTTGGCAATGCAGTGGAAGGTAGAGGCCCGCGTCCCCTCTCCCCGGTTTTGTGTGTACGCAGGCTCTCCTCCTCCCCCATTTCGGGGAGAGGAGGAGAGCCCGCACACACTCGAAATGGGAAAGGGGACGCGGGCCTGTACCTTCCACTGCATTGCCAAGAAAAGTTGTCGCAGAGTATAGTGGGGTTCAGGGATAAGAGCCAGCAGGGTCCGACTTTCAAGGAGAGGTCACATCAGTGTCTTCTGTAATGTGGATCTATCGACAAAGGAAGGTTCCCCATTGAGGTTGTCAAGGTTCGTTCAGGACAACGTGTCATCATACCTATTGGTCACGAGCCGACAAAAGTCATTGTTGAGGTCTCCAGTTTAGACCATACTATTGTGGTCTTAACTAACTTACATACTATTATGGTCTAAATATACTAAGTTATTCCTTAACCCCGCATATATCTTCTCGCGCATTGGTCATCGTTTCAAGGTCGGCATTCCTTACTGTGAGACATCAGCCTACAACGAGTCCTTCATACCGAGAACGTCTTCTGAGTGAAACCAACTTCAAGCATCTTTAGCAGCTATCCCATCACTTTATTCATTTAAAGAAGCGCTTACTAATCACTTTTATTAATATTTTGTCGAATTGATTGTGTTTTAATCACTGCCTTTTACGTTTGTATTTTCTTTTGAGTGAATTCTTATATGCCCTGCCCCCTCTGTAATTCCCTATGGGCCCTGAGGGTATTGAAATAAATAAATAAATAAATAAATAAATACTATATGTGTTTCTTAGAGGAAGGATTGGGAGGAGGGGGGGGGATAGTGTTTTATAAAAGGGAAAGCTATGAACCCGCAGATTCTAATGGAGGGGCCTGTGCAGCTGAAGCATTCCTAATCCCCAGCGATTACGTTTAAGAGTTTATTTATTTGAAAGTATTGACCTTTATTGAGGCACTACTTAGCAATATTTGTCGTATACTTATTGCCAATGGCAATGCCAATGGCTGCCAATGACAAATACAGCTGCCGAATTATCATTCGGCAGTGGTGAGTTTGAATTAATTTAGTGTACGTTTGCAACTGGCATTTCTTTATGTTGTTTTTGAACTAAAGAAAAAAAAAGGGGGGGGGGGGGGGGAATGCAGTAATCTTCAAACTCAGAATTTCAAAGCATGATGAAAATAAGAACTCCGATAAATCTAGAATTTTTAATAAAAAATGAACTACGAAAAACAAAATCTGAATTTTAAGAGAAAAAAAAAAAAATAATTCTCCGAAAACACGGAATCTTACCTATGACCCTCCTGCACCAAAATGCAGTTCAAATATTAATCCGATTTGTTTAATAACCTTAAAACAGAGGTGCATGTAACTCTCGTTGTTCGTTGATGTATCAGGAACACTCATAACAGCAGCCATATTCAGCAAACCAGTTCAGTGATAGTAAACACATTTTTTTTACACGTTCTGTTAATTGCATAGTACGTGCATGCGGTGTGTCTATGCACAATGTAGTTTGGTTTTGAAAGCATACAGATTTATCCCAAACAAACAAGTGAAACCATTTTTTTTTTTTTTTGCATTTAGAGCATTTAGTTGAATTTCTGGCAAATTATATAATGACAAATAAAAAAAATATTCAGCACCTCGACTTTGTTCTCAATCATATACGTGTTTAAAACTTTAGTATTTCTTCCCAAGCGGCTGCGCATTTTTAGCGCCGCCTCATATCAACTTTCCTGGAATTGAAAATAATTAGAGATGCACTGGTCTCTTTTCAAAAAAAAATCATTATCTTTTTTACAGAATTTTTCACTAAGTCTAGAAGCTTGCAACGAGAAAACGAAAAAAGCGGATCACGTGCAACTAACCTAGCAGAAAAAAGAAAAAAATAAATAAGGGGGGGGGGGGGGGTTATACAATAGTAATATGCGTTGTTATTTTATTTTTTTTTCTTGGGGGGGGGGGGGGAGAGGGGAAAGGGGGCGTAGTGCCCTGCACACGAAGGGATTCCGATTTCTAGCTTTATCAAATCCACGCATGATTTTTATATAGCTATAATTTATAATGAGGTCATTCATAGCTAAAGAAATAGTCATTACATTCAGAGTGGCAAAAAAGTGCATAGACTAATCTACGTGTATATCCGTTTAAGCTCAGCAAATTAGTTAAAAAACAAAGTGAAAGCTACATTAATGCGGTTTGTAGGGATGAGGTATACGGTCAAGGAGACACGATATATATAGGGGATAATCGTCATGTTAAGTCGAATAATTAACTAAAATTTGTTAATTAAGTTTTTATTTTTATTTCGTGAGAATAGACCGACATGGTTCCAGTTAGAAACCTTCTGAGCGTCATCAAAAACCACTAAAGCAATACGTTTTTTAGAAATACGTTGAGTGTGTGGGAAGCGCAGTTGCAATAACGCGGCCGCACAACAGGTGCGGGCGCGTTATTGCAGCGGTATATATACCGCTGCAATGACATCGAGTGGTAACTTTAGCGCACTGTAATGCGCTTCTCACACGCTCAGTCTTTGTTAAAGATTACATATTTTGTTGTTTTCGACGACGCTCGGCAAGTTTCCAATTAAAACCATATGTCTATTTTCACTAATCAAAAAGTTAATGAACAAATTTTACTTAATAACCCGACGGACCGTTACAATTAGCCCCCTATATTACGAGGGGCGTTAATGAAGTTTGTATTATCAACTAATACTATTGAAGAAAAAAAAAACGAAACAAAACAGGCATCCAATATGAGAGCGCGTCTCTCTAGTTTCCGCACAGTAAAAAAATCGCGCGGAACGATTAGTAGCGCGGAACGCCGCTAGGGAGTCGAAACAAAAATGGCACCACACGTCAGTGCCAAACACATGCAATGATCTGTTTTTTGTGTGTTCTTTTTGCTTCTTTTTCGCCTTGAAGGGAAGCAATGCCAAATATATTCATTCGAATCTGGGAGCGTTGTTCGGGGACAACGCCTCAGTTTATGACACTGTGGTTAAATGGCGCAGACGCTTCCAGTGTGGCTAAACAAGAGGAAAGCACTTCCTGGACGACGACCAAGGGATTGCTTAAGTGGAGCGATTCCTGAACACTCAAAACGAGGAGTTCTATAACAATGACATCCAGCATATGTGGTTCATCGCCGGCAAAAGTGGGTAACCTTTGGTGGCGAACATTTATAGTAAGTATCAACTCCAACTCGAGTTTGATTGCTGATTCTCTATTCCTTCGTGACAATGATACAAACTTTATGAACGCCCCTTGTATGTTCCCCTGGCCGCAAAAATCACCTGCACAAACCGCATCAGTGTAACTTTCACGGCTTTTCATTAATAAATCCGTTAAGCTTACAAAAAGGAACACACACACACACACACACACACGCACGCGCACACACACGCACGCACGCACGCACGCGCACGCGCGCACACACACACACACACACACACACACACACACACACACACACACACACACACACACACACACACACACACACACACACACACACACACACCTGTATTTGGCATTGTTAAAAAGGGTTGCGTTACAGACCAAGAGATTTGAAATAAGATCGTGCTGCCATTAACCCGTGGGAATTTTTAATTCGCTATATTTTAGAAACACGCGTCAGAACCACCGTGGTCAGAGTCATATGTAGCATAAATTGTTTCACTACTATCAGCTATAAGTTATGGGTTACAGAGTTTGATATTTCCACTAGAAAGAAAAACCATCTTTGCAAACAGTAATGTTTTGCAACGTCGGATTGCTGAATAATAAAATCTGCACAAAGAAACAAAGAAACCAACCTCATGTTTATTTTATTATTTTGAAGGTATTTTCTCATCGACTTTAACGTTCCTTCAAAGGGATGCTGAACCAAACATTTCAGTGTGCATAATAAGTGGCGCACGACCTTTCCGCGACGCGAGCCGCCGGTGTGCATGAGCACACGTGGCGAAACTGAGGTCATAGTCCGCCCTCGGTTAGTGTGATTCTGAGCCAACAGATGGCGATGGGATCGTCTTCCAGACCTGTGCATCAACGCAATAAATCGTGTGAAGTGGCGCTTCGATACAGTGTGGTATTTTTCTTTATCCTGAACATGGCATCCCTGGGAGTTTACTTGTTTCATTCATAATTAAAAGTAGTATAGGAAATGTCTTGGTCCAATTAGCGCATATGATCAAATAACGTCATATAAGATCACGTAAGGACCTTAGAAGAACATATAAGGACAAAGTAAGATTATATACGAAGTTATAAGGAACTTTTTATAAATTTCTAACTTCTTGTATACTCTTGTATGTTTTCTATGTGTTCGTATGTGATCGTATTTGATCATATGTGTTCATTGGACGAACACATTTTTTATACAAATAAGATTTTTCACTAGGGATGCATGAGAAGAGAACCGACACGTAAAAAAAATTGAGATTGGCGGTGCGTATTGAATGCGCATCGACATCCCCGGTGTGCCGTATCACACCGGGGATACCCGAGGCCAATTACACATATTTTAACGTGGTCAGATTCGTATGACGGGTTGGCCGTCTTGCAGCGCACGTGTTTGGCGCTTTATGGATTTCCACAAAAACTACCGAAAAAATCCGCCTGGTCCTGGTATCGAACCAGGGACCTCACAATTTCCAGTGGTAATACCAGAACCAGGTGGATTTTTTCGGTCGTGAACCAGTCGCGTGGATGTGTTTGGAGATTTGTGTTTGTCCCTTGTCCCCCTTGTTCCCCTTCTTCGGGGGTTATTATCGTCAACAGGCGTGTTTCTTGGGGTGCCCGGCACAGTGCACGTCTTAGAAAACCGAGTTTTCTGGATCCGTTTAATATGATGTGATCAATGTGCTCGCTCCACGTTAAGCTGGACGTAAAATGGACACCTAGATATTTAAACGACGTGACGACTTCTAGTTCGAGAGAGAGAGGAGGCTGTACTGGGGCCAATATCACATTAGTTTTATTGGTATTTCCCATTAGTCGGCATTTGCTAATGTGAATCTTAAGCTGCCATTTTAAGCACCAATTAGTAATTTTGTCAATGTCAGTTTGTAGAGCGCAACCACCATATATACTTTTTTTTCCATGAATGACACAATTGTTTGCCAACAATCTGATTGTTGATGATAAGGTGGATGGAGGTCATTGATATAAATGAGAAACAATAGCGTAACAATTACAGTATACCCTGAGAAACGACTGGTGTCACGGGAAGTTTTGAGGAAAGAGTGTCGTTTAACCTTACTGATTGGGTTCTGCCAAGCAAAAATGCTGCAATCTATTGAAAGATGGGTCTATTTGAAGGTGGGACAATTCTAAAAGTAGGCGACCACGTGGAACTGCGTTAAATGTCTTTGCAAAGTCGATGAAGATGACATAAGTCTGGGTGCCAGCATGAGTGTTAAAAGTGCAAATCCGCGATGAACTCAAATAGTTGATTATTACATGAGTATAGTTTTGTGTGAAGTTGTGCCGATTCGCAAAAAGAAAGTTATCACCGTCGAGGTGGGACGTGATAGCTGTAAAAATGACGTGCTTCATTATTACCTTGCACTGAACGCTTGAGAGGGAAATCGGAGTTCATGCCAGATTTGGAAATTGGTTGGACGATAGCAAAACCTCAGTCAGTTGGAACAGTGCCACGTCAAGACTTTGCTGAAAAAGCAGAGATAAAAGAACAGAGGCCGAGTTGTTTAACGAGGTTAGCACCTTTGAAGATATGGCATCATCGCCGGCGGCGCAGTGAGACAGGAGTTTATCAATAAGTTTGGAAATACAGTTACTTGTGAGTGAAATGGGAGACATGGAGGTGCAAATGGAAACTCCGGTGGCGAAAGAAGCGGGAATGATTCTTGAGTGAATACAGTCGAGAAAACGCTATTCAACGTATATGTCTCGCATCGCTATCGGACAGGTAGTCACCCTCTTGGTCTGTGCACGAACAACGAATTACTTCGAGTTTCACTGGGATTGAAGATTTTTTCCAGAACTTACGAGGATCGGTTCTTAAGACGTGTAGCAGTTTTTCTCCGAAAAACTCTTTCTGCTTTGATAATTTTTTTATTTTATATATATATATATTTTGACCAAAGACTATGTGCGGACCAATCATCGTCTCTGTTAGTTGCTCTCTGGATCAGCCTCTTTCTTCATGTCCAACGTAAGTTTTAGGGAATTTGTGAACCAGGGTGAGAGATAGCCCGCAGTGTAAGTAACAAAACATCAAACAACGCGGCGCTATTTTTGTTGTGCGTGCGTGTATATGTAAGCGAGTGTGTCACCGAGCGCTGCGGCTTGTGCGAGCCCTGAGGCTTTCAGAGAGGTTCCATTGGCGCCGCAATGTCTTGCAAAAGTAATCGTAATTGTGCCTGAAATTTTGCAATTCCTGACGCTGAAAAGTAATTAAATTACAGTTACAATTCATTTTAGCCGAAAGTGATTATTTACAATTACAAATTACAAAAAGTAATTATTGAAATTACAGTGATTCAATTACTGTAATTTAATTACTACCCAAGTATGTTCTGGCACACGTGGCCAATAGCGTAGTTTTTTTTTTTTTTTTTTGTTTCATAATTCGAGCTGAATTGCAATTAATTAAACGAGCGTGTGGCCACGTGAAAAGTAGATGGCACTGCAAATATGCAGTGCATATTTGCAGTGCAAGCACGCTGCCATGAAATACTCTTTCACCGCACAAACGCGTGTGTTCGGGATCCATATCGTTTCGTCGAAACAGATTTCGTGGACAACTTGTCAGAAACACACGTTTCGTGGACATATTTTATGCCTTATCTTATTTATTTATTTTTTTTTCATTTTTTTTTTCCCCCAAATGATTTGGCTTGAAATTCTACTGACTTCATTTGGTTCGCTGGAAGGATGCCGGAACCACAGCGAACTCACTCAAGCGGCTCCGATGGGGCAAGAACAAATTCGCGAGCCCCAATCCTGGGCTTCCAAACGCGCCACGACGCGCGAAACCCCCTCACTCCTCTCGGGGGAAATTTTAAGAGAATCCCGGGCCCGAGCTTGCACCATGCATCCTCTTTAGAACCGTCAAGGGCTCGGCAAGCGATGGGCCCATCCGAATGCCGGCGAAAAAGGCAGTGTGCGCGGACATACGCTTTCGACGAAACGTCGCAGGGTGTGTCGATTAAACGGTCGCGAACACCTTTCGATGAAACGTCGCGGTAAGCGAAAGAATCTGTCGATGATAAGTCATTCGACGAAGGGCGAGGGCACACAGTGAGCCTCCCTGCCTTTCCTTGTCACCTGCACGCCTGGAGTGCATTCTCTTGAATGCAATAAAAAAAAAAAAAAAAAAACTATTGAACTATTGATGGCCACCGCTCAGCAGGCCCGTTCAAAGGACGGAATTCGCTCCTATATAGCTTTCGCTCTGCTTAAATGCCCACAATGTGCCCTTGAAACGCCGAAATACCGCCATCACCGTGAAGTTTGTGTCGTCTGCAGTAAAGGATACCAGCGCGAGCGACTAGTCCTGTACTCCTGTCATCCTTAAACAACAACAAAAAAAAAAAAAAAGAGTTAGAGTTGAGTTTTGGCGTGTTTTTATCCCGCAAATTCGAATATCACTTTCGTTTTTTCCTAAAGATGTAACTAAACGCGAGAAAACGCGAAAAACTTCCGACCAGTCGTGACGTGCCAAGCGCGTGTCGCTCATGTTGGGCAGCGCGTGCAGTTGCAAGCTTCTCAGGTATATTTTCTTTCGCACTGACACCGGTCGTGACGTCTTTTCCTGTACTTTTTGAGAATACCAAGAGTGCGCGTGCATAGCTTTGACAGGCGCTGAAAATTCGCGAGAGCAGATCTTCCGAAAACTCCTAGTATATGAACGTCATGAACCGGGAAGGCGCTCGGGCTTCGGGGGGTAATTTAAAAATTAATTTCTGTACACAAAATTTTAAAAAAAAAAAAAAAAAAAAAAAAAAAAAACTTTATATTTGTGATTTTGGAGGCCGAATAAAAGCCATTAAAGTGTTTTTTTGTTTTTTTTAAAATACAGAACCGTTTTAGTTTGCAGAGTAGAAACTATATACGCCTTCAGCCTTGCTGGCTTCCGTGGTGCTTTGGTTGCGTGGGCGTGCGCGTGCACGCTTGTGTTAGCAAGCGTAGCAGCCAAATAAAAGAGCTAAAGGGTCGGTTGTTACTTGCGATCAACCAATCATAAATGGGAAAGACCATGGATATGACTCTTGTTGATTCGTGTTTGCTCTTCACTGCCATTAATTGGATTAGTTGGCACGCGGTGCATGAAACGCACGATGCACGACATTCCTAATGATTTTAAGCTGTTCGTTCATCGCAGTGAACGAAACCGACGAATCAGCGTGCGTTCTAAACTGCCCAGCATCCCAAACTCGACAGTTTTGTGAGGTTATAGTTAACCTTCAAATGTTTGCGCAAGCATGATAAAGAATCGAAATCAAAATGGTTTCAATCGTGGTTTTCAGCAGAACTTAGGTCGTGATTTGAGGTACTCCAGTTGTACTGTAAAAGTCTGTAATGATTTAAATTGTAGCGACGCTAATTGAAGGAGGAGAGGGAATGAGAATCGTGACTTAACTTGCCTCGTCGGCCGTGTTCAATCGCGCACTTATTTTCCAAAAACACTTCCGACTTTTAGAGATAGTCCTGTATCAGTGATGTTTTTCTGTTTTGCAGCGTCCCGCTTATCCGTCCAGCCTATAGTTTTGTGAGCTCGAAATTTCGGTGCAGTATCCCTTTAAAGGTGGAGGACAAATTCACGTGCAGTTGATGATGAAAACGAGCGGACCCGCTTCGCGGTTGTGATTCTAACGACAGTGTAAATGCAGCCTAAATCAACATCAAACCACTGGTGTAAATTTTTGCACCTGAAGGAAATGGAAAAAAAAACACAATAAAACACACGTAATATGATTGCAATAAACACTCCGATGTCTTTTTTTTCTGGGGGGGGGGGGGGGGGGGGGGGATGGGGGGGGGGGGAGGGGGGGGAGATTGGACCTTTTGGCCAGCGCCAACTCACCGGCTTCGTCTTTGCTGATGAGTTTAGAGACGTGCGCCAGGATCGCCACAGGCGCCACGCTCGTCAGGCATCCGAGGGCACAACCTGCGAGCCGGAACACCCCCCAAGGAACGTCTCTGAATATTCGGTGGTGACGTGCCACATGTCCTCTCTTCACTGCAGACAGTATGCGGTAGGGCGACCGGACACCGAATCCTGCAGCTTACAAAATGACTACTATATTTCGTTCCACCTTAGAATGGATTAACTGCGAAGGCTGTGCAAGCGCGAGCGGGTATCCTTGACTGCCTTGACTGGACCTCTCGCTGGATGAGCGATCGTTCAGCCGCCGAGACTCCATCCAAAGCAAATAGTTCGCGCTTTTAGCATGCGCGGCTCAATAGTCCATGCTAAGGCGAGACGAAGTATTGGGAAGAAGATCGAAGAGTGGCGCTCCCTAGCGGCCACCTCATGAACTAACGTGTGTGGCAAACAAACCCTCAGACCGCAGTCATCAGTGCGTTCAATGCCCTGGAAGACGACGACGCAAGGCTCGTCGAAGGTATACGTAACATTGTTACTTTCTCCTAAACGCATCTAGATGGAAGTAATCTAGTCCCCTCTTGCGTCCACTTTCATCGAAGTCATCAAAACAAGCGCATGTGTGGTCACGCACGGGCGTGCCGGGCCAGCCGCATGGTGTCGGCCGCACACGCGGGAAAATGCGTGACCGACGCGGCGTCCGTGTTTTTCTGAATGATTCACAAAACACGCACTTTTCAGTTACCCTGTTTCTCGCAACAATCAAGAACGACATCGGTGAAGGCAAACGGTGTCTCGTTCAAGGAGAAGACCTGTTCAACTGCGATCATGTCATCGAGTGCAGCGTTGCAACATGAGCCCACGGTGGACTGTGTCCGCATCGTCGCGTACGTGCTGCAGTCATCCGTACTGCACGTACCCGGTTCAAAAGCATGCTTCGAGCAGCAGGTGTACACCATATCGCTACGAACAAATATGCGATGCGGCCTACGCCCGGCGAGTGCTAGCCTCGGATTTGTTTGCCACACAGCGGTTGTGTGTGGTGATGATGATGATAATGAAACGGCGCCCCCATAGCTCCATCTCCTCGCCAATACATGAGTACTGATTGCGTGTAATCGTACCACGCGATGGTTGCACTGGTTGCAAGCCCACGCGCTTCACACTCCATTAATATATATATATCTATATTCCGGGTAATCTTTAGGAGATTGTTTGTAGTGGTCCGACGTCGCGGTAAGAAAACATTTTCTTCCGTCGTTTTGTGCACTGCGCGACACTGTTAGTGCAAACGAATTCCATGGCCTCCTGCATACACCAACGCGCGCTGTTGCCAAACAAGCGTGCGTTTGCCCACAAAAGGTGCGGGCATTGAGCATGCGCAGAAACGAGGCTCGCGTGAGATGAAGAGTCTGACGACAGGACATGCCAGAAAGTGCCCTCACGAATCCGCAAGCACTTCAGAAAACTTTCCTATTTTCTTGTTTGCTTTGTTTTGAAAAGTCGTTACTCTGAAACGCATAGTGAATTACTCTAGACTGACCCGAGCCACTTAACGAGCTACGCTTCAGAGGAACCATATGCTGTGGTCATCATGGTGTTTAGAAGTGTGGTTATCAGTTGCCCGAAGCACCAAAATGGCGGCGCCCGAAAGGTAGTCGGTAATAGTACTCGTAGCGTGTTGGTTCTCTACTCACCCATGTAGTACATCCAAGTGTAGTACGACAGCCCCTTGATGACGAGGAAGGCGGTCATCGAGCTGATTCCGACGAGAGCCATGACGAGGTCGTGGGCCCCGAGCAGGCGGCTGCAGACGGTGATGAAGAGACCCGAGCAGAGGATGTCCAAGGCGCCGAAGCCGGCGCTCAGGTTGGAGTACTCGGTCACGCTCCAGTGGAAACGCTTGAGCGTGTAGTAGAAGGAGATGCCCTTGCCGGCTGCGAGTTCACCGAGGACGCACTTTTGTTATGTCCTCGGGAGATTTATGAAGAGAAAAGACTGAAGTGGGCGAGAATATCGTTACATTTTCGTACTATATACCCTGTTGTAGCCCCTGGGGTGCTATGTTGCGCTTTTTGCACTCCCAGGAGACTTGGAAGAGGGAAGTGACGTCAACGACTAGAGTAAATGCAGATTGGATGTTGACAGAAGAAAACGAAATCAACACCCAATCTGCGTTTGCTGTGTCGTTGACGTCACTTCCCTCTCCCTAGTCTCCTGGGAGTGCAAAAAGCGCAACATAGCACCCCTGATGCGCCATGCTTTTCAACGTTTCAGCAAAAGAACTTTCCACCAGTGACGCCGGAAATATATGCTGTGTGTGTGCGTGTGTGTGTAAGGGGGAGGGGGAAGGGGGTGGCTGAAGCCAAGTTAAAATATTTTATGTAAAAAAATATTGCAGACATTACAGTCCAAGTTTAGTTTACTCTCCTTGCTGGTTCCTTTTTGTCCTTACACTACGTCGTGCGACGAGTGCCTGGCGCCTGCCCATTTCCACCCGTTGTCTCTTATAGTGGTTAAAAAAATGAGTAATAACTTTAAATTTTGGAGCTACGCCTACTGAATTTCGATGAAAAACAGTGTGTGCCGTGAACGCGCTCACATAGAATCCATCCGTCTTCTTTGTGCCAAGAATCGCGCGTGGCTTCAGCACTGCTGAGATACTTTTTCTGTAGTGATGAACGTACGTGTTTAGTATTAATGTTTAATGAGTCAGAGCCACGTGACCGCTGAAAGGCAACAGCCCGTACCATGGAGGCCCGCGGTGCCGCGTCTTCTAAGGATGATCATGGGCTCATATAATATACAAGATGCATGACGATGGGGCTCGTGGTCGAGGGTGCGGGTTGATGTTTCTGTTCAGCTGGTTTTGCAAAGGGTGGTGTCCGGAGGCTTCACCCGCGCGTTTTTTCCGCAATAGCGAGCACGTCTACGGTAGCTCGGTTCATCCTCTGACAATCGCTTTCGTATACACAATGCCATAAGGAACCTTGCGCAACATCAGCTCTGCACATTGCCAGCAACCAAGCCAGCACCTACAATAAGTCTTGCCGATGCCCGACACTGCAATAGAGCATATATTACTCTATTCCACGGCCGTGCCACTGCTTCCACACAGCAATATCACAACATATACCTAACATCATCATCACGATCCCGCTGTTTTGGCTCAACGCCGTGATGAAGAAGAGGACGAGGATTACGTAGCCGAGGCACCCATCGGTCGGACTGAATGCGTGGCGGGGCCCTTCTGCTCGCCCTGGCCTGGCTCCAGCAAAGTCTGGGGTACAGGCCCGAGGCCGCAGACTACGTCCAAAGGGCCCCTGCTGGACCCAACGCTGGCCATGTCCAACGGGCCCCTGCTGGTGCCTCCCTAGACTTCGCCCAACGAGACCCTGCCAGACACCCCGCTGACCACGTACAACGGGTCGCGGCTGGTCCCTCCACAGGCGACGTCCAAGAAGCACCTGCGGGACTTCCCGCTGACTACGCCCAGCGGGAACGCGCGGACTACGATGCCCGGGAGCCCAAGCCCGAGAGAATGCTCCGCCAGCAGGAGCCCAGGCGGTGCCGAGATGACGTCTACATGGACCTAAGGGCCGTCTGCGAGCAGCATCTCGACGAGATCATGCGCCTCTATACCAAGGTGAACCGCGGCAAGCCGTTAGAAAGACCGCAAACGCTTGCGAACGAAAAAGAGACCACCGACGTATTTTTTCTCTCCTCATCGTGCTCCAGAGTTTACGGTCATCTGTGAATAGCGGCCATTTTGAAATTGATTTTTATTCAGTGTCGTGGAAGATGTCGTCTCTTTGTGGACCAGAATGACGACCCCTTCGTAAGCCAGAGTGGTGAATTTTGTTTCCTTCTAGCGGGTAACATCGTTCCTTGTCTTCTTAATTTTACACCATGTAGTCGTAGGTTATTGGGGGGGGGGGGGGGGGGGGGGGGGGGGGAAGGGGGGTTATTGCCAGCGACCTTTACCTTCAAAGTCCGATAGCGCATGAAATTGTGAATTTGTCACTGTTTTCCCGCTAAATTTAGAAGGGAAACTGAATGGTTGTATATGTCACGTGACGTTAGGTCACATGACGTCGATTTTCCCGGCTACATTTAGCGGGGAAACTGGATTGGTGTCTAGGTCGAAAGACGTGAATTTTCTCGCTAAATTTAGCGGGTAACTGGATTGGTGTATAGGTCACGTGACGTCGCTTCCCCTGCTAAATTTAGCCGACAATGCTCAGACAAACGGAAGGACGAACGGTGGGACAAAATTTTGGGATTGGGGAGCGTTAAAAAAAAAAAAAAAACATTTCGTGCCTATAAAAAAACAAAAAACTTGAAGCTGTGGCGGGCGGGACATGTAGCTCCTGAGGGTGAATTTGAGCTTCGTGTACGGGGCTGTAATTCATAGCAAATTTAACCCAAAATTGCTTCAGCATTAAAGGGATTGTCCGGTGATATGCGGAAGTTACTAAGTTTATGCGCTAGTCAAATAGAGAGGGCCTAAATATAACCATATGCGATATTTATTTCATTAAAGAACGCCCCAATATTCGTTTAATCCATTATAACATCAATACAAAACTTCACGCCAATTTTGCAAGTATGCATGGCTGGTAGTGTCGTGACGTCACATCTGGCATGGTAACGTCAGAGTCGCGGGCGTTCACTTATTCCTGGTTTTGATCAACATGGTTGATGGTGCGTACAGAGATCATCGTCGAAGAATTGAGCTTTCCTCAATACCTCTAATCTTGTCTTTCTTAGAACGAAGTTATTTTATTGATACGGCAGTCAAAAGCTGTGGTGGCTCTATTTGCCTGATGTTACGTCAGAGCCTCCGCTGTTGCCAACGAAAAGGCTGTGTTTTGCAGGTGCAATCTGAGCAGCTGGGCTCTGCTTAAAATTGAATTACTTGTGCAGCGGTGGATTACAAATTCGGGTATTGTGTGGACGATATTCCTAAAAACAGTGACAGTTTAATTGTTTTCTGAAAGACAAAATATTACAGAGCAATCCCTTTAAGCGAAAAATGGGATTCAGCAGAACGGCCCAACACCGTCATAATGGTCATCATGATGAAACCAGGTGGCAACATTGCACTCCACACGATCCTTCGACTCTGGGGAAGAGGAGACTGACCTCGAGAGCTTAGCTGACGCGGTGGAGGGTAGCTTCACTTGCCGTCTCTGTGAGAATCTTGAAGTCGGTTTTACGAAGGTAGAAGGAGAAAGGGGGAGTTCAGGGAGGAGAGGGACAAGGTGCTCGAGACGCAGGTCAAGGAGCTGAACGATGAACTCAGGCAGGAACGAAAGAAGCGGTCCGAACTCGAGAATCTTGGGGTATGTTTTGAGAGGATAGAAAGAGACTGGGCAGTTATGTTCGAGGAATTAAAGGATATGTAGATTGAATTGAAAGAAGCGAGAGGTGCTAGAGGATGCCTGGCAAGGTCAGCTGGAGGAGGTGAAGGCGACGCGAAGGTCCAACAAAGATAAACATCGAAGCAATGGAATGGCAACTGGAGGTGATGTTAACAATGGAGAAGGAAGGGCGAGAAACAGTGGAAAAAGAACTAGAAAAGGCGGGACGTGAGGTGGAGAAGATGAAGGGACAGAGGGACGAGCAGTTGACGCAGTGCCGATTGTAGAGAGCTAGAAGGCAGAGGACGTAGACACTAGTGAGGCGTCAAGGGCAGCGAGGCCGTTGTACAGTACGGTGGTGCAACATCAGCTCCCCTACTCCGAAAGCCACCAAACCTACGATGCAGGAAAAATAAAAAGGAAGGGGACAGAGTGTGTTGGCGGTAGGGAGCTCTAATGTGTCTGGGTGCACAGCGGGGATCCTTAACAGGGTCGGGGGAGATGGGAAAGTAAAGGCTGCAGCCCTCTTAGGCGGGGGATAAAAAAGGGGGTGGCATTGAAAACGCCGAAAATCAAAATGCCGAATTATCGTAATGCCGAAATTTAAAAATTCAGAAAACAGAAAAGTCAAAACATCGAAACATCAAAATGCCGAAACATCGAAATGCTGGCATCACCTAGTTATAGTGGAAGATAAATTTTCTTGGCAAGATGAATTTTCCTGGCAATGTGATCAAAGTTAGGGGAAAAGTTCAGCCGGCCGATGTGCACGCGCTTTCGCCCTCTTTTCTAATAGCCATGATAGGTTGTTCCCTTCGCACGGTTCAAGCCTTCGAAAAAGGAAAAATATATTTCTGCATATCTCGTCACATAGCAGAGCGTTTCCGTGTTTATTGCATTTCAGACAGATATGTTGTGTGCAATTCCTTGAAGAAAGCTTAGAATGTTGACATTGTCTCGGTTGCCCAGAGCAGCTGCCAAACGTTTTTTGCTTCTTGCTTTGTGAGCGGCGAGATTGGCCTCTGATCGCTCCCTCGATGTCGTCTTTGAATCTAGCCTGCTCCCTTTTCATGGTGGTGATGAGCCGGAAGACGCTTACGTGGTGTCCGCCAACCATAATCTCCCATCGTCGGTGCCATGCCTCAACGCCGTTGTTGCTCCCTGGAAATCTGTTCGGAGCGTCAGTTTAATCTACTGATACTGGTGCTTTTGCAAAACGAGATAAATATAGTGTCCGTGGAAAGTGATCCGGCGGAAAACGAACAAGTGGTAGTCACAAACCACGTCGTTTCTTTTTCACGTGGTTTTCGGCGTTATGTCTTTTCGGCATTTTGATTATTCGGCATTTCAATTTTTCGGCATACTGGCGTTCGGCCTTTTCATAATTCGGGGTCTTGATTTTCGGCATTTGAATAGGGACCCTGAAAAAGGTGATGGACACGGCAGTAAAAAAGTTGACTGTAAACAGGGGAGAGGAAAACTTTATGCTGGTACATGCGGGATACACAAAATAAAGGAGTGTAGGAGAAAGGCATATAAGCATGGGTACATGAAAAGTCTGAACACTAAATGGACAAACTGAACCCGAAAACTGAAATGCAAATACCAACAGCCAAGTACAATGGCAGAACAGATGACCTCTGTGAAAAAGGAAGTAAAAGAAGCCGAGAGAAAGATGTGGGAGGAAAGAATGCAGGGAAAGTCAGCTTTAACTATGTACAGGGGACGAAAAGAGGAAATAAGGAAGGAACATTGGTATGATCAATCACGGAAGAGCTCGTTGCATTTCGAGGCTAGTACGGGAGTATTGGAGACTAGGACTCATAGGACAGAGTATGAGGAAATGGATATGCGCTTTGCCGTATGCTAAGGGCGAGACGAGACAATAGAATGTGTGGTGTTGAGGTGCACAGGGCTTGCTGCCGCCCTAGCTCCCGCCCTAGCTTCCGGGGGGGGGGCGCCGGATTTATGCGGAGCGCTGGGGTTTGCATACGAGAATGGATGATAAGTGCATTTTAATAACAAAGAGGAGATTGGAAGATGGTGGCAATTATCTAGGGAGAATTGAATGACGTACAACTAACGGACACAGCTGGGAACAGGCGGGACAGAGAAAAATTGGGACACCCTCCCGCGTGGCTCCGGCCCAAAGTCTCCACCACGTCACCCAGTGAGCCCAGTGACGGGGTAACGCCGACTAGGTTTGACAAGAGAAAAAGTGGCGACTCCCTCGCCAGAGAAAACGTGAAATTTTTAGTTTATTTTTTTTTTCTCGATCTCCCGAAGGTTATTCTGATGATATCTCACACCGCCTGGTGATAGTTACGAAATTGCCGGGGTTAAGCAAATTGACGAAGGAAAGAAATCATACTTTTAGCTCTTACTTCTAGGCTAGGTGGCGCAAGCTACCACCCCATATAAAAGGTACAGTCATTAGCCTTCATCCATCCATCCATATGAGATACCGCTGATCTCCCCCAGCTCTTGATTGTCAGTATAAAAAGCTTCTAATTTGTCTGATGTGAACAAGGAGGATAGAAGGGTAGGAGAGGGTATGACGTCGGCCACGTAGCCTCCACAAGGCATGCTCCCTTGACGCCTGGCTTCTTTCTCATTTTCCTCCTTACTCTCCTCACTTACCATGCCAACATGACCACATCACGTGACCGTAGCTAGCCTTCGTCTTGCTCTGGGGTACTAGAATACACCACAGTCTAGTCTTCGATCTGATAAAACCTACCGGACGGAGCGCGCACAAGCCTGCAGGGAGTCTTTCTACAATCAACCACCCATCTCACACGTGACATGTCACGCGCACCAATTGCCAGACAGATCTGCGGTCACGCAGGGCACAAAATCGTTTAAACTTTTTATGACTAGGCTTCACCAATATTGCAACGTGCCCTCTCCTAGTACTTATAACCTTCTTGGATGTGAAGCGCACAAGCCCTCATGTTATCCTCAGTCTCCTGACATCTTGAAGGGAGTCATAACCGTGCATGGGCATTGTCTTACACGCAGGGCGACCACGGCCAGTCATGCAAGCGACTCCGCCAGTACACAAGCTGCGTGGGCCGGGCCCTGAACCGAACACACTGCAACCGGGTCCCCGAGCTCGAGCAGCGGGAACGACAGCGGCTACGGGCCAACGTCAACGACTATAACTGGAGCTGCTCCATGAGCAAGCAGGAGTACGCCGGCTCAGGCGGCTGCGACGGTCGGGCGATGATCAACCAGCACATGAAGTGCGGCTCCACTTTCCAGACCACCGTGAGCTCCATCAACGTCTACATGGAGGGCGACAGGGCCTGCCGCGCCGTCAAGGAGTACAAGGCGTGCGTGAGGCCCATCTTCCAGAGCGACAACTGCCAGGCGAATCAGGAACTGATGGATCGGCTGCTCCGATTTTCGCACACGGTGCTCAAAGAGTTCAGCTCTGCTTGCAGCAACGACAGGAAAGACGCCGGGGTGTACCAGGACGCTCCGCCTCTTAGAAGAGATGCACAGCCCGAGGACGACGAGGAGACCCCGAACAGAGTTTGCCGTTTCGAACAGCTGCGACAGAAGGTACTGCTGTGCCAGAAAGAAGGTTACAGCATCATTCGGACGCGAGATGCTCACGCCAAGACGGACATCTGTGAGGAGCTCAGGGTATTTCGTGACTGTGCTGTCGGGGCACTGAAAGGGACCCACTGTGCCAAGGAAAAGAGCGCCCGACAGTTCGTGGTGACCACAATCCGCGAGTCCTTCTCCAGGTTCGGCATCGAATGCACGGGTCTCTGGAACTCGGCGACACGCTCGTCGATTGGCGATCTGACGCGTGTCGTGTTGGCGCTCAGTTTGTCCGCCATGTTGCTAAGAAGGGCTTAGTTTAAATCCGACCCTCTATTAAAAATATAACCCTCGGAGTCAAGATAAAGATTCTATGTCCGCCTCTTGAGCTGTGTTTAGCCTGCTAATTAAGGAAATCGATCACGACATTCCTTGTAGAATTACAATACATATTCAAGGCCGCGTGCGCTTTTCCGAACGCGACACCCAATTGTGCTATACAGAGAGTGATGTAGCGTTTCGAGACATATGACGCAGTCCACCTTGAGGTTTCAGGAGTTCCTAATGCGATAATCAAGCCAGCACTGCAAAGTATGGAACGACGAAGATGCGATAACCTGGACTGATGCACCGATAGCGCAGATGGCGCACGATTATGAAAGGTTAGATGAGCTTCAGAAGTCGATATATACGTTGGAAGTGCAATAGACCCTTTCCGGAATTCAGTACCATCTGGTGACTCAAATGGCAGTTTAACTATTTTACCGTATTTATGGCGGAAATGGACCTGTGGCCTGCAGTGTTTTATGGGGCACCGTCACTTTTGCAAGTCAACGGTAAACGAGAATGTGTGCTTCACTGTGCAGTTATTTTTTAATCACTTTCAGTGTCGATGGCGAAAAAGATGCAACCGGTCAAAACGAAGCGCCAACCCACATAGACGCCTTGATAAAGTTCTATACATCAAGGGGCTTTGAAGCCGAATGTGTGCTACTAACAGATTGACTGGGCCCGAGTTGGAAATGAACGCTTACGCAGCTCTTGCATCCAATTCCTGCTTCACGTCGTGCTAACGTCTACTTTGTATAGGCTTGAACCATCTGCTTAGGACCATGGGTCCTATGTTGCGCTTTTTGGACTCCCAGGAAACTAGGGAGAAGGAAGTGACGTCAACGACACAGCAAACGCAGATTGGATGTTGAAAGAAGAAAACGAAATCAACACCCAATCTGCGTTTGCTGTGTCGTTGACGTCACTTCCTTCTCCCTAGTCTCCTGGGAGTCCAAAAAGCGCAACATAGCACCCCATCTTTAAAATCTTCCTTCATTACTAAACAGAAGGCCGCCATTAGTATAGCATAGTGCCACTAAATAAGCTACGCTTCAGAGTAACGACACTCAGCCATATTGTGTCGTAAAATCATGGTTGTCAGTTATCTGAACCTGTATCTGAAATCACAGGCAATGCTTTTCCGCCCTCCACAACTTTTTCAACAGTTCGTGACAGAGCAAAGCAATATTGCCTGACCTTCCTTACAGCGAATCTAACCCCGAGGAAATCGATCTTTCGAAACATGACGATCGGCAGTTGCGTCTGTTCGGCATACGAGCCAAAATGGCGGCGCCCACAACAATGCCGGGGAACGGAGTGCCGATACTCTAAGCGCAGTTCATTTAGTGCCTCTAGTATAGCACATATGCTATATTTCAGATGATGATAGTGATCAAACTGGCCATACTGAATTCGGGAAAGGGTCTATTGCTCGTGGCGGTGCAGGAGAATTGGTTTATGCTTGCAAACTGATGATACAGCGCTCAGTAAACAAGGACAGATATATGCAGCAGACGGGAGGAGCGCTCGTCCTATCTACTGCATATCTCTGGGCCTTATATTTATGGCGCGCGGTATCACCATTTGTAAGCACACTACAAAAACTGACAGCAGTACCGGAACGTTTTTGATAACGACGATCGCTAGCCCAGCGTATGACGTCCACAGCAACTGAGCAGCAATGAGAAATCCCACTCGGACGTCATTTTGGCAGTAATTTTTTTTACCTAGCCTGCTCAGCTCGTGCTGACCATGGACTTGCTGAAACTTACGCGTAATTTTATTTACATCGCCCACCTTGTCTTTCACGGGATAAGCAAGCCTAGCCAAGCATACTACGTCGGACCAACACGTGAAAATGCCGTCTAATCGTTGTGCTATGTGGCGACGTGGTGGCGACAACCACGTCATTGCATTAGTGTCTCCCTTCCCAATTTCGCATTATGACCACTGATTATAAAGAAAGACGGAAGGAAGGGTACCAACTTTCAGCATTAAACAAGATGACTCCTAGTGACAAGGCCAGGAGACAGAGCCGATGTCTCAGACCGTGCGGCCTCCATCCAAAAGCAGCGTCGAAGCCCTCCTTGAAGTTGCCAACCCGGAGGTCCTTCAGCATGCCCCTCCAACCTGCTGACGAGTCGGAAGTGCCCACGTTGAACACCACCACCATGCCTAGACTGAACATGACCAGTCCCACGGACACGCAGTACACGGGAAGGTAACCTCCAGCACTGTAGAGTTCGCCAGAAAGCAACTGGCCTGTCTGCACACCCACCAGGAGTGCACTCATGACGAAAAGAAACTTCACAGCCCTCATGTCTTCCCTCGAGGACCTCGATGCGTTGCTCTCCACGATGGCCGTCATGCAGACCATGCCTCCGGTCATGCCACAGACGAGCCCCAAGAGTACGTTCACATACATGGGAGTCCTGAAGAAGACCACCGTCAAGATGGTCCCGCTGTCCAGGATGGCGGCTCCGGCCAAGTTGAACAGTAGGGGTATTCGATTGCCGTGCTTGTCGTACCACGAGCTTAGGAACACGGAGACGACGGAAGCCGGCACGAACTCGGAAAGCACGAGAAGTAAGTTGTGGACGTTTGCGATCTTGGTTACGTTGTCTCGCACGGTGGCGTTTTGAAGGTCGAGTCTGTCACACACGTCATCCGGGTAGCTGGAGAGACAGGACTTGGCGATGAACAGTTGCTGGGTCACCACGAAACGCATGGCGAAAGTGGTCGTGTAGAAAAACAAGATGAATTCCAAGCTGAGGCTCTTGAAGAACGGGATCCATCGCTCCCGCCAGGAGATGGCACCGTCCTCTGCTGGCACGACGACTGCGTTACTTTCTTCCAGTACAGTTCCGAGGGCTACGGGATCTTTAGAGATGGGCTTTGCGGAGTTCATCTTGGTGCTTTTGGACGTAGATTTTCGATAGGCGTCGACGTGAACCGCGAATGCAGCTCAAGGCATGTTAGCCCTAGCTGAAGGGGAGCGTCCACGTTCGGCGACGACAAAAAAAGCACTGCTAGCTACCGGACTAGAGCAGATACGAGTATCGGGACCGATAAGAAGCTGCAGTTTTCGCCTGACTCGTCTCTACGGAAACGCGGCTTTTACCGATACGGCCAACGATACAGAGATCTTCCTTACTTGCACGACTTATCGCCTGTTTGTTTCTCTCGTGTATTTGACACTCGAATAATTCTTTTGTTATCGCTTGCACCAGCAGGAACTGCGGAAAAACACGCTCAAATTTTATGCTTAATCTCCGGCTATCCTCGGCCACCACATGGTCAGTTTAGCAGCACGTGTACACACGGTGTCGGACGTAACATCAATATACACTTGACAAAAGACAATGCAATCTCGCGTGCAACATTAGTCAACGCCGCGAATTGACAGGGACGCTACGCAGCTTGTGCTCACATTATCCGCTTCTCGATAAGCACGAATTTTCTGTCTGTTATTAGAAGTGGTTTTGCCAGGAACGAACACGCTCGAAGCACGGCTCACCGGTCTATTGTAATAATTCGTTATACGAGCAAATAATTCGTTATACGAGCGAATAATTCGTTATACGAGCGAATGATTCGTTATACGAGCGAGCCATGTATGTGGCGTTTCCCAAAAGTCATGCTAACGCATTCCCCAAGGATTCACCAATAAACATTCCATTATTGTTTTTTTTTATTTTAAAGATTTAAAACGCAATAAAATTAACTCGAATTTTAGAGTATTGGGAACCTAACAAAAACAAACTCAGATAAACCCCGAATTTACAGCAAAAATAAACTCCGAACAAAACCCTCCGAATTCCACCAGAAATAAACTCCGAAAACACGAAATCCTATCTACGGCACAGCATGAAAAGCATTTTTTTTAGGTACTAACGTTTATTGGGCAGAGATATGCATTGCAACTTATAACCGAGCCTTTTCCTTGGGCAGGCATTCCGTTTAATAGGCGCTAGTTGTGGTGTCCTTCCGTGTTTCTCAGAACGCCGAGCGCGACTTTAATTCGCGATAAATGTTCATACGAAAAAAAAAAAAAATAATAATAACATCAGGTGTTGCTAAAGTAACTGACAGGATAAGAGCGGCAGGGCGTCCTTTTCGAATGCCTGACCTCCAGCACGCGATCGTTGCCCTCAGTCGTGCTTTGTCCGTGCGTGCACGCTCGAAGCTCACGAGACGCCGAAGCATTATCGAAGGCAACAAGGTTGCGCTGGAAGCGGGACAACCGAAGAAGCTTCCTGCCGTTCTAGGCCTGTCACTAACTACAGTAACAAGCACAATCCCCAGGAGTCCACGATGCAGCAAGTATTATTATTTGTTTCCTTTCGAGCAACTTTCGGCTGCTCCTGGTCAAAGTGCACAGTCACCCGTGTTCAGAGACAAGCACTCGTGTTCGTATTGAAGAACGCCCGAGAATAGATGTTGCAGGAGTGAGGTCGTGGACACGAGGGTCACGTACGTCATCGATGTACACGCATCGCGGTCTCGGAGGTGGTGAGGGAGAGACAAAACAAACACGCTATTTCTCCAGGTCAGCGGAGGACACGTCGGTGTGGGTGTAGTGGTTGTACGTCCAGTCTTCGCCAACCGTCGTCTTGATTTCTGCGTCTTTGGGGCACGTCAAACAGGGACAGCTTTGCTCCCTGTACACGAACCAACAGTACCTGCGGAGATGGGCGCGCATCTATCGTTAGTTTCTGTGGAGGCTTGGACGTGGCTCGAGGCTTCATAATACTTAAACTACAGGGAGAAAAAAGAAAAGGACAGCGCTACACGAATTATTTAAGTGTTGTGCTGCACGCGGTTTTCTTCTATAAGCGCGTATGGTTCTAAATCATGTCAATCCAGTTCACCTGGGGATTTACTGGTGAATTTGTACGTGTGAGTTGTGGTGTCTGTCCGTCCTGGTAATGTGCCCTTTCCGGATATCGACGCCGTAAGCATGAGGACTTAGCGAGTTTAGCAGAAGAAAAAGCGGAAGGCGAGTTTCCAGACTGAGCCACATGAAAATCGTTATAAAGTGAAACCTTTCAGGTCAGACACCTCAGAAACTCGGACACTGGGACAAGCACGTTAAATACCAATGCGGCCTACGCACGTGTATAGACTCTGCAGTATACAGCTAGTGCGAACGCGACATCGGCACCTTTAGTCAGATGTGGTATTGAAGAGGGTCAAACGTTTTCGCCTTAATTAAGATTAGAATGAGCCATTTCCAACACAAAACTAGTTTTGATGGCATTTTTTTTCTAATTTACGGAAAAGTCAGGAAGAACTGGCGACTGCTTGTTCGCATTACCTCTTTGTCTCAGGCAGCGTATTACCATCACGGACGATGTGAGCGTGCACGGTCTGACGCTTCTTTGACGTACTTCCCTGTTTTTATGAAACTCTGGTTCAGATCAGAGCTGAACCACGAAACTTACCTTCCACTATTAAAACTCCTTGATAAGTTGTGAATTGATGGAACATGTTGGGCTAGGCGTATACCAAAAGACCATGATCAACGTCAACGCCTCCGAACACCACCGCAGACAGTCGGGACGCTTACACGACGGAGAAGAACGGGTAGAGTTCGAAGAGGACGTAGATGAAGTAGGGTAGGCCCGGGTAGAAGCTGATGCAGGCGTTGTAGACCTGGGAGCCGAACACGTAGCCCACGATCGGCGTCAGGGCCTCCATGGCGATCCACACGGAAAACACCTGGGCTGTGAACGAGCGCCAACACCGCGCCGGACATAAGCACGCCGGCCGCACGATTCACTTCACCGGCCACATTTGCGCGGCCCGTTCGTTTCTATACGCGGCATTTCATCAACAAAACCTGAGCTCGAACTCTTGGATCCCTGGAAAGACCGTACAACGGCGCGCGACAAAGTTTCCTCGACGCGCAGAGCTCGCGCCACATAGCGTTCGTTTTACACATTCGTTTCACACATGGTGAAAACGAGCCTTCGAAAGAATCAAAACAGGCACGGATAGCTGCGTCAGCCAGACGGCCGTTTATTTGCACTCTAAGGAAATCGAGTTTTGTAGTTTTCAGTGACCGTAGGTCTTGAGCTACTCCCGTGTCCCTTAGCTCGTCATTCCCGCGTGCCGCCTTGAGGCCTTGATCTTGTTGTTTTTAAGCGCTTTGTTCTTATCATTTTTGACGGTGATTGCTGTGGCTGATTTTTGTGTGTTTCTTCGATAAACTTTTGTGGTTGACAGTCAGCGCTCGTCCCGTCCACTTCTTCTACACGTCTCTGTGCTTGTTGCGCAGTTTTCTCGATTTAGCTAAGAAAAAGTGTAAATGAAGCTTATCGAGGGGATTTACGCGTAGCAACAACGGGAACGAAACTTCCCCAGGGCTGTGGTTGTCTCGCTGGTAATCTGTTTGCCACGACGAGCATTACCCTTGTCATGGTAACTTTACACCATCAAACACTTAGAATCAAGATATAGGTAGGAATGGCCATGAAGACTATAAAATGGCGTCAGGCGCCAACCACGAATAGATCAACAAAGAAGAAAGAACCGAAAACAATAAAAATTGTCCTAGTTTTTTTGGTTTTTTTTTAATGGAATTTAAACGCGGTGCAAAGGTACAGGCCATTTCTTTATCCGTGTTTTTGTTGTTGTTGTTTTTAGGGGAAACGGAAAAAAATGAAAACTAGCTCGTGCGCAGTAAGGAAGGCGTACCGAGAACAAGATGTTCCCTTACTGGTTTCGTCCCGGTCAAGAAGTTTCGAAGCGTGCGATTTGATGCCGATGGGTGCAGAGGCGTCTAGCGTTCCCAAGATGTAGCCTGCGTCAAGAACAAAACCGGTAGCGTTTCGCGTTATCGCTACAACGCACATGTTGATACTTCTTAACGGTAAAATTTGGACGAGCGTACTATTTTGTAGAAACGGTTGATCTCGAGCTCATCGGCCCATTTAGCTCAATTGCCTTCTTGTCCAACAACATCACGAGAATATTTCGCTCAATACGAGTACATACATGAATCTCGGAGCTCGTCGATGGTGACTATGACAAGTTGCAAAGCGAGCGGTCACATTACAATTGAGTTACCGTCGCTTCATTTGGTCATCTTATGACTGGCTTCTCCCTTTTCACCAGTTGCAGTTCTTGGAAAGCACTGCCAGTCGAGGAAAGATAGCACGCAATCGCGTGACACGTGGAACGTCAGCGTGGTTGCGTGGTGGGTCACGCGAGTGATGTGTAATGAACCACCTCTCAAAATCAAGGTTCGAAGGCAACCGGATTACAGTATACACTGAAACTCTCCTGTATCACGAGATACCGAGCTGAACAAGTTCTTGCGAAGGATGCTTTCGGCTAAGATGGCGCACGCACGATTCAACTGTAAACTGTATCCGGTTCTCTCAAACAACTAAATTAAACAAAAACAAACAAACAAAACAAAAAGAGCCCAATTGCATTCTTTCAATCTTGGTCTTCAAGAGAGTCGCTGATTGGTTGCGGCTCTTCCATGTGTTCCCTGACTGATACTGAAATTCCACATACTTTCAACTGTTCTGTCTCGCTAACTGGCTTCCCTCACATCAACGTTGCATGAGTGTGTAATCACGATTAACAAACACCGCAGAAAGCTGACAGCTTGTTGCCCATAATGGTGCATTGCACCAAAATTGTAAAAAGAAAATAAAATAAATAAAGTTAAGTTATACACTACAGCAAGCATGGCGCCTCACTGGTGCCCCGTGGGTGCAAGCATGTGCAGCGTGCGCGTGAGCGTAGCTTTGGTAAGCTTGTAATGGCGCGCACATGCCCGCACCAGCTGAGACATGGCGACGAACCCTGCTTGCAATCGGACTGAACTCTGAATTTCTTTCTCTAGAAATGATTCTTGCGCAGTCACTCCCGAAGAGGCACAAGCTGATACAAAAGGTGCAGAATTATAATTACAAAAGTAACAGTAGTAGACGTACCAGGGTGGAGAATAAAAATTAAGATGATTCGTACCAGTTTCGCTGTAATGATTTCCGTTCAAACCATTCCCTTATAAATAGTTTCCACGATATATTTTTGTTAGTTACAGGGTGTCTCTCGTTTCATGCGTTCTATGTGCATCTGTTTTGTATCTAAATCGAATAATCATCAGGCAAGAAAGATTGTGGTTAAGTAGGCTGAACATGAGCAAAAAGCAGTGCTCTTATGAACGGATCGTTGAGCTTGCTTTCTATCTTCCAGTTCGCTGGTCAGTTATGTGACGTTTTATGGAAAGCGAATATAACACGACAGAAACAAAAACAACGCGCTCTAAGAATGGGCCTTGCAATAATGTTTGGTCTTTCGTCAAATAACTGTGGTAGTTGTTCCCGTCACGTCTGTATTAAAGAACCGAACAAAAAAATTGCCTACGCACGTTATGTTCTTTATAAAAAAAAAAAAAAAATCAAATAATGCGACATTGTTTTCCGAGTCACGTGCGCAGTGACGCGCAAGGGAGGCAGGTAGTATCCGGTTGGGTTCTATTAAAAAAAAAATGTGTTGCTTGTATGTTTACGACTGAATTCACAAACCTCACACTTCCTCAAGGAAGGCGCGAGGGAAGGCGCAGGCCAATCGTGACGCGACGACTTGTCTCCTAGCTGTATATGAGAAATGTAGCCAGTGCAGTACGACCGCTAGCCTGGGGTCCTTAATGTGCACCACGCAATAGTGATCACACGTACGCGTGCCGGTACGAAACTCATCCAGATCGAAACGGGCAGGGGCTGGGGATCAAACCCAGAAAGTTCTGCAGCGCAAGCTTTCGCTTGCGCTGCCTTTCAGCAAGGAAGTTCGACTGACGTTCTAGGGCAACAGGCTAAGGATCAAAGGAGGAATTGATTTGCTTTTTGTTCACCTCGGGAAGATGGTTGATGATATGAGGTTTTTTACGCATTTACTCATGTTGAAACAAAAATATTTATAAAACATAGCATTATATTGAGCAATATAGCATAAAATATAGCATTAGAATGGCACATATCGCCAACTTATAATGTCATACCCATTGCGCGTCATGTCTTAGTTCCGACGGCCGCCACACCGCGGCTGCAAGTCGCGACATAGTCCAGTTCTTTTCTTCGCTATTACGCAACGGAATTGAGATATCTCAAAAGAATAAGGCGGTTTCTCCAGTCCTTCGGTAAGATAAATTTAAGTATCGCTGGATTTTCATGAAAAAAATCGTTAAGAGCAGCTTAAATGCACTTTAATTGACCCCGTAAGCGATGACGTCACAACCATTGCATATCCGCTCCAAACATACCCAGAGTGCCCCGAGAGATCGTCGCGATTTCAGACCCAGGCGGACTGGGTCTGAAATCGCGACGATCTCTCGCTTGTAACGGCTAAGGGCATCGCACGAAAGACTTTGGTAGAGCCCAGTGGTGACGAGCGCAGCGGTAATTATGGCGGCGCACACGGTCGTCCATGCGTCGTCGCGTCGTGATTATACACAGTGCGCGGAACACACACACAGCACGCACAAGCACAGTATCCAGTGTTGAGTGCATCGGGAAGTTCCGGCGGGCAAGCGGTATTGTTCAAGTGTTGTCACCAAGCACACCAGTGCATCCATATGCCGAGCCAAACTGCAATGGGTCGGCAGCTTCACACTAAATAAAGATTCAAAGCCGAGGTCAGTGGGTATCCATGCAGGGCACGGCGTAAGATCCAGGGCAACGATGGGCGCGTCAGTATCCGTGCGCCCGCAGCGCGAAAGTCGCAGCCGATCGAGCGCCGAACGACCGTCCGACGAGAGCGAAGAACAAACTAAAAACTGACTCCAGTCTCGGAGACAAAGCCAGGCGCGCGCACGGAGAACGCCCGCTCGCAGCGCCCGCGTAACGGATGCGCATTTCCCTAAAGGGGTGTCCAAACAGGACACTACAAAACGCACGACTCCGACAAATCGTGAAAATTGAAGCGGACGAATTGAAGCGGGCGCGAAGCGGGCGCGTCCGCTTCAATTTTCACGATTTGTCGGAGTCGTGCGTTTTGTAGTGTCCTGTTTGGACACCCCTTAACACGTAACATGCGAGAGACCGCGGAAGTGGCGGAAGTGCCGGTCCCCCCCCCCCCCCCCCCCCCCCCCAATCCACCCCTCCCTTTCCTCGTCCAGTCACGCATGTGCGATGAGTGCGCGCCCGCTGGCTGGGAGCAGACCCTCCTGGAACAAGGGGAGCGGATCGGATTCACCGATCACCGTGCGATTCCAGTGCGTTGCGTCTCACTGGATTCGACTGGTTGCACCCAGAATCGCGCGGATCGGAACTGTCCACAAGTTTAGAACCCCGTGGATCCGAACTGGAACCGCTCCGATCTGACATTTCCGTACGGGAGGCTTCCTTCATCTAATATTTTTAGACGTTTATAGTCCACGTCTAATTTTTGACCGATCGTTCTTTCGGAGCGGAATCCAGTCCCATGTATTTGCCCATTACAACGCCCCTTGCAACGGTTTGTTTGGAACAGTGACGTCACACTTACGGGGTCAATTCTTTCGTCCGTGTTTTTTCTGTAATATGTTAGATTGATCAGTCAATGTGTCATATGTCTGAACATATATCTAGTGATAAATAATCATTTAGCCACAATTATTTAAGTTAAATAACTCTGATTAATATCAGATAAATAGATTTAAATCGAATTAATCCAAATTAATTTGATCGATTTGATTTTTTTTTAATTTTGATTTTTCCACCCTGCGACGGGCCATCAAAAAATTCTTCCGTTGGAGGGGGCCCTGTCAACACCTCATAACAAGGCCAGAGTGTTAACTTTTCTACGTCACTTGCCGGAGGCCAGCAGGGGCACAGAACAGACACGAGCGCAGCACTCGTATACCCAGCTGTGCGCCGTGGACCTTCGGTACATGCTGAAGAAACTCTAGCATCACCGCCTTGCTGTCTAGCAGGTGTTAGCCCTGTCTCGCTACAATGAAGAGTACTTCGCTACTTACTCACATAGAACAGAACTTCGTTGTTGGCCACGCCCGTAGCGATGCTCTGGAGGATGCCTCCGCAGATCCCGATGAACGCTATGGTACAGTCAGACAGGCGCAGGGCCAGGTTGGCCACAATCACAAAAAACGAGACGCTCACCATCCGAAAGAGCAGGAAACACGAATTGATGTCCGAGTACTTGCTCACGTCCCAGTCGTACATCTTCTTCGCGTAGAAGAAGTTGATGCCGCGGGTGCCCTCGGACACGAACAGAATGACGCACATGGAGGACATGAGGAGGAGTATCTGGGCGCGGCCCCTGTTGGGCCTCTTCCTCACGCAGACGAGGATGCCGTTGATGAAGTTCCGAAAATGCAACAGGTCCCTGAGCATGGTCCGCCAGCCACTTTTTTCCGATTCGACGGGATTCTTCAGCATGGCCATTATCCAGACCAGGCAAGCCAGAAGCATGCTGGCGGACACGATGAAGACTGGAAGGTAGCCACCGGCCCTGAAGATCTGTCCGGCCATGAACTGGCCGCAGGCCATGCCGATCATGGCGGACATGAGAACGATGAGGAACTGCAGCGTTCGCGTATTGCCCTTTGTGGACATGGAGGCGTTGCTGCAGACGGCCATGAAGACGCACACTAGGCCACCGCTGAGGCCGTTGGGAAGGCTGCATAGCACGTTCGCGTACATCGGGGCTTCCATGTCCACTACGGTGTAGATGGTACCGAGGTCTTGCAGGATGCCGCCTACTGTCGCTACGAAGATGGGCAGACGGTGACCGTACCTGGGGGCACAACCGGAAAGACCGTTTGAGAACACCAGTAGTCGAACAGACCTCCGAATAAGATGTTCGTTCGCCCAGCATCCAATCTGGTATCTACTCGTTGGCAGAATGAAAACGGCAGGGCGCCCCTTTTGGATGTCCGGCCACTAGCACGCACTCGCCCGTTGCCTTCCGTCGTACTTTGGCTGCGTTGCATAACCTATTGAGGCTCACGGACATCGAAGCATTATTGAAGGGTAGAAAGCTCGCGCTGAAGGCGGGACAACGCTCCCCGTCGTTCTAATGGTTCTGGAATTGATGAAAGAGTACCAGCCCAAACGTGCTGCCCGAGCATTTTTTTTCGTAATGGGTTCGGGTTACGTTACTTCTTTTATGCAGAGCCCACATGGCAGAACCTGTTAAGCTGAGTCATGCTCGAATGATGATGACACCAAACTGGGTCAGGTACTATTTGGAGCATGTCTGAACTAAGCCCCATAAATAAGATTAAATACGTTTACAAATCTCTGTAACTCGAAATTAGAGCGCAGCTCTTGAGGAGGAGGAGGGTAGGGTATGCCCTTCCTCCATTCCTCCTCCACCTCATATTTCCTGCTCCTCAACGCTCCCTCCTCTCTACCCTCCCCCTTTCCTGCTGCTCCTCCTCTCCCCTCCTTTTTCATCCTCCTCCTCTCCCCTTTTCCTCCTCCGTACCTTCCCCTCCTCCTCCTAAGCACGTGACGTCAATTTTTCCCTACATTTAGAGGAGAAACTGAATTTGTTCATAGGTAACGTGACACCAAGTCATGTGACGTCATTTTCCCCGCTAAATTTACGAGGAAACTGAATTGGCGTTGAGATCACGTGGCGTCAATTTTCCCCCAAAATTTAGCGAGGAATTGAATTGTTGTTGAGGTCACGTGAAGTCAATTTCCCCGCTAAATATAGCGGAAAAACTTAATTTGTTCATAGATGACGTGACACCAAGTCATGTGACGTTATTAGTATGGCAATTTGGGCCAGTTGGTTCATGACCGACCGCTTCATTGTTTACGTCTGTTCTTGCACTTGTGTTTTTTCGGCGCCTGTCGACGATCACGTGACGTCATTTTCCCCGCTAAATTTAGCGGGGATTGAATTGGTGTTGAGGTCACGTGACGTTCATTTTCCCACTAAATTTAGCGCTGCTACGCCGACGGCGACGGCGACGCCGCTCAACCCGGAAGCAAACGCCAACGAGCTGCGATCTAAAAAAAAGTAAGGCGAATTATTGTTTGAATATTGCTCCTTGCCGGGGTCTTCGTCCAAAAGTGGTACCTTGCGAGCGGTGAGAGGGAGGCTGGAAGAGAGGGAAGCGCGTCGGCCAATCACGGTGTCACGTGAACACACGCGATGTCGTCATTGACCGACGCCTCGACCCCCCCTACTTTTTTCCCTCAACCCCCCCCCCCCCCCCCCCCCCCACCCCAATCTCTAGTTACAACGCCTACACACACACGCACACAGACGCCTTCGCTCAAAAATTACGTCGACCAGCCAAGGAGAGAGAGGCTGGAAAGAGGGGAAATACATTTTTGTTTACGGGGCTTTAGGCAGAACTGGCAGAACCAGCTCAGCTGTCAGGTCGGGCTGGTCAGCCGACGAAGAGGCAGTAGGTTCCACTTACTTGTCGCACCAAGGTCCCAGAAAGATGGAGAGTATGGCGGCGGGCGTCAGCTGAACCAGTAGAATGAAGAGACTGTAGTTGTTGGCCACCCTCTCGATGACGTTCTTGGTCTCGGAGAAGTTTGAGAAGTTGGCGCACAGGGCCGGATCCAGGCCGAGGTGGTATCGACACGTCTTGGTGAGCAACAGGTCTTGGGTGATGAGCAGCCTCATGGCGTACGACATGGTGTAGGCGAGCAAGAATACGCACAGCGTCGTGCTCTTGACTACCGCCACCCAGACATCGCTGAGGTGCAGCGAAAGGACGGCATTGCTGCGACAGGGGCACGGGCCGGGCTTGCTGGTTTCGACTACTTCGACGGACGCGCTTCGACCGCATGAATCTTCGGCTGGCGACAGGCTGGCTGACGTAGATCCCTGACCCAGCGTCATGGAAGCGCCGCTGCCCGATTACCACGGAGGAATGGCCGTGGCGGGCATCGCTGCAGAATTACGTTCGAATTAAATCCTTAGATACTGTCTGCCTTCTATAGCAGTGGGGTATGTCCTTGGGGCATGTCCGAACATCAAACACAAAGTTGTTGGCCCGTCCTCCGTATGTTAGGAAATGAGCGGAGGACGACAAAAAAAAAAAAAAGAGAGAATATACATAATTTTTTGTGCACGTAAACCGCGCTCTCCAGTTCTTGTTTTCTTCGTTTTGCAACTCTGTGCAAAATTTTCAGCCATGCTACAGATGTTGACCAAGTTTAAAGAATGTTGCAATGTTCATAATTTAGGCTGTACACAAGAAATTCTAGGATGGGTAAGCTAAGGCCGGCAAACCTCTAGGATAACGGCGCGTCTGTGGTATATCTTACGGATCTTATGGTACGCACGTTGATGTAGCGGGCCCCAAACTATGCATCAAGTCAGACACGCCGCCATGTTTGAACTTCGAGGTCGCTACCTCAAATAATCTAAAGGAAAATAATATTATTAATTTTTCAGAACGGGCCTGGTGTGCTGAAAGTCACTGCCTTTCCATGCAGATAGAGAAGTGGCTCAGAGACTCACGGAGTAAAGCTGGTAGGACCTTAGATGACGCTGAAGACGTGCGATGGTTGGCCCGAGGTCCTCCTCTTCCTCAGCCCTGGCTTCATCCGCGGCGCTGTTCGGACATCACCCGGTAATTTGACAGACAGCTCGGCAACGCACAACTGCGTACCAGCTGACTCAGCGCGCCCCGCTCGAGGCCGCTTCGTTTCTTTCGGTTTGCTAAACCCATTTAACGAATAAACCAATCACGAATAACCGCAGAATATTTAAACAGCATGGGGAGGATACTGTCTCCATTTAGATCTTCAGTTCTGTTCCATCGCTGTGGAGGCGACATTCGGACCAAATAAATTCGTTGCGTGGACGCGCTCGTGCAGAGGGAAAGTTCGTCTGCTTTCGGATGTGGCGCTGATGGCGCTATGAGCCAGAAACTGAGAGAGAGGAGGAGACGAGAGCGCGGGTGAGGTCTCACCCTCTCACCTTAGCATGGACTATTGTTAGCCGCGCGTGCCAAAAGCCCGAGCTAGTTGCTTTGGATGAAGCCTCGGCGACTGCACGAGCGCTCGTGAGCGAGTGCTCCAGTCAAGGCAGTCGAAGCTAGCCGCTCGCGCTTGCACAGCCTTCGCAGTTAATCCGTGCTAAGGTGAGGTGAAGTATAGACTGTAGCCGAGCTCCGATTCGAACGATTGCTGGATAGACCCATAGTCTCCTCTATACTCTCAAAGTCTAGCAGTTCGATGACGGAGCTACAGTGTTCTAGAAGATGTAGTGGCAAGAGCGGCGCCCGCTTACAATGAAGCGCGTGAAGACGGTCGATGTAGATACCGCGAGTGGCGCTGGAGTTCTGTGCCCTAGGAGAATTAATGGCACGTGTGCGATAAACGAAGAAGACGACGAGGGTGACGCGGTACGCTTCTCCGAAATGTATCACCGTAGAACTTCTTTCGCAGCTATTAAGCCTGCAGGCCAAGTGATAGCGTTGCTGAACGATGTGTCAGTACTGGGGGGGGGGGAGAGTCGATATTCATTAAATAATCTCCCTCTAAACACGGGAATATTTCAAGTAGAGGATAGCACACACTCTAGAGGCATTAGTCCAAAGGCAGAAGTACAGTTTACTATACTTCGTTTCACCTTATGTTGTACCGCAGCGAAGGCTAGAAGCGCGAGCTCATAGCGTTGGCAGCTGCTCTTAACTCACGGGAGCGTGTGCCGCCGAGATGTGCCCCAGAGCAAAGAGCTCGCGCTTGTAGCCTTTCCTGCGGTACATCATAAGGTGAAACAGAGTATACAGAATAACATTAGCAGTTGTTTCGCACCGCGAAAAGCTCCAGTCAAACCACAGTAGTAAGCGCCTAACAGCGCTGATGATGGGACTGACGGGGGCGCGGTCCTATAGGGCACAGAACAGCAGCGCCATGGTGTCGTCTACGCGCAAAATCTTCACAAAGCGGCCGCCGCTCTTGCCACTACAACCCCCTCTAGAACACTGTAACGGAGCCATAGAGTACCCGGTCGCAGATTTGGAGCCCGAGGTTCTGGTGGCACAGAGCATTTCTCGGGGAGTCTGGTATTCAGCGCACAGCTTTTGCAGCGGCGAGGACCCGAAACATGGTTTTCAAACCCGACGAGAAAAGAAGCGGTAGCCCGAGAAACGCGAGAAGCACGAGCGGATATATTTCCATCGCCGGGACAGGTGGGTTTCGGCGTCTCGCCGCAGCGGGACGCCCGTTACATGACTTTTGTAGAGTGCCTTCATACACACGCGCGCTTTTGCTTGAGTGGTGACACCTCAGCCATTTTTCCACCCAATCGTTTTTTTTATGCATTTTGAAGTGCGCGCAATCCGGTGTCACTCAGCTCGAGCGCGTAGCTTGGCTGATGCACAGACGCCATCTTACCGCCCAAGTCACGCACCGAGTGCGCGAGAGCGTCACGCGCTGGAACATTCCGGACAACAATGGATGTCTTCACCCTGAGACAGACAGACATCTAGGCACCCTAGACTTTTGTCTGCCGCTCTGCCTTTTCACTTTCGGCGGTCGCGTCACGTGACGATCTGCCATGCTTTGTCAGTATCGGCGATTGCAAACAGGGCATCTGACTGCTGCCACGTTCCTGCTCGTGTGAGGAAGCACTTGAAATTGCAAGCCTGCCAAGCCACATTCACACGCATGCTGCATATGGCTGAACGCATGGGTGCGTCAGTCGGGACGCCAAGCTTGCAAACGTTATAGAGGAGGCTATGGTCGACCACTGATCTCTATGACTATTTGCTGGATCGCGTTTTCCCGCTCCGCAAATGCGGCCACAGTCGATCATCTTTTACAGCGGAGCTGTTAAGGGCTAGGTTCCCCAGGATCGTGTCCTATATCAAACGCCTGTCGACACAAACCTACCTGGACAGCTACCACCATCTATAAGCGACGGCGGCAAGCACACAACCAGTCTGGTTGCCGCCGTCGCTCGTAGATGGTGGCAACCTTTCCAGCTATCTACAGGAAGTCTACAGCTATCATAGAAGAATGGATAGTTGGGCGCGTTGGTGGGAATTCATCGTAGGAAACAGCGAGAAGAACAGATGACTCCAAAGAAGCTCACGTAACGAGCGCAGCGCTCGTCACGTGTGCTTCTTCGTCCTCGTCTGTTTTGCGCGCTGTTTCCTACGCTCTTATCAGTTTCGGTTTGGACTTAGGATGGGTCGGCCGCGCGCCCTTTTGGGAAAAAAGGACTGGCTGCGGAAGGAGCGGCGACGTACGCAGCAGCGCGAATGGGTCCGCAACCGCCGCAAAGCCGCTGTCGCCTCCACTTCCACTGCGTCGAGCGCTTAGATTCCCTTGTTAAAGAAGAGCACATCGCTCGCCTGCACTCCCCGCCGGCTGAACAATGCCCGGGCGCGACGGTGAGATTCCGGAAGGAGTTACCCGTATGGCGTCAACGACTGTATTTGATGGTGACCTTTAATGGAAATGAATCCGCAGCGTCGTCGTCTTCTTTTTACTCTATATTCAGAGTTCAGTTCAGTTCAGAAAGCGTTTATTGGCCTTTGGGGGAGGGAGAATGGGGCTGAGATCGGTGGCTTACAAGCCTGGATCTATGGCCAAGGGAAGGGGTTGAGGGGGGTTAAAGATAGGCGGTGAGCCCCGCATCGTGGATGAAATCTACGAGCGTGGTCATAACCGCCCGACGTTTGTCGGGAGGGCCCTGAGGATGGACCCATTCCTCCATGCTGGATACGTCTGGTGGTATGTGTTTTCGACGAATCTCTTCCAGCTCCGGACAGTCCCAGAGTAAGTGGCTTTGGTCGGCAAGAAGGCTGGGGTCTTGACAGAAGCTGCAATGGGTTAGACAGCATACTTCATCGTCGTCTTCGTCTGTGATGTTGATCAGTGAACAACGTGACTGCACAGTCGACGTTCCTTTGTCATATTCATTGAGTTTCAAGAATCTGCTTCGTCGAACGACCTCAATCAATCACGAAATATCACCCACGGTACAGTTTACTAGACCCACGGCTATTTTTATGGCAGCCTGCCGCCACAGCGCTGACCGCAGGCACGTAGCCAGGGGGAGGGGGGCCCATGGGGCCCGCCCCCACTCCCCCGAAATCTTCCATTTTGCTGGGGCCTCCTCTCCTCCCTCCCCCTCATACAACATTTTGTCATGGGCGCCCCCCCCCCCCCCCCCCCCCTTCCCCCGAAACAAAATCCTGGCTACGTGTCTCGCTGTCCGCCATATTACTATGATGGCTAGAGATAATATAACTCGACCAAAAAGATGGCCGACCGTGGCCACATTTCTGTGCATAGGCGGAGCTGGGCAAACGCGATCCAGCAAATAGTCATAGAGATAAGTGGGGTCGACCTAAAGCTAGCTGGCCTTTGTGTCCACTCGTCGAACGCGTTAGGATGCGAGAGCCAAACGCCAGACGCCTGTGTTCCGAGTTTTTACGCGTTCGACGAGTGCAGCGGAGAGACAGGCTGCTAGCGTTAGGTCTACCCACTAATCGCTCCAATCAGAGCTCCGCGTTCTGACGTCCCCGCGTTCTCTCCGTCTCGTTTTCTCCCTCACTTTCTCGACGCATAGTCCCTACTGCGTTGGCGCATGATTTGGCGGTAGACAGCATGCGGTCTACGGCGGATAACACTGTGGAGATTACACTAATGCATGCCGCTATGCGCCTTTCCGGAGCTTATTGCTCGGTCGAAAAATGCTGAGTCACTGGGCGTCGTGTGATATTGCGCAGATTTCGCGATCTTGCTCGTCTGTGTCCGAGTGGGCAAGAGTGGTCTCTTGATGATTATGGCGAAGTTTGGATTTTATCAAGGGGCTTTAGGTGGACGAGTCTTGTAGCGAAGCGTGGGTTTTATCAAGGGGCTTTAGGCGGACGAGTCTGCAGCAGGAAGTTTCACACCACGTGCTCTCAAACTCTGAATCTACTTGTCAGCGCAGTCGTTCGTCTGCTTTGGTCAAATTCTCCTCTGGGGTGAAGACGAGCGTTTGGCGTTTCAGAGAACGTGGAATGAGCAATAGAAAGTAATTCATTTGTCCTAAGAAAAAGTTCGAAGACTTTTAGGTGGAAGCGGGATTCGAAAGCGACCCTCCGGTTGCGACTCGCGAGCCAGACAGGCCACCGACTAACCCACGCGATTTTTTTTTTTTTCAGAAACATTTATTTACATTTTGATTTTACACTATTATCATTTGCGTTAAATTCTATGCGAGCAATGAATTATGGTGATGTAACGACGTTAAATACAGGGAACTTTTAACAAAGTTAACAAAAATCAGCACTCATCGCATAATACTTCACAAGAAGGAGGTATCACTTTTATTTGGCTTGACCTCCGACTCGTGACATTATAATCTATATAATATCAGGCGAACGACTAAGGTTCTTTACTTTTAATTTCCATTCATCACTTTCATTACAGGTGCCCAATATGCCTTGACCCACCTGAATTGCATGATGTTTTAAAATTAACCCAAGATGGCTTTGCAGCACCTGTTTCGGTGTCTATTTTGCGCGTTTTCCACAGACTGTAAACACTTCGTACTACAAAAATGTCTTGCATGGTGCCGAGGTGGTTAGCAAAATGCAAGTAGCGAAAGTTTGCCTCTTCCATTACAAAATCCTTTCTGGGTGTTCTCTAGAAAACATCCCAAAAGAACACAGCGTCAACACAAAGAACGAAGGCATTAAAACACCAGTTATGCAATTCAGATGGTACACGCCAAACACTGGATCTGGGAACAATGAAGTCAGCAACTGAGTAACTGTTGTTGTTTTTTTTTTGCTTTATTAGAGCAGGAAGCCAAAAAGGCATTATCGCATCTTACTCTTAGAAATTCTATTGTGTCCGCGACTTCTTTATAGAATCCTCGTAATTTTGTTATGTCGCTTGTGCTTGTTGCATCCTCACCTAGAAGTACCATGCATTTTTCAGAAATAATTGTTTGCAAAACTCTAAAAATGATGCTGTTCCTGTGTTAAAAAAAAAATAATAATAATAATAAATAAACATTTCCATCTGGCAATTAGCTGTCTTACGAATACATGACCTAGGCCAAGTCCTCCGTTGTGCATTCGTCGGAACAAATTGGATCTTCTCATTGGCTCGTACGGTGACCTCCAGATTAACGTCTCCATTATTCTGTTAAATACATTAACTATTAGCCTTGAGCAATGCATGACCTGCAGAAGATCCGCTAATTTTGACAAAAGAAAAATGTTGCATGTATCGACTCTACCAAAAGTAGAGACAACGCAAGCTCCGCATATTAGCCAAAGCTTTAACGTGTTTTTTTTTTTTTTTTTTTTTTTTTACATAGGTTTGGGAAAGTTCATTGCGTTCAACGGCACTCCCAAGGGCTGCGGTTTTGTAGAATGTCTCTCCACACCAGGAACCGCTACTTTTGTCATTGCCTACCACTAACACGGCACAAAACTTTGAAACTCTGAGCATTGCATTTTTTATGCTTGGCTTGTTAGGACACACCAGCAGAAGGTCATCCGCGTAGCCAAGAAGCTTGACTTTACAGCTGCGAAGGCGAAAACCTTGAATCTCGTTGTTGGTTATGATTTTTCTGCAGAGTGGCTCAAGGTAGAGGTCAAATAGCAGGGGCGACATGGGGCTTCCTTCCCTGACCGAGCATCGGACTTTTATGGACCTTGTGAGAGTTCCGTTTACAAGTAGTTTTGTGTATGCATCAATATAACAGAGCTTGATTCCGCATTCAACGTTTTCTCCTACTCCTATGTGCTTGAGAGTATAAAAAAGAAAGGAGTGTTGAACACTGTCGAAGGCCTTGTCAAGATCAACCCGTAGAATGGCCGCTGGCTCATGCGTTCGTTGCATCTCTAGTAAAGACTGGACGATGTGAATGTTGGTTTGTATGTTTCTTCCTTTGAAGGAACACGTCTGGTGGTCTCTTGCTAATATTAATATCATGCTCTGTAAACGACCAGCAAGGCCCCGTGCAAATATTTTCCAAGTCAGCTTATCGGTCGATAACCATCCACTCGTTGAAGCTTGTCCGGATCTTTAGATTTGGAAATCAGCACCGTGTGTGCTTTCCGGAACGATGCAGGTAAGCCTTTATTTCTGTATAATTGGAAAAAAGAAAATAGAAGCATTGGCACTTTTCTTTTTTTAGAAGCTGGCTGGTAAACCATCAGATCCCGGAGCTTTTCCATTCTTCATTGTCCAAATGCTTTTCTTGCCATTTTTCTTATGCCTAGTTTAAAGCAACGAAATTTCGGCGTTCATATTTTGGTCTACATGTGTTCAAAGGAGCAGTATCACATCGAACATACCAATATCTTGCTAAAAAAGTCACGAAAAGGAATTTTAAAACGAATTAAACGATTAGCAAAGAGCACCTGGTGGATGTCGCTAACGCCTCGCTTGTAGTGCCCGTCTAGGAACGTTGACAGCTAGTGTCGGTGAGTGTCTCGCCTCCGGCCACGACGAGAAAAGAGGGGAAGGAGGAACACTCCTCTTCCCGAGAATGCCTTTTGTGTGTCGCAGAAGTCGCTATTGTCCCCTTACAAGATTATAGAATAACCCGTCACTCAAAATTCGCACAAAAGCAGCCGCTTCGGTGGCTAGGACTAGGCAATCTTCTCGACGACTACCTCGCCGTAGCTTTGCTCGTCCCGAGACGACCTACGTCACGATTGCGTTGGATGTCACGTGGTCTTCGCTGGGCCTCCTCCGAGCGCTTGCCAGAGTGGGCCGTTTTTAACGAAAAATACAGCCACCCAGGCTCAAAATACAAACGTACGATTGTCATTTACGGATATTGTGGATCATAGTCAACCTATTTTTGAACACGACGGGAATATTTCAGATCTCGTTGATGTATTCCTTTAAAGGTTTCCCATTTCTGGCCCCCATCTTTCCTTGCTGCACTCAAGTATGCCTGGGGCCAATTTAAGCCTCGTTCAAAATTGTCATTTTCAAGCTTTTAAATCATTTTTCAGTGATCACAACCGGGTTTTTTTTTTCTTTTTTTAATATTTACACGAACACTGCAGGTTACTCAGCGCAGTACGAAGCCACGCTGACAATTTTATATGCTTGCGTGGCTTGATGTATAATCAAGCCACGGAAGCACGCCATGTACACACGCTTGCACAGCCTGTAAACGAGCAAAGAATCTTATTTTTTTTTTTTCGTTTAGGTTATTCAGGAGGCTGGGAAGCATCGGGGTCAAAATAAACCTCACAATAAACCCCCCCCCCCCCCCCCCCAAAAAAAAAAAAAAAAAAAAAATTGTGCAAGGTGTAAAAACAGCTCAATGATCGTCTCGTGCTTCAACAGCAGCAAGAACAGCTTTACAAAGGTGTTCTTGCTTCAACAGCAGCAAGAACAGCTTTACAAAGGTGTTCTTGCTGTGGTTACTGTACGGGAAACACAATAACCGGCAGTGCTTCCAGCTACTTGACCCCCCCCAAAACAAGGACATCAGAAAACGTACAACTGTCTATGACGTTTATTCAACGACTTCCCCCGCCTTCACATCCCCCTCCCCATCAAATAAAAACAAGACCCTCCTCCCCACAGTGAGAACCAGAGCAACTCTGTGCTGCCACCACATCCGCCAGATGAGACACCCACTGCGACTCATTCGGGGCCCCGGTATTGATCTACTAAAGAAAACTTGTGGTAGAACAAATAAAAAGGGGTCGTGTCAACCCCCCCCCCCCCCCCCCCCCAAACGTCCCGTCGAGACAAACCACAACTGAGACAGGATCGGGGGGGTAGTAGCATGATGGGGGCAGCCTTATAAGGGTAGCCCAAATAAGGCTAGCCTGGCAAACGAGCAACTCAAAAGAAACACTCTGGTTTTCTTCACCATTTTGCGTCAGTCGTCAGAATGAACGCTGGCAGATGCAGACCTCTCTTCCCCTCATTCCCCAAATAAACCAAATGGGGAAAAAAAAAAAAGACATCTTGGGCTACTTTTTTTTTAAGGTTCAAGAAGGTCAAAGGCCAAGTAAAACCACCATGTCCCTTCACATTCACAACCCAGTCAGACGAAACAAAGAAAATAAAAGGGCACTGCTTAATTTTGTACTCTTATTGCAGAGCAGAGTGGAGGAAAAGGAAAGATGTGCGCACAATTCCCTAGCCCTAATACGGTTCCATCCCAACAACAAAAAAAAGAAGGCTGCACCTCTTTTTCTTGTTCACGATCAAACTTTTGGACACACTACACGCCAACTTCCCAAGGGGAGCAAGGACCAGACTGGCAAAACGCAGAGAAAGGGAACCACTCACTCTCGCACGCAAGAAATAATTAACTACACTCACTCACACACGCACAGAGAAAACCCGCTACTGTATTTAGCTGTGTAACATACACAAAAAGAGCATGTGGTGCAACAAACTCTGCAAGAAAAAACAAAAACAGAAAATAAATTTTTTTTAGACACCACAAAAAAAAAAAAAAAAAAAAAAATCAGTGAGGGTTTTCTTGAACACCAGCTCTTCAGTTCCGCCCTCCCAGAGAATCAAGAGCCTTTTGCTCTCAAGTAGTCGGAAAAAGCAAAGTGTAGACATTCACACTCACACACACGCATACATACAGATGCAGCACTCTGGCGCAAGCACACGCTAGTCAAAGGTCTCAAGAGAAACACAGAGGAAAGAGGGGAGAGAAAAGATCAAAGGAGGAAAAAAAAACAGTTTGAGAGAGGGGGCATGTAGGAGGGGGGGAGAAAGGAACGAACGACCCTCGATAGCAGGCGCCAAAAAACTCGTGTAGCGCAAGTGACAATGGTCGTCCTTGACGCGCGCTTCTGTCTCCGATCTGGTGGATCCGCTCCCGGTCGGAGCGCGGGGTCTTAGGCGGCCACCAGGGAAGGGAAGTCGTTCCAGTCGTCGACCTTGGGCGCCGACTGCTTGGGTCCGGCCGCGGGCCCGCTTCCGCCCTGGGGCAGCTCCCTGGGGCTGCGGGGACCCGAAAATCCGCCTCCGCGGGGTCCGCCCCTCTCGCCCGGAGGGCCCCGTTCTCCGGGGGGTCCCCTGGGTCCGCCCCCGCGCCCGGGGCCGCCGGGACCTCCCGGTCCACCGCGTCCGAGGCCTCCGCCGCGTCCGCGGCCCCCCCGGCTGCGGCGCTGGTCCGCAAAGTTGATCTCGATGTCGACGAGCTGACGCTGGCGGCCGCGCCGAGCATACTCGTCTTCGTCCTGCAGGAGAAGCAACGAAGGGTCCGTGAAAAGCTACAATCTGGCGCACCGAATCGCGAGCCACTAAGAAAATGGGGTAAAGACTTCTCCGACGTGCCCGTCAAGTAGGCGTTTGAAGCAACTGTATGTCGGAGTGCACTACGATGGACTGGCCAAAGCTTTGATCTGCCACATCCGATGGCGAGCGAGCAAAAAATGTGAAAAACCGCTCTGATGAGCGTATAAAATCTTTTTCAAACCCGATACGCTGTAGGCCTGCACCATGCTTTTTAACCTGGCAATCTGTAGCTCTGGCTATAGTTCAATGTAGGGTGGCATGGAGTAGTTTCTGCATGAAAACAAAGCCAGACGGGCAGTACAGTGCAATCCATCCATAACGACAATGAGGAAACTAAAATTCAGTCGTTATAACCGACTAGCGTAGCATCCCAACTGGGAATTGAGAGTTTCTAGTGTATAACTGATTGTTATAAGCACTACATAGTTATAAATGGATTGTGCTGTAACACCACCCCACCAAAGCGTCTAAAGACAGCAGAAACTGAAATGATGGGAGAGAAACCACAATATGCTGAGGGTTTCAGCAAACAGCACCTAACTAGACCTGGCAGTTTTTGCAACACACTTTGATCACACAACTGTAGGGCGTTACTGCCGTGGCTGAAAAACTAAGCTACCAAGACTGCACCGGAACCCAGTGTTGCTGCAAAATCCTTGGGAAGCGGGCACAGGTGTCGCCAGTCACTTCCCTACACACGTGCAAGCAGTTTCCTTTGTCCACCCTCTGTCGCCAGGCACGACGAAGAAAGTGCTCCGCCAGCCTTGTGGGACAGTGTGGTAGCCGGAGAGGCTGATAGCAATACAATAACCCCCATGCCTAATTAATAGTAAACAAATATAGCAACCAACAAAATGAATACGAGCAAAGGTTAGTCACTAGGGTGACAATTTTATCCCAAAAACAAAGATACCTAAGCCTAAACAGACCTAAGCAACATCCTAAGAGCCAAAAAAGCAGTTCAGGTTGCTCTCCCACTGCTGCCAGTGCACTGGTTTCAACACTCAAATGCCTACATGAGGTTGGTAATCGTGAAAGACCAGTCTTATTACCTTCGACTTCAGCCCAACAATTGGTGCAAAGAGTCGGAATTTGACGAAGTCATTGGTTGTGCGGTACATAGCTACGGGCAGGTCAGACACAACTTAAGGGGGGACATGGGTCCTTGGAGCCAAAAACATCCTAAAACTGTATTATTTTGAAAATGGCGATGGCTGTTGTTCTTCTGAATTCACCAGGCTTCTATTTTCGTGGGTGAATATTTGAACTATAAATCAACTAATAATGTCTATGCGGGCTGAATGTGAGTTGAAGTTGACTCTAAAACATTGTTTTTCCAAGACACAATATTTGGACTCATAAAAAATTTGCAGGAGGGATATCTCAGCATCCAGAGCAGATAGAAATTTAACCATTCTTGAAATGTGTAGCTAAATGTGTTAAGCATACAATGTTGAGCAGATTTTCTAATAAAAGTCTGGAAAATTTTCTATTTAATCTTTTGTTTTATGATTTGTTAGCCATGCATTGAGCACTGAACTTCAATGTGTGGTAAAATCGCTAATAGTCGGTTTATCTTAAAAGTACTTCCAACACTGTATGCTCTACACTTTCTAGCATCTAGCCATGTGTTAAAATGGATATTTTGTTGAGCTGTTTTTTTTCTATTGTTCCTCCAAACAAAGGCAGGCAAGTTTTAATTACCTTGAGGACAATTCTCCTGACTGAGAAAACGACCAGATATATGAAATCAGCACAAAAAGCTGAACAAGCTCAAGCAGTTTCAATGGGTTTGGTCATAGAATAAGAAAAAAAGCTCCAAGACCAGTGTTCCCCCTTAACGTCTGCAACTGCCTAGAATGCACAAGTCTTGTCCATCTTGATGCACATCTTCCTTTAACAGCAACCAGCAGATAGCCGTTTGCGACAATTCCGATGAAAGTGATTAGACTCACTCCCGGAAAGGGTCTACCTCACCATAGTCCGTTGCAACCTAAGAACGAAGAGCGAGGGTGGACGGGCCGGGCAGGAGGAAGCAGACGGAACGCCAAAGAGGGAAGGAGGTTTCCCCCTCTCTTGTCCAGCGTTCCGTCTCCTTCCTCCTCCTTGGCCCGTCTTACCCTCGCCCTTCGTTCTTAGGTTGCAACGGACTAAAGATTTCAAACTGGACAAGTTCAAAAACCCATTTACACAGTCCAGTTTTGCGCCTAGAAGGCGTCTCAACCGAGGCCAGTTTCAAGAGACGATCAACGACAAAAAGTTTCACACGACGAAACACGAGAAATCATAGCCACGAAGCAAAATTATTTCAAGTTTTGCACAAGTTACGACGGAATCCTATGACAGCTCCAGAGGTGTCTTGTACAGTTCTTTACATTCAAATCAACATGGCCAACAGCGTCGCTCGGTTGCTTCGTCGCAACATTGAACGGACCTTTTTTTTTTATTTTAAGTGCTATTCTTCCAAGCAGCAAGAAAAAAAAAAGTACTTGAAACGAACCATGACATAGATAAACGCTGGATCCACAGACACCCGGAAAAAGCTGCACTGGCAACAATCCCACCGACCGCCAAGGGCTAGCTCGATACGCTAGGCCTAGGCACTCTGATCCAACATCACCCCCACAGTCCCTGGCCAAGGCAGTCTGCCCACGACCGGCTGGCTTGCCAAATGGATCGTGTCCGCGCAACCCTCGTCGATCCTTCCAGTATGACTAGTTCAAATGCCGACCTCCATTTTCGGTTAACAGGCCAGTCCCTTCTTGTCATCGCCTTCCTTTCAGTGGCAGCAGTGGCAAACACTTCCAACAAAAAGAGACACCCATATCGATTCCATCTCTTTTCTTTTTGTGCCGAAATAAAAGTCGTGTGGATTACACTTGCAAAATTTGGTATGCGCAATTTGTTATTCACGCGTCTTTTATTCTGACACAACGGCACGTCAACACTGTTGAACTCCAGCAGTTCGCGTCGTGTAGTTACAAGTCAAGAAGGTAGCGGCAAATGCCCCTCAAAGGGAATCAGAGGGATATTGCCGCGCGCAGGGTCACAAACTTTCTAGAAGTCCGTGACCCTGCGAGCGGCATTATCCCTCCGCCACCTCTGCACTCAATAGCATCCCATCGTTTCCGTGACGTCGCGGCCAATGCACGAAGAGGGTCTTGCCTTTCTGTACATATTTGCTTTTATCTTTCAACTGTGACTGAGCATTGTGGAAGCCACGAGAGGGAGATTAGTTTCCCCCTCCGATGGAAAAAAATATGACTTCCCGGGATTAGGTTCCCCCTCCGATGGATACAAAGGCTGCTTTCTTAGAAAGTGGGATCGGAGACAAGTTGGCATCACTCTGTAGCCAATATCTATCCGTTGAAGCGGAGCAAGGAGCGTTTCCAGTGAACTCTTCCTTCGACTGCAGAGGGATTTGAAATTGGCGCATCAAATTGTGGAAGGAGCTTCTCCTACCTCCTTGACTTGTAACCGACTATAGAGGCCCGGCGGTTCTTGCAGTCGGTTTTAGAAGATCGGTTCTAAAGCGCGTACCAAGAGGCGGGTCAACAGCACGGCTTGAGCACTTCTATCAAATGCGCGCGTGTCCGCTCCCAGTGTGATCGGGTGTTTACATGGCTCTTGCCGACACTCTTAGTTCAAACGTTGTCTTCTTGGATGCCGGTTCGCTCCTGCATCCCGGAGGAAGCGTCGCATCGTTGCCCAACAGGCAACGATGCGACGCTTCTACGACGCCATCAGGTAGAAAATGAGGGAGCTGAGATAGGGATGTGGTAAACACACCGGCCGGTGGCTAGACTCCTTTCAGGGGTCAAACTTTGGTCACCGTGAGAGTGAGAATGCAACCCGATTTGCCTCTCACCACGTAGGGTTGCCACCTGCTCGTCAGTACTTAAAACCAACCGTCATTTACCCCCCCCCCCCCCCCCCCCCTTTTTTTTTTTCCATTATATAAGCGATTTTTTTTTTCTAAGGGGGGGGGGAGGGAGGTATCTTCAGAGAGACAATATATTCTATGGTAAGTAACAGCTCAAGATAGGGCAAAGAATTGCACACGCAGCGGGGGAACCCTGCTGCGCGTGCAGCAGAGTTCCCCCGCTGCATTGCTGTCACGTCTGGGGCATTCTTCAGGGCACTTGCACGGTAGTTAAGTCAATTTTGTCATAATATTTGTCAGCTTGCGCCGTTCCCCCCAGTCCTTTCTTGAGTTTTTCTATTCCCGCACAAAGCCTCTTTGCAACATGATTAATGCAGTCTTCTTTGCTCGTATCCATATAATAGAGTTGCAGTGCAGCAATGCGGTTGAAGCCTTTGGGGTCGCTATCACAGAGCACGGTTACATACTGCAGCTTGTGTTGTTCCACCGACCGACTGAAAATCAACTTTGCCGCGTGCACCTCCAAAGCAGTGGCCGATCAATTAAAATCTATTCCGTATTTGGAATTGTGTTCTTGTAGCCACTCCTTGTATCCTTCCGAGCCCTCTTTCGGTCCAAGGCTCCAACCGTGGCAGTAGTTGCTGACCACCACCCAAGTCCAGTTCAATAACGGCAGGAACGCCACAATGAGACATGTGGCCTCATTTAAGCCACGTCCCCGTCGTAACTGGCGCAGACATCTGGCGCCTGCTCCTTGTCGTTTGACGTTCTTAGCACCTTCTGCACCGTCTCGGCAGCCTCTGCCATCGCATTAGCAGATGCTTGCGTGGCCGCATCATGTACCTTTGTTGCAATCATCTGCTAGGAGTTCAGGTGCTTCGGCAGAGGGGTATATAGTTCCACAAAAAAAATTCAAAAACCGATGCTGCGTGCAGAAATTACGAGGCACACAGGAAGTTCAGTAAGTGTCATCGATGGTCGACGAGAGCGGCGCCAAAACGACGGCTTCACAAGTGGGCACTCAACGACAAACGTCAGATGAGCTCCGGTGCCGCGTTCTCCAAGTTCCAAACCCGCCCCATGGCAAGTTTGGCACAGCAGAACTCCCACCATGCTTCGCAGACAAGCCACATCTACCAAACGGTAGCTTGCTGCACCATCGCCGCAAGGCATCTTCGGTGGTCCCGTTGTTTCTGCCTGCCTCCTCCAAAAAGCTGACATTCCACTCAAAGGCGGTGAGCAAGTCAGATTCACAGAGCGTAGCACTTTCGGGTACTGCAGGCACCGCCGCTATGCTGCTGTGGCCTCAGCATGCAATGATCTTGAAGACTGTTGTCATGAACAGCGGGTGTGCGCAATCTGAATTGCGAGTGGCATTTAAAGCTTTGCTGTGTTTGCGACTTCACCACGGGCATCTCCTCAAAACTATCGCCGAAAGCTCACCGAAAAATTCACGAAGTAGAGACCGACGAAGTGCAAGAGCAGGTTTCTAAGCAAGAACTAGCAGACAACGAGCAAGCGACCTAGCCAAGCCAGAAGGCATGTGACATAAAGAGGCCAATAGGAGCCGACGTTTCACAAGTTCGATCAATAAGAGTTTGCGTAGCATGTTTTAGCATGAAAACGCATCAATTCCGACAGGGTTCACGAACGTCTCCCAGGGTGCCTATTTTTCTTGAACGACGATTACGACCAGTGCCAAAAAAAAAAAAATCAACAAGAGATAAGCTTTCCAACGAGGGTATGATCTTCTCGCTAGGCCTAGCGTGCACGGAGCACCTACCGTAGAATACCGCACATCCGCCCATTCCCAAATTGGCTTGATTTGAGGAAATATGCGCAGTACACTTATATGTAAAATTGACGACTGGACAAGCGCCCACCCCCCATTCCACAATAAGCGCCCATTCCCAAATTTGCTTGATTTGAGGAAATATGCGCAGTACACTTATATATGTAAAATTTATGACTGGACAAGCGCCCACCCCCCATTCTCTCGCGATTATTTCGAAATTTTGAGTGGACGCTTGCCCGTATTTTACGGTACGAGGCGAAAAACAAACATTGCAGCACTCCGTGTGTGGTGGTTCGCATCTCTTCATGTTACTGGCACGTAGCAAAATTACACACAGCGGACATGAACGAAGCTCTGTTGAGATACCCTTACAAAGTTCATGAACCTAGAAATAAAATTTCATTTGACTTAAAGAAAATTTTTTTGTCTCATATTTGTTTTTCTTTTATTGAGGAAAGAGAAAAGAATTTCTCTGCTAAGAAACATTGTTTGCAGACAAAAATCTGCTAGAAAAATGTGCATCGTCTGCTACAAACAGAGTGCCCTGGCTAAGTGAGATTGGATGCAGAGAGATATTGTGATTGTGTGCTATCTTAAGTTGGGAGCAATAAAGCAATGGTTCCTTCGCAAATGCTGGGTAGTTCCGCTGCCCAACACCAGGCTGACTCTGCTACAAATTGAATGCAATGGCAAAGTGATAGAGGCCACTGATCAACATCATGACTGCCTGCTATTTTACGTTGGAAGCAACACACATTTCCGACCAATGGGCGGAGAGTTACCCGGGACAAGCAACTGAGACACTGCGAGACCTCCCTCGCCATTTGTAAATTGGTGGAGTTCTCACCATACACTGTCCGATCGTGAACACACAAACGGGTCATAAAGTTTGATCGGTTGATGACTCCGATGCCACCCACAATCTGAAGCTGAAAGGGCACCGCACAGTTGCCCGACAAGAGAGAAAACCACCCACCTCGCTCTCCTCCTCTTCCTCCTCCTCGCCTTCCTCGTTGATCTTCTTCTTGAGCACATACATCTTCTTCCACTCGGCGTTCTCCTCGCCCTCACCGGGCTTGCGGATGTTGAAGCTCGCCCGCGAGCGCTTCTGCTCCTGCTCCTTCTTGTACTCGTCCAGTGTCATCTCCTTGGCGTCGTCGGGCAGGACTCCCTCCGCGGTGCTTGCTCCGCCCTCCTCTTCCTTGCTGCAATGCCCCATGGGGAGAGAAAAAGAATGTGCTTTTCAGTGGGACTTCTGTAAGGCAGAACATCTCTCCGAGAAGGACGACACACCCCAATATGGGAAGTTTTTTAAAACCACGGCATACGAGTGAAAGTTTCTGCGCGTGCATCAGTTTCCAATTTGGACACCAAACCACGCAAACAGCGTAAACTCTTCAAACACAAAATTGCGGTCAAAGTATTGGAGCGCTCAGACTGGACTCTCGCGACAATGACGCCGTGCTTTTGTCGCAAAGTCCAATCGGCGTGCTCCACACACTTTGGGCTCCAACCTCGCGTTTGTAAAGCCCAACGCTTGCATGCTCCACCCAAGCGTTGTGTTGGCAGATGGTACGACACCACCTGTTTTTGACCAGTATATTTGCACACCTGCCACGTTCGGAAAAACCAAATCTGGAAGAATTTCTAAGTGTGGGGAGGAGGAGCGGGGGGGGGGGGGGGGGGGGGGGGGGGGGGGGTGGGGGGGGTTTCCTAAATAAATTATTGAAAACAAATGGACACGAAAACAACTTGTCGAAATTCGGGAGTCTCTTGGGTAATACGGTAGACTCTGCAGGTATGTATTTGCCAGAGTGGCGACCCACGTAGATTGCAATGCACTTTAATTGACCCCGTAAGCGATGACGTCACAACCATTGCATATCCGCTCCAAACATACCCAGAGTGCCCCGAGAGATCGTCGCGATTTCAGACCCAGGCGGACTGGGTCTGAAATCGCGACGATCTCTCGCTTGTAACGGCTAAGGGCATCGCACGAAAGACTTTGGTAGAGCCCAGTGATGAGCGCAGCGGTAATTATGGCGGCGCACAAGGCCGTCCAGGCGTCGTCGCGTCGTCATTAAACACAGTGCACGGAACACACACACAGCACGCACAAGCACAGTATCCAGTGTTGAGTGCATCGGGAAGTTCCGGCGGGCAAGCGGTATTGTTCAAGTGTTGTCACCAAGCACACCAGTGCATCCATATGCCGAGCCAAACTGCAATGGGTCGGCAGCTTCACACTAAATAAAGATTCAAAGCCGAGGTCAGTGGGTATCCATGCAGGGCACGGCGTAAGATCCAGGGCAACGATGGGCGCGTCAGTATCCGTGCGCCCGCAGCGCGAAAGTCGCAGCCGATCGAGCGCCGAACGACCGTCCGACGAGAGCGAAGAACAAACTAAAAACTGACTCCAGTCTCGGAGACAAAGCCAGGCGCGCGCACGGAGAACGCCCGCTCGCAGCGCCCGCGTAACGGATGCGCAGTTTCGCTAACACGTGACATGCGAGAGACCGCGAAAGTGCCGGTTCCGTCCCCCCCCCCCCCCCCCCCAATCCACCCCTCCCTTTTCTCCTCCAAACACGCATGTGCGCTGTGTGCGCGCCCGCTGGCTGGGAGCAGACCCAAAGGCTCTGAGCAGACCCTACTGGAACAAGGGGAGCGGATCGGATTCACCGATCACCGTGCGATTCCAGTGCGTTGCGTCTCACTGGATTCGACTGGTTGCACCCAGAATCGCGCGGATCGGAACTGTCCACAAGTTTAGAACCCCGCGGATCCGAACTGGAACCGCTCCGATCTGACATTTTCGTACGGGAGGCTTCCTTCATCTAATATTTTTAGACGTTTATAGTCCACGTCTAATTTTTGACCGATCGTTCTTTCGGAGCGGAACCCAGTCCCATGTATTTGCCCATTACAACGCCCCTTGCAACGGTTTGTTTGGAACGGTGACGTCACACTTACGGGGTCAATTCTTTCGTCCGTGTTTTTTCTGTAATATGTTAGATTGATCAGTCAATGTGCCATATGTCTGAACATATATCTAGTGATAAATAATAATTTAGCCACAATTATTTAAATTAAATAACTCTGATTAATATCAGATAAATAGATTTAAATCGAATTAATCCAAATTAATTTGATCGATTTGATTTTTTTAATTGTGATTTTTCCACCCTGCGACGGGCCATCAAAAAATTCTTCCGTTGAGAGGGCCCCTGTCAACACCTCATAACAAGGTCAGAGTGTCAACTTTTCTACGTCACTTGCCGGAGGCCAGCAGGGGCACAGAACAGACACGAGCGCAGCACTCGTATACCCAGCTGTGCGCCATGGGCCTTCAGTACATGCCGAAGAAACTCTAGCATCACCGCCTTGCTGTCTAGCAGGTGTTAGCCCTGTCTCGCTACAATGAAGAGTACTTCGCTACTTACTCACATAGAACAGAACTTCGTTGTTGGCCACGCCCGTAGCGATGCTCTGGAGGATGCCGCCGCAGATCCCGATGAACGCTATGGTACAGTCAGACAGGCGCAGGGCCAGGTTGGCCACAATCACAAAAAACGAGACGCTCACCATCCGAAAGAGCAGGAAACACGAATTGATGTCCGAGTACTTGCTCACGTCCCAGTCGTACATCTTCTTCGCGTAGAAGAAGTTGATGCCGCGGGTGCCCTCGGACACGAACAGAAGGACGCACATGGAGGACATGAGGAGGAGTATCTGGGCGCGGCCCCTGTTGGGCCTCTCCCTCACGCAGACAAGGATGCCGTTGATGAAGTTGCGAAAATGCAACAGGTCCCTGAGCATGGTCCGCCAGCCACTTTTCTCCGATTCGACAGGATTCTTCAGCATGGCCATTATCCAGACCAGGCAAGCCAGAAGCATGCTGGCGGACACGATGAAGACTGGAAGGTAGCCACCGGCCCTGAAGATCTGTCCGGCCATGAACTGGCCGCAGGCCATGCCGATCATGGCGGACATGAGAACGATGAGGAACTGCAGCGTTCGCGTATTGCCCTTTGTGGACATGGAGGCGTTGCTGCAGACGGCCATGAAGACGCACACTAGGCCACCGCTGAGGCCGTTGGGAAGGCTGCATAGCACGTTCGCGTACATAGGGGCTTCCATGTCCACTACGGTGTAGATGGTACCGAGGTCTTGCAGGATGCCGCCTACTGTCGCTACGAAGATGGGCAGACGGTGACCGTACCTGGGGGCACAACCGGAAAAACCGTTTGAGAACACCAGTAGTCGAACAGACCTCCGAATAAGATGTTCGTTCGCCCAGCATCCAATCTTGTATCTACTCGTTGGCAGAATGAGAACGGCAGGGCGCCTCTTTTGAATGTCCGGCCACCAGCACGCACTCGCCCGTTGCCTTCCGCCGTACTTTGGCTGCGTTGCATAACCTATTGAGGCTCACGGACATCGAAGCGTTATTGAAGGGTAGAAAGCTCGCGCTGAAGGCGGACAACCCTCCCCGTCGTTCTAATGGTTCTGGAATTGATGAAAGAGTACCAGCCCAAACGTGCTGCCCGAGCATATTTTATCGTAATGGGTTCGGGTTACGTTACTTCTTTTATGCAGAGCCCACGTGGCGGAACCAGTTAGATTTAGCTGAGTCATGCTCGAATGATGATGATACCAAACTGGGTCAGGTACCATTTGGAGCATGTCTGAACTAAGCCCCATAAATAAAATTAAATACGTTTACAAATCTCTGTAACTCGAAATTAGAACGCAGCTCTTGAGGAGGAGGAGGGTAGGGTATGCCCTTCCTCCATTCCTCCTCCACCTCATATTTCCTGCTCCTCAACGCTCCCTCTTTCCCCCTCCCCCTTTCTTGCTGCTCCTTATCTCCCCTCCTTCTTTTTTCATCTTCCTCCTCTCCTCTTTTCCTCCTCCGTACCTTCCCCTCCTCCTCCTAAGCACGTGACGTCAATTTTTCCCTACATTTAGAGGAGAAACTGAATTTGTTCATAGGTGACGTGACACCAAGTCATGTGGCGTCATTTTCCCCGCTAAATTTACGAGGAAACTGAATTGGCGTTAAGATCACGTGGCGTCAATTTTCCCCCTAAATTTAGCGGGGAATTGAATTGTTGTTGAGGTCAGGTGAAGTCAATTTCCCCGCTAAATACAGCGGAAAAACTAAATTTGTTCATAGATGACGTGACACCAAGTCATGTGACGTTATTAGTATGGCAATTTGGGCCAGTTAGTTCATGACCAACCGCTCAATTGTTTACGTCTGTTTTTGCAGTTGTGTTTTTTCGGCGCCTGTCGACGATCACGTGACGTCATTTTCCCCGCTAAATTTAGCGGGGATTGAATTGGTGTTGAGGTCACGTGACGTTCATTTTCCCACTAAATTTAGCGCTGTTACGCCGACGGCGACGGCGATGCCGCTCAACCCGGAAGCAAACGCCAACGAGCTGCGATCTAAAAAAAAAAAAAAAAGTAAGGCGAATTATTGTTTGAATATTGCTCCTTGCCGGGGTCTTCGCCCAAAAGTGGTACCTTGCGAGCGGTGAGAGGGAGGCTGGAAGAGAGGGAAGCGCGTCGGCCAATCACGGCGAACCACACGCGATGTCGTCATTGACCGACGCCTCGACCCCCCCTACTTTTTTTCCCTCAACCCCCCCTTCCCCCCCACCTCAATCTCTAGTTACAGCGCCTACACATACACGCACACAGACGCCTTCGCTCAAAAATTACGTCGACCAGCCAAGGAGAGAGAGGCTGGAAAGAGGGGAAATACATTTCTGTTTACGGGCTTTAGGCAGAACTGGCAGAACCAGCTCAGCTGTCAGGTCAGGCTGGTCAGCCGACGAAGAGGCAGTAGGTTCCACTTACTTGTCGCACCAAGGTCCCAGAAAGATGGAGAGTATGGCGGCGGGCGTCAGCTGAACCAGTAGAATGAAGAGACTGTAGTTGTTGGCCACCCTCTCGATGACGTTCTTGGTCTCGGAGAAGTTTGAGAAGTTGGCGCACAGGGCCGGATCCAGGCCGAGGTGGTATCGACACGTCTTGGTGAGCAACAGGTCTTGGGTGATGAGCAGCCTCATGGCGTACGACATGGTGTAGGCGAGCAAGAATACGCACAGCGTCGTGCTCTTGACCACCGCCACCCAGACATCGCTGAGGTGCAGCGAAAGGACGGCATTGCTGCGACAGGGGCACGGGCCGGGCTTGCTGGTTTCGACTACTTCGACGGACGCGCTTCGACCGCATGAATCTTCGGCTGGCGACAGGCTGGCTGACGTAGATCCTGACCCAGCGTCATGAAGCGCCGCTGCCCGATTACCACGGAGGAATGGCCG